>NW_022589727.1:6666150-6701430 GCF_004348235.1 Phoca vitulina | reverse complement strand
GGGGGGGTTTCCTTGGCAACACGGAGGTGGGCACACCATTAGGGGTTCCTAAAGGAGGCATTCGACTGCCCCAGGACATGCTACTTGCTTACTTACAGGAAGGAAGGAGCCCCGCCATCTGACAGACCCCAATCACCTCCTCACGTCCCTTCACTCTCTCCCCACACCGGTCACCCAGAGCTCCAAAGCCCTGTCCCAACTCCCAGCCACGAGGTCCCTAGGGCGGGAGGCGAGGGCAGGGAGTCGCTGCATCGCTGCCTCAGGGAGAGGGAGGGAGGGCTGGGGCAGGAGAGGGGGGCAGAGACAAGTGAGCCCTCACGTGAAGGGGGCTGGCGCAGGCAGCTACTACCTCCTCGGCTCTCGCTGTCCGCTGGCTTCACCTGGATCGGCCGGTTCATCTGCAACAGAGCACAGGGGACAGTGTCAGAGCAGGCCTGGGAGTGCGCGGGCAGACACCCACACCCAAAGGGACACAGGTGTTCATAGGGACCGAGGCACACGGACCGCACCCAGCGACGCGCCCGCCCGCCCAACGGCTGCCCCCCGCACAGCTGCACCAAGCCCCAGCCCTCTCCCCTTGCCTGTGCAGTCCCCAGGGCTCCCTTGTTTCAGGAGGCTTTCTCTGGATGGCCGACTCCATGGTGTCCCCCCCCCAGCTTTGAGCAGCTCTCGCTAGCCTGTGACGTTAGAACCCGAGGTGTCCCCACAGCGCATCTCTGGCCAGCCCTGGTTCACCGGAGACAGCTGGCTTTGCCAAAAAGAGCTGGCCTCTGGCCACCCCGTGCCATCTCACGGATGTGGGCAGTGGGTCCCAGGGGTGCCTGAGGCTCTGGGCCACCCAGATCCTCGTTGGAGTTGGGCTCAGGGCTAGCGCTGTCCCCTTGGGGTGTGTGGAGTGGGCACAGTTCCTTGTCTCCCGTGGTGTCTAGGGGCCAGGAGGACACCAGGACACGGCCTGACCCCCCACGCCTCCCAGAGGCCCAGCTCGCACTCTCTCTCTTTCTCTCTCTCTCTCTCTCTCACCCACTTCAGTGCCTCGATCAGGCCACTAGGGGTCTCTGAACTCCAGGCATCGCGGCTTGGTGCTGGTCTTGAATCCTCCCTGCGGCTGGTGGCAGCGCAACGGGGTGGGGGCTCGCCAGCCCTGAAGCCCCAAGACATTTCAGACAATAAAAACGGAAGGAATCACGCAAATGGAATCCTACTTTATGTCTTTTCCAGTGCTTTTGCCTGTCAAGTACCTCCCTTATCCCTCACTGCATTTTCATTTCTCACACAAACACACCCCGACAGGCAGAGAGGGCAGGGACTGGCACCCCCATTTCGTAGATGGAGACGCTGAGGCAGAGCCACCCCACGGCAAGATGAGCCCAGGAAGCCGAGTCAGCCAGGGCTACGTCTAGGCTTCCGGCCTGCACCAGGTGACTCTGTTGCCAGTTCCCCTCGTGTGCGGAGGCTGGACCAGCCAGTTACAAGCTTCCTCGGGCCTTCTGGTCTAGGATTCGAAGTGAGTTGTGGCTGCGTCAAGACAAGTGGGTGGGGGAGTGTGGGTGCCCGTGACTCAGCAAGGTGAAGACAAGGCCAGGGGACGGGCAGAGGCACGAGCAAGGACAGAAAGGCAGGAGGCAGGGCACGGAGCAGAGGAAATGAGACGCAGGGGGCCTGCGGGGCGCAAGACAGGACCCTGGGGGTCAGCCCACCGAGATGGGGTCGAGCGTCATTTGCCACAGGACTTGGCACGCCTTACGGAGTTGAGGGAAAAAAAGCTATTTGTATGTAAGCTCCACCAGAGAGGAGATTGTGGTGTTACAGAAAGCTCCAATCACAGGGAGAAGGAAGAGGGACATAATGAAGTTCCTGGCTTCATTTCGGGAGTCCTGGATCCCCCCCATAGACAGCCTCCTTTGCAGTTCTTGTGCAAAGGGTGCAAAAGGCCGAGCAGGCTTCTGACTCTGGGGGAAGGGCTCCAGGAGGGAGCCAGGGCCCTCCTGGTTTCCTGTCCAGTGCCTTTTGGGACTCAGTATCCAACCCTTTTCTAGAATGTCTCTTCTTCCTGGAACACCCCTAAATTGAACAAGGTAAATTAAACAGGGCCAATGGAATCTGTCTGTGCGGGGAGCCTTCCACCTCAGGGGGCTCCCCACCCCCAGGCAGCCAGCCTGTCTCCCTGTCCTTGGTACGTGGGCATTCGAGAATACTCCGCCCCAGGCTCATGGACTCAGGCCTAATTTCCAGCCCTTCCAGCTCCCCAGCACCACCCCAGCCCTCCCTGACTTCCTACATGACTTAGTGCTAGACTCCAATTTGACTGTGGGCTTCCTGGCAGCAGGGGTCCAGGGGCTCATATGGCTTCCCCCCTGCCCTCAGCCATGGGCTAGACACCCACAGGGTGCTCCACACAGACTGGTGGACTGGAGCTGAGCTGGTTCCCAGGGACCTGTGGCTCCCAAGGTCATTTTTCGTGTTTTATTACGATCTAGGGGTGGTCAGCATCCAGACAGCCTTTGCGGGGCTGTCAAAGAGGTGCCAGTCTTGATGGAGAGATAAAATACGGCCCGGTGCTTTCTTAATTCTCAGCAGAAATAAAGTGTCAGGCTCAGTTGGGAAGATTTCTCAGCTGGAGCAGGTTCTGTACAGATGCGTGGGGCCTGGAGGGAGATCTTCTCCCTTGGCCAGTGTCTGTCTTCCCTGTTCTAGACTTCAGCCCTGTCCAGCCTCACCAAGGCCTGCTTCTGCCCTGAGGAGGTGGGGGGTGGACATCATGAGCCTGTCCTGGGGAGAGGAGGCTGCGCCAGGCCGCAGAGATGGCCAGTGAGGAAGGGGACAGCCAGAGAGGGTACTGGGTAGGACAGTGGGAGGGGCACTGCCACCTTGTCCTTCTTCTAACTTTGCCCCTCAGACCCCCCACATGGCCCCAGGCTGTCCCTTACAGGTGAACAGCATGCTTCAAGGACACTGGAGCCTGCTTCTTGGGATCTTTCCTCTCCCCTGTCTGTCACGCCTCTGTCCAGCCATCCCCCTCGGTCACTGTATTATCTTTCCAGGAGGGCCTGGGGCTGGGGGCTGGTGGGACCTGGGCCGGGGTGCAGGTGCCCTCCTTGCTGATTCTCTTTCTGAGGTGTCGTCTGCGTCCCTCTGTGGCCTTCCACCTGGGTTGTGCCTCCGCGTGCCTTGCGGGGAGAGGGGGTGGCAACTCGGGGCTGCCCTCAGGTCAGGAACAGCTCCCTGAATGCATCCTAAAGGCTTCTGGGTTCAGTCCTTCGGGGACATCATTAACTCTTTGTGTTTCTGCTTCCAGCTTGGGGTCCCGTCACAGGGAGCGAGTGGTCATTGGCCCAGGTTTTGGGGTCCTCCCTGTCCCTACTGCAGCAGAGGGCTGGCGGGTGGCTTCTTCTGTTAGTTCTGCCCCCCCCTCCCTGTTTCTGCCACTTTTTGCATCAACACATACCCATGCATTAAACAAGACATTCCATTAATTTCTTCATCATCATAACTTAAGCTGGGACATACCCTTTAAATATTCATTCAGCTATGAAAACTGGGCATTAAAATTTTAATAATGTCAAGCTCATTTGAACCAGGCTCCTTGGGGACGATTACGATACAATTAGAATAAATACGATGATTGAGCCGGTCCAAAGGCTTCACCTGTCTGTCCAATGTGGCTCCTTGCGGAAAAAGAGGTCTGTGGCCAGTGAGCAGGCAGACAGATTGACAGACAGACCAGCCTGGCTCTTTCTTGACTCCCCTTCTCCTTCCCATATCCCCTCCTCCCCATGTCAGTTCCCCCCTGTTACTTCTACCTCCCACAAGCATCTGCAGCTCTCTGCCGCCCCCTGTGGGCCAGGGTACAGAAGCATCCCTCCCCCATCTGGGAAGATGGCCCTGATTAACCCCTAGGTCCAGATATGCTGCCTTTCCTTGTCCTCCTGGGTGCAACCTGGACTGGGCTCCTGGGTTGGTTCCTGTGTGAGGGCCATTTTCCCGTCTGTGTGTCTCCTCTTCCTTGCCCCACAAGGGGCTCCCTGAGGCTGGAATGAATACCCCACCAGAACAGGGCCAGCCTGCAGAGGGGGCCACTGGTCCCTTAGTGCCCAGATGTGTTCTGCCACCAGATGAGGAAGGGACTGACTTCACCCAGCTTCCCCTCCACTGCAGCTATGTTCCTGGGAGCTGACATGGAGGTTTGGGGACAAGAGCTGAGCCCCCTGGCCCCTCATTGCTTAAGCCAGTGCTGGCGAGAGCCCTGGGGACATCCACTCGTGAACTTCCCCTGGCTTCACTTGGGACAGCCCTCGCACCAGCAGGATCCTTAGGGCCCTCCTCCTGCCTTCTCAGGCACCTGAGCCCTCTGCTTCACACCCGGCGGCTGGCCCAGAGCTGTTTCAGAAATAAAAGGACCTGGAAAGTTGTCTGTCACCCCCACTGGACATCCTCAACAACTCTCCTCTTCCAAGAAGACTTCCCTGGTTATCTCTTGGCTCCCTTGGTCACACATGGCCTTGTACTACCTTGTGAGCTCTCGCTTTCTCCCCTCGTGTGTGTGTGTGTGTGTGTGTGTGTGTGTGTGAGACAGGCTGAAACAGAGAGACACTTGTTTCTCAAGCAAGAGCAGGGACCCAGTTTCCTACCCACAGACCCCCTAGACCTTAACTCAGGACAAGCTCCCCTGGAGTGTGTGTGTGCGTGTGCACGTTGGAGTAGTACTCGGAGGACATTACAGACATCGGCAAAGACTTCATTTCAGCTAGAGACGGAATAAACAAGATAAAGGAGGAAACTGGTACAGTTTCTTCGGCATAGTAGCCTCTCCATAAACCTCATCCTCCATATTGCTTTCCAGTTCTGTGACCCAGAAATGCCTTGGAAGGTCTGGACCGACACCCCACACAGTGCCAGGATGGGTGGAGGATGGTTGGGGTGGCAGAGGTGATTGTGGTGGCCTACGGGGATGGCCAGGGTGCTCTCCACCCAGCCCCTGAGTCCCCAAATGTAATTCCAGGGTGAGTGTTCAAACCTCAATGCTGAGTGAGGGTACTTTCAGGCTCGTCTGGGACATGTGAGTGCCTGGTGACACCCAGCTCCCTGCTCACTGGAGGGTCTCACCTCTCCCCGAGCCATGGTGTAGTGTGCAATGCCTATTCCTCTCTTGTCTTGTTCACTGAAGGTAGCTCTTATCTCTCTCCCTTCCCACCGCCTCCCATGCTTGTGAGGAGCCAGACTCCTGTTCCTCATCAGTCTCCACTGTTGTTCTCATCCCCACCAAAGAACTCAACTTTTATATTATCTGCCCCCCAAACCCAGCACACATAAGGGTCATAGAAACGGTGAAGCAGCGGACCCTGTGGGCTGGGACCCACTGGGATAGCTGGACCCCAACCCAGCAGCATCATCGCTCTGGGAAAAGAGAGACCATTTTGCAGGGCTCCTTGTTCAAAAAGCAAGGAAAAAAAGCATCGTTAAAGCACTAAAATATAAAGTTTTCCCTTTCTTCCTCAGTCTCTCTCTTTCTTGGCTTGTCATGGTCTTTTTTATTTGCTGTTTGACGTTGTTTTAAGTAAAAAGAAATATAAATTTTAAATTATTAGTATAGATCCTACCATTCATCTTTATTTTGTGTGATGCCAGTTTTAAATGCAAATATCAGAACATTTAGCTCCCATGCAGAGTCACCAAAATCACAGTTTGTTTTTTGTGACTTGTGCCTGGACGGTTTCTTGAGCCGGCCAGAAGAGACAAATGCAAGCCAGATTCAGGAAGGCTACGGAGGAAGAGAGAATCCCCTCAGGCATGGAGATCTTCACAGGTACCCAGAGCGCCCCACCCTGCAACAGTGCTGTGGGGAGGGGGGCACATCTTGGGCCTGAGCACTGCTGGGCTCTCCCTTCCACTGACCACCCACTGACATGTTGCCACCTAGCCTAGCCTAGGATGGGCCCTTGGAAGTCAAGCAAGGCTTCATCTCCATCCAGAGGCCACCCACTGCCCCAACCCACAGTGGACAGTCAACCCTAAAGGGTATTATAAATGTTCTTCCAGGATGTGCTAGACCAGGGCAAGAGGCTTGCCCTTGTGAAGACATGGCCTCTGTTGGCCAACCAGACATACCACAGTGCTACCAGCCTGGGGTACCCCCGGATGAGTAGGCCTGACCCAAGCCTCCCCTAACCTGCACCCAGGCCACTGTTGGCCGGCCTAGAGGGCTGACTGCTGGCTTGTGGAGCCCAGGATGTGCACGGATTAGGCAGACGGTGGGAGGCAGAACCTTCCATGATCAAGAGGCTGCAAGCCCTACACATGCTCCTTCATCCCACAGACTTCATTGACTTGAAACATAAGAACAAAGAGAAAATTTTAAGAATTTCAAGATGGCGACTGCAGAGCACTAAACCCCACGCGTGTGACCCTTCTGAGCGTGGGGCCTACGTGCCTGAACAGGCTATGTGCCCATGGAGCTACCCCACAGATGATGCCTATCTGGGTCCCCACCACCCTGAAGTTCTTTCCATCTACCAATGCCAGGCACCAGGCATTCCCTTGACCAGCAGGTGTTCTCAGCATTGCTCCTGCTACAGAAAGATCATGACTTAAAGATTTACCTTTTGAAGATGAACCTTGGGCAACTTTGGGAGAATAGATTGAGAATTCTCAGCCTTTGGTATAAAAGGCTAGGGGTGAGGAAGCCACCACCTGATATGGACAGAGAAGAGAACTCACGCCTGAGATCATGGGGACCTAGGTGGGTGGCTCCCCAGCGACTCTGCCCTCTGCCAGGACGTGGCCTTTGCAGCACTAGCCAATAGTAATTCACAATCAATTAATGGAGAAATTATTTGTTTAAAGCCCCAGGAAGGCAGATTCTGAATCACATGCCCTGTGCATAGTAGGCTTTCAGGAACCTCGGAATAAAATAAGCCTCCGCCCCACGATTTCCACAGTCCCCTAGTGAGAAGGGATGGCGGGGGAATGGCAGAAGCAGTGCACATTATTTGGAGCTTGTTGTAAATATATTAATACTTTAATTATCTCCTTAATAAATCACATATGGTTCCTTCCATAGAGAGGGGTTAGAAATTCAAGGAATCCTGTCTGTTGTCACCATGAAGTTCAGACTTAAGGACACCCCAGCAGTTAGTGCAGAGGGCAATCTGCCTTCCCTGGAGACCTCTGACCTTGGTCCACTCTCCGAGGCACACCCTGGCCAGGCCAGCTGGTGGCGCCCCTCCCATCCCCAGGCTGCCCTTTCTCCTGGCTACCTCCCATGCCTCCCTTAGGCCTCAGCTTCCCCCTGTCCCTTCAAGCTTCCCATTCTTTCCCTCAAAAGCCTTGCTGCAGCGGGGCCTGATTATGGACCATTATTATCCCAACTTGTGGACTTATTTGTTCCATGTCTGTCTTCCCTTTGTGAGGGAAGGCCCACACCCATTTTGTTTTCCTGCTATACACCCAGAACCCTGTGCACGCCCCATCACCGGCCTTGTTCCCTCTTGCCTCAGCCATGCCCCTAGGACAGGAGTGTCCAGAGCCAGAGTTGGTCACCTGCTGGACAGCTCTGTTTCTGACCCAAAGGCCCTCCCCTCCAGCAAGGTGGGGTTGTGGTACCTTTGGGTGAGGAAGGGTTTGTTGAAGACTCCAGCCTCGATCCTCATTTAGAGAGACAGTCAGTGAGCACAGACCAGACAGAAGAACCCGGGGTTATTGTTAAAATATGCAAATCCACAGCCCATTGAAATGCAAACCCTCCAGATAAGATTTTTAATAAATCTGGTTCTGCTCCCACTCCCCGCTCTGAGGAGGCCATCTGATTCTTGTTGGGTCAGGACACAAACCGGCATGTAGGTCCCGTCAGCTCTTCACCCCTCTTCTCATTTAGAAGGCGCAGCTAGGAGTGGCCCCTGGATGGGGCTGGCGGCCAGCCCAGGCCCTCCGCCCATCCCTCCGCAAAGTACTTGAGGTCACCTCCAAGTCGCCCACAGAGCCGCCTTACCCTGTCTCTGTGCTGGTTACAAGGCCCCCCTTCCTTACTGTCGCCCTCACCTCCTCTCATACCTATCTAAAGAGTAGAGTCCTAAGCCCCGGTGGCCCCCTCAGGGAGACTTCCGTGACGGGGTCCACACAGCCACACTTGTCCCTTTTTGAGCCATCGCCTCTGGACTCACTTTGCTGCTGTCACAAGTGGCCCTCAAGGGGATGAAGGGGGCAGGTGGATGAGAAGCAGCACAGACACCTGACAACCTTAAGGACACGGCTGTGACCCAGCCCAGGCCTGGGCCTGTTGGCTCTGGGTCAGGACATGAGAGTATGCGGACCTGCGTGGGCCACCGCCATGTGACTGGATGGGAACTGGGAGGGCTGGGTGGTGGTGGCAGGTGACAGTTGTCCTGTCCTTCCCAAGCTCCAGGCCTTACGCCGATCACACGAGGTGGCTTATGTCCTCCAGTCCTCTCGGAAGCCAAGTGAGCCAGATGAGCAAAGTCACGGGGTGGGTAGGGTACGGACCAGGGCTGGGCATTCGGGGGCAGAAGGCCTGGGTGAGCTGAGGAGACAGGGTGCCAGCTAGCAGGGTGCCAGAGAGTGTGAGGAAAGTCTGGGGTGTGAGTGCCCAGGCAGTCAGGCAGAGTCAGGGGGAGCCGCTGTGGCCCCAGGAGGGCCTGAGCTGATGTTGTGGGCAGTGTCCCCTGTCCGTCTCCAGCAGGGACAACAGAGGCCACCGGCCACGTTCAGAAAGAGTAAGTTTGGGGCGGCGTGCTCAGGGAAGGAGTCTGGTCAGGGATGCCTGAGAAGTGCCAGGTGAATGTTTAGATCCGAACTGGCCAGGGTTGTCTGGGTCCCCTCCCCATGTGTGGGAAGACAGAAGTCCAGGCTTATGCACAGGATGTACTCGATGGATTGAAGTAAAACTTCCCCAGTTTGGCTCTAAAGCTTGGATCCAGACGGTCCCTGAGTCCCAGCCCCAGCCTGGCCTTGTGCGCCTTCCACTTGGGAGGGGGCGTGGGGGAGAAGACCGTTGAATCCTAGCACACGAAGCGGCGGGTTGGGGGGGCGGGCAGAGGATGCCCTCTCCAGGGGGTGCGGCCTGAGCCGGCACTGGTGCTCCAGGCAAGTGGGGTGGGGAGCTCTGTGCACGTGGTGAGGAGGCGGGTGGGGCACGGAGCCTCCGTCCCCGCAGCCCCCTTTGCGGGCCGCGCAGCCTCCGTGGTCCAGCCCCCACAACAGGCGCTGGCAGTTGCTATGCAACAGGCTGTTCTGCTCTGCAGTGCCCAGCGAACAGCGAGCCGCGGGCAGAGGACTGACAGAGCCTATTGGTGGGGCTGCCTGCGGCTGCCCCCTCCCCTTCTCCCTGCTTTCCTCTCTCTCTCTCCTAGCCCTCTCCGAGCCTCCACCCTCTCCTTGCTCTCTGCGGTCCAAGTTTACAGAATGCCTTCCCCTCACATGCAGGGCCGGGGGGGGGGGGGGGTGAGTTGGCACAAACAAAGGGGGTGCCGCCCCCAGCCCCCACCGTCGGGGGCCATCAAAGGTCTCTTCTGCTGGTTTCCAGGAGGAAGGGACTCCCCAGTCAGCTTTTCGGTTTCCCTTCTCCCCCCCTCCGCAGTGGGGCCGGGGTTGGGGCCATCTGTGTGGGTAGATGCTTCCTGGGGCTGTGGCAGTCCGGCGGACAGGATGGATACAGTGAGAAATCAGTGAGAAATCGCGGAGATGGGCTAACGTGCCCCTACCCACTTGTCAGGGCTCCCTCAGGGGCACACAGCCAAGGGCAGCCTGTCTCTTTGTTTCTGAGTCCCCCGTCCATCTCACCTGCTCCCACCAACACACCAGGGCTGCCTGGCAAGGGTGGGAGGACCCGTGCCGTCCTAATTAAGATCTGCTGCTGTGGAAACCAAGCTTATTAGCCTGCGCAGCCAGGCTGGGTCGCTAACCCTCTTCAGGGTTGGGGAGGGGGTGATTATTATTATTACTATTTCCTTTAATGGCAGTGGATAGATAATTCTGGATGAAACAAGCCCTGATTCAGTTGGGAGGCCTGGCTTTCAGTGCTAGCCATCTACTTGCTCATATGAGATGGGGCAGTTACTTGACCTCCTAGAGGCCTAGCCCCCTTGACAGTGTGGCAGGATTAATGTGAGAGCTCAGGTGAGTGCCTGGCATTCAGTCAGTGCTCAATAAATGAACCACCAGCTGTCTTCTCTCTCCTTTTCTCTTCCCTTCCTCTCCCCACACCTCTCCTTCTCCTCTCTTAGTGGATATTTCCATCATTTTTGAGGGACTACCTAACATTTGATTTCCTTCCCACCGCCTACCCCCTGGGCTCTTTTGGACGCTACTGAACTCTTGGACAGCCTCGGGGCAAGAGCAGATGCTGGTGGCTGAGGGTGGGAGACCATGCTTTCCTGAGGCATTAACACCCTGAGCTCAGGGACTTGTGGCCTCCCTTACCCTCTCAAAATCTCTCTTCCACCTGCCCCAGGTCTGTCCTCTCCTACTTGGCCTACCAGTTCTCGAGCCTATTGCTTTGTTATTTATTTATTTATTTTTATTAAAAAAATTTTTTTAGTGATCTCCACACCCAACATAGGGCTTGAAATCACCACCCCAAGACCAAGAGTCGCATGCTCTTCCAACTAAGCCAGCCAGGCGCCCCTGGAGCCCATTGCTTTGATGGGCCACTAAGTTTGTTCTTCCATCCATCCATCCATCCATCCAACCCTCCAACCATCCAGTGCTTACTGAACACCTCTGGGGCCCAGCCCCTGTTCTCTGACTTAAGGATGGCACAGCAAACCTCAAAGACATTGCCCTTCCCTCCAGAAGCTCACACCCAGTCTGCAGAAGGGCCTTGCTGAAATGGTGTTTAAGCCCCCTCTTCCTGTGCCCCATTCGTGCACCACACCTTCTGCCCTCAGCGCCACAGCATAACCGAATCCCTAAATGCCCAGCCACATGGCCCCATACTTGGAGGGCACCCGCCACCCATTCACATGGAATTCCCTTCCTCAGCTCTTCAGTAGTTGCTCCCACACTACAGTGATGGGGGTGGGGGCTCCATCCTGCAAGGGGCGTCCTAAATCCAAGCTGGTCAGCTCTAGCGATTACAGAGGACTCGTCTCCAGCCCTAACCTGCCTCCTTTTGTTTCCCCTCATCTACTCAGGTACCAGAGCTCCACCAGGCAAGTCAAGGCCATGTACCAAGGCTGCCCTCAGCTATGCAGACCTGAGAATCAGTTTCTTCCACCAAAACATGCTCACAGCCCTCCCTTCCCAGCAGCTTACTGGCCCTTCCCCTGAGAACTCACACCTCTCTAGGGCCCTTGGCTGTGGAGTTCTGGGCCTCACGGGGCTCTCTCCGGCTGGATCTGATCTCTCCCAGCCCACAGACCACCGCCTTCCTGATTTAGACTCTGCGCCTCTTAAAGCCGAGTGGGCAGAACTGGGAAGGGGAGTGAGCACCCTGGCCCTGGAGGCTGGACAGAACCCCTTGCCGGTGTTGTCCAAGGCCCACTCTCCTGTCTGCGTTTCCCTTCGGCCTGCCCCGAGTCAGGTGTCGTGAGTCCTCCTTCCCCACCCACCCTGCCCCAGGAGGTTGCTCTGGGACTGTGGACCGAGTTGCCAGGCTGAGTCCCCTCCACAACCAGGAGAGGAGCTCTGCCTTCCCCACCGCCCTCTCCTCACCTGGGACCCCTCCTCCTGTCTCACGGGGCTCTGTGGGAGGCCCAGAGAGTCAGTCCCCAGGCAAGTTAAAGGAGAAAAGAAAGCCCACACCAAGTAAATGACAAATCTAGAGGAAATTGCTCTTAATCCCCATACCACAGCCTGATGGTGCCGGCCAAGCACAAGCCTGAGTCATCCTAGAAATGGCACCGACATTTGCTTTTTGGAATTTGTTTTGTCTCTGAGCTTTAGATTTAATCATTCTCTCTCTCTCTCCCTCCCTCTCTCTCTCTTTCTCCCCCTCCCTCCCTCTGCCCCTTGCTCTCCGTTTTCTAATATGAGGCTGCACCGCCAGCTCATCCAAGTCTGTTTTCCTGGCATTAATTAACACAGCTCTCCAGCCTCCAACAGGCTAAATGATGAATCAGGTTAAATTCCAGACAACAGCCGCACACCGCCATCAATTAGCCATCTCTGGGGCAGCTTCATTAATAAGCATCGATCATGGCCGTCCTCCTCCAACACGCCAGGGTCTCTGGGTCATAGACACTGCCCATAAGAGTGTGTCAGGCTTAGGTGTGAGTGTGATGGTGTGTGCGTAAGGGCTGGAGAGCGTGAAGGGGGTGGATGGGTGAATGGGTGTGCAAGAATGTGGATGTGTGAGGGAGTGGGTGACTGGGACTTGTATGTGAGTGTGTGCAAGTAAGTGTATGCAGTGTGTGGGGCTGACTGTGGTGTATACGTAAGGTGTGTGATGTGTGTGTTGTGTGAGGTAGGGTGTATGTGGAGTGGGGTGTGTTTAGGGTGGGGGTATGTGAGGTGGGGTTCTGGAGTGCATGATTTGCTCTCCATGCTGGTGCCCGCCCCCCCCCCCCCCCCCCGCCCCCAACCGGTCTCCGCTGTGCCTTCCGCTTCTCTTCCGAATTCAACACCTGGGTTCTCCCACTTGCGGCTGGCCCCTTCCCCTCTTCCCTCTCTCCCATCAGAGACTTTACCCATCCTCTTCTCTTCAACTTGCAGTCTCCTGGAGGCAATTCCAAACCTCCCACCACATCCCTACCCTCCTTCCCAGTCATATTCTGGATCCTCTGGGCTCATTCTCCCTTGGCTGTCCCACAGGCACGCGTGACCTCCAGCCCAAAGCCTGACTCCCTCTGTGGGTTGTCTGGCTTTAGGAATATCATTGCCACCACCAATGGCCAAGCTCACACCCTCCAATACCTTCGGATCCCTTAGGTTGGAATCCGACCCTATTTCAAGCACTACCATCCTCTGCCTGGATTGTCCCCTCATCCTGCCTGGTTTCACATTCTTTGCAGGAAGCAGGACACTTCTGAACCATGAACGGCCTGGAACCCTTTTGGGACTCCCCTGCCCACAGGCCAAAGCCCACTTCCTCCATGGGGTCGAGATCCCCCTCAGTCTCGTGGCCGCCCACGCCTCCCCCTGCATCCCGGTCACCCACTTAGGGCCCTTGGAGGCCTTGCTCAGTGCGGGGCTCCCTGCCAGACTGCGCCCCCTAACAGCTGCGGATAACGATGGCTACGTTTCTCCTTCCCTTTCCTTTCTCTTGAGCTGCTCAGAGGGCTGCCTCCCCCGACCTGGTGGTCCCAGTCGGCCACACCTCTTTGGGGAAGAGTGCACGGGAGCATTTTTGAAAGCTTGCTTCTGGGGGGGGGGGGGTGGTGGCTGGAGTCACGCTCAGACGCTTGCGTGGCGTTGGTGTCCCAGAGAGCCCATGGGCCCTGGCGCATGCACGCCCCTGGGGATGCACGTGGCCTCCCCAGGCGGCCACCAGCCGACCATCTCCTTAAAGGTTAATTAAGAATCTGAAGCCGGACGGCATGGTGCGGCCGGTGACGGCGGATGCGGCGTCTCTCCAGACCATTAAACACTAATTAGGTCTGGAAAGTCTATCGAGCTCCCGAGGTCTCGCCAAGGCAGGCGCAGGCCCCCGGGTGCCCTTCGAAATGCCAGAGCTGTCACCCCCGACGGCCCTGCTGCCCCGCCGGCCGGCCCCGCCACCCCAGGCTTCGGGCCGGGTCCCGCTTCATTTCTCTCCATCTCATTGTCTCCCCCGTGCCCCGGCCGCCCCCCGGCACCCCCTGGCCCCGCTCTGTGGCTGGCCGGCCGCGGACGCACTCTGTCCCCTGCGTCCCTTTCCGCGTGCACCGAGTCTCGCCTACTGGGGATTCTGCCCCCTTCCGAGCCCGGCTGAAGGCCCTTCCTGAGCCATCCTGGCCTCAGAGCTTCCTGGGCTGAGCTCTGCCTCACCCTGACAAAGCGCCTGCACCAGCAGCCTCTGGTCCCCAGACACCTGCCTCTCCTTCCTGGCCGCTCTTCACGGGGCTCTGACTTCATTCCCCGCTGTGCAGCTGGGAGATCTGCTTCCGACAGCATTCATTCGTCCCCTTACTCATTCTTTCACTCCCCATTTGACTGAAACCCTGCCTCGTTCTCAGAGAACACAAGGGGGAAATGCCCCGGTCTGGGGGCGCCCTCTGTGACTAAGGCTTTACCCCCCTCCCCCCAGGCCGGGGCAAGAACTCAGGTGGGGGCTCATTTTCCCATCATCCCCACCCCATCTAAAGATGCATAAGCAGCTCGTCACAGACTGAAGGGATTTCCACTCAGTGACAGAATCATGCTCTTGTCTGAATCTACCAGGAAGAAAGACAGATTGCTCCACCCACTCTCAGTCTCCCAGGCCACGGCGCAGAATTTTTGGTTCAGTTCTTCTAGAAAGTTGTGAAGTGGAAATAAGTTTATCTCCAACACACCCTGCAAGGGCTGCCGGTATTCTACCCTGAACCCCTGCCCTATGTTAATGACAAGCCCAGCTGGAAGACCATCGCGGTGACCATCACCACTGCCACCACCACCACCTTGTATAAACTGAATAGGTTATGGCTTAACTCAAAGGGATATCACTAATGGTGCAGTTCTGGATGCCAGGTGGGCGAGGCTGGAGGGGGAATGCTGTGGGTGAGGTGGAGACTTCTCCCGGCTGCTCACACCACAGGAAATGGGCAGCCCCCCGTGGCCCTTCCACACCGGGCCGCGTGATGGCATGGGAAGAGCACAGCTGGCTCTGCCGTGACCAGCTGTGTGACCTTAACTCAGTCACTTCACCTCTCTGTGCCCCAGTTTCACGGACTTGAAAATGCAGGAGGGAATCCTCTATCTCCACAGGGCAGTGCTGTGAGCAGGATAAGCCACGCGGGCTGTAGTGCTCAAGAGCTGCCTTGACATCGGTTAATTTGCTGCCTTCCGTCTTCCTCTTTGGACAGTGTCCCGCACCTTCTTGGAGGAAGGCTGGGAAAGGAGATGAGCAGTGTCCTATCATGTGGGCCCATCCACTCACCCTGGCCCCAGCCCCCCAGCCCCCCAGTCCCCAACATCCTCTGACAGGCAGGGCTAAAGTGGGCCTGTGGGCACAGAAGGCTCAGCCCAATTGTACAAGCACAGAGTATTATGATTGCATTGATTTCCATCATAAATCATATTTCCTATCTTCTGCCTCTCTCTCCCACGTGCCCCAAGTTAAGCCTTGGTATTTTCTTTAGCTGCTGCCACTGTCGAGTCTAGAGATGATATTAGGATAATGATGATAAATTTTACCCTGCCGCCAAGCCACTACCTCAGTGTGGGGAGGGGGAGTGTTTGTCCCCTAGATGGATCCCTTTACTATGTCTGCTGGGCATGGGGAGACTGCTCACCTGAGCTCAGCTGTGAGGGTCCTTGCAACTGGACACATGGACACGTGTGTGCCCGTGCGTACAGTCATGTGTGTGCAAGGGCTTGGAGGTCTTCTTCCCGGCGTGTATTCTGTGCAGACACACGGTTGTGCTCATGCCAGCGAATGAACACATGGCAGCAAGCAAGGAGTTGAGAAGGCGGAGGGGAGAAGGTCTGTGCTGAGCTTCCCAAGGTGCAGCCACCCCGGCCCTGGCGCACATTTCCTGCAAACCCCAGGCTCGGGAGACACAGTCAGCGTCCAGGCTGGGGCACCCACTCTGACCTCACAAATGCCACATCTGCTGGGAGGGTGAAGCTGGTTTACAGCTCTCTGAGCTCTCGGGCTTATGCCCCTGCCAGCGGGGCGGGGCTCAGCACCGGCTGAGCTGGGGTCCCTCCAGCGAGTGACAGAGATGGGGGCACCCAGGTGCAGCATGACAGAATTTCTCATGGGGCACTGGGCTGTGCTCCACGGGCTGGGGAGTCCCAGAGGAGGGTCGAGGGCCAGCCTTAGAGCAGGAAGAGGATTCAGCAGGGGGTGGTCTGATCATTCATTCATTCACTGGCTCATTCATTCATGCATCCATTCAACAGGTATTCCCGAGCTGAGTGTCCTCTCCCGTCCCCCAGTCCCACAGGCCTGAGAATGAGCCCCAGCGGTAAGTGTCCCCCACCTTTTACACCAGGGCCTGCCGGATAGAGATCCTTGGGCAGAGGTCTGTCAGGATTTCTCAGACACAGGATAAGAATATCCATTTGGACTCACATTTTAGGGGGGTGTCTGGAAGCTACTTTATAGGAGGAGGTTAGAGCAGGGCTGGGGACGTCACTGTCTCCAAAGGTCTGGAAAGCAGTGGCTTGAGAGTCTATGGTTTTCACCCCACTCCGGGAGTCAGCATGTGGCAGGAGCTTCTCCTGCTCCAACAAGGGCCCAGGCCACCTGTCCGGTGGGGGTGTGAGCTCCTGCAGATCCCGGGGCTGCCATCTGTGTGCATGCTCAGTTGGACCCAACAACCATTTAGGTTCCTTCTGCTCAGGATTGTCTGATGATGACAGAAAGTGCTCTGAGGAGCCAGAAAGGCTAAGGTTTTCCTTCGAAGCTCTGCCACTTAATGGCTGTGTGACCTTAAACAGGTTGCTTGACTTTGCTGAGCCTCAGGTTCCTCATCCATAGAAAGGGAAGTGATAACTCCTACGAGTCAGAGTTGTTATGAGTGTTAAATGAGATAGTCACACGGAGCTGCCAACAATGCTTGCCTCCCGGCAGGCACTTCTTTCCTTGTTTCCGTAATGGATTCCTGAGGCCACTGGGATCAAGACTTCCTTCAGCAGGAAGTCTGCCCTGATTAATCCCACACCTCTCTGACTGATCCGGGGCTCTCTGCCAGGATGCACACATTCCCTTTGTTTGTGGTCTACTCATAAATGCGTGTCTGCAGACTGCATGGTCTGTGGCACTCAGCGTGTGTGTGTGTGTGTGTGTGTGTGTGTGTGTGTGTGTGTGAGACTCTGAGGAAGGAGGGACATTTCTCCTCCTCCAGCTCCCTCTACCTAGCCCCCTAGAGCCATCCCTCCTTATTCTGTCCTGAGAAGGCTGTGGCCATCTTGCACCCATACAGGAATTTGGACAGTGTGTGCCCACGCGCACTCACCCGGACACAGATACAGGGGCACATGGTAACCTCTCTACCTCCTCCCAAGTCCTCGTGCTCCCCGCCAGCAGTCCTTGGGGCCCATCAGAGATGGCAACCTTCTCTGAGTAGTCTTAGCTTAGAGAGCACAAGGGCTGGCCCCCCGACTGGCTCCAGGGGCAGCCTTCACCTCTCATAGAATAACCGCCCCCACATTTTGCTTTCTATTGTGGGGAAGTGTCCCTGCCTTACAGGGTTGGGGAAGCCTCCGGGAGGCGGTGCAGAGCAGGAGTGAGGGGTGAACACCTAGGTGGGCCCCTCACTCTGCACTCTGCTCACCCCCCATCTCAGACTAGAAACAGTGCCCCCGGGGCCCCCTGTTCCCTTCTCCTAAGAGAGCACAGGCCAGAGTCCAGAAGAGGGAGGCTGGAGTCCCTGTAGCCTGCTCCTGGTCTTGTGAACCTGGGCAGGTTAACCTCTCTGAACCTCAGTGCCTTCATCTGGGAAATATGGGGGGAAGCAATAGCTAGTGTTTGAGCTGCTGTAGGTAAAGATGTGTTGTGAGCCTCATGGGACCAAACCAATGCAAGAGGGTGTGTTTCATTTGACCAATTTTTACCATTCTTATTAGGAAGTCCCTTGGGTTGTAATGTGATGGATGATAGGATGGGCCCCAGCATCCTCCCCCCGTGTGGTGCCCAGGGCGGATGTGTGTCGGCAAGAGCACGCGCACCAGCGGGGCTTGCCTGGGGAGCCACCCCGGTTCTCACAAGGAGGAGGTCCTGAAAGCACGTGAGCAGCAGCTAGACGGGCGAGCCTGAACCAGCGCAGGAGGACCCCAGGAGAGAAAGGACGGTGTGCTGAAAACAGACCAAGAGCAAGCACAGACCCAGAGAAGATGCGTGTCGTTACCCCTGTGCTGGCCTACAAACGGTGCTCCCCACCCTTATTTCCAAAACTGTATTTGGTGAGAAGAGGTACAAAGAAGTGTGAATGGGAATGTTTGTGTTTGTATCCATGTGTAACTGCTGGAGTTTTGCTGCAAGGCCCTGCGTGCATTTGGGTTGGGGCCATTGTGTCATGACCGGCCGTCGATGATTCTGTGTGTGTGAGGACCAGGGATGTCACTTCTGGGTGTGACATCCCAAAGGCTCCAAGAAGCCCAAAACCTCAGAGGGTGCAGTGCTACAGACAACCACCAGATGGCGCCCGGGTGCAGTCTAAGGGTCTGAGCTGTGGGTTTTCTGGCTGGCTTTGCGTTCAGCCTCCAGGCCTGCCCCTGCCCACCGTGGGTAGGGAGCCTGTGTGTCTATGGGGGCTCAGGAAGGAACCGCCTGCCTGCTGGGCACCTGTGCATGTACACAGGGTGGCCAGTCTGTGCACATGGCACCTTCCCCCCAGCCATGACCACCTGGGGATGGCCCACACCGCATGCCCTGCAAACCCTGGCTTTCCAGGATTATGTGTGAGGACAAGCTGGTGGGTAGGTGTGTTGAAGCAGACCCCATCCAGCCTCCCCACTCCCCAAACTCTCACCTTTCCCTCTTGCCAGGCTGCCCTTCACCGTGGCGGGTCCCTCCTTCCCACCTTTACCCAGGTTGTTCCCTTTGCTGAGAATGGTCTCTCTCCAGCCAAGCTCCTACCCATTCTTCAGAGACTTCAATCTAAGACCCACCTTCTCCTGGAAGCCCATCAGATCGCCCCAGCATCCGCCCATTTCCCCCACCACCCCCTTTGTACTCCTCCTCTGACCACCCACTGCCCAGGACTGTGTGTTGGGCCCACACTGTTTAGCCACTGCCTGCTCCCTCTGGCTCATTCCCGAATCTTCCCAAGAGGCTGAGTCCTGCAAAGGCAGGGTGGTGCCCAGGACAGGTCAGGCACTCAGGTAAAAGCCAGATCACCTGGGAGCACATTTCTGACCTCGCCTGCCCCCACAGGGCCCCAGGGAGCGGGTGCCAGGATAGGCTGTAGGACTACACCCTGCAAACAGCCCCTGGGGCAGAGGACAAAGGACTTCCTGGAGACCTGACCAGCTGGGCCTGAGCCCTGGGGTAGTGCGGGGCAGAGGCAAGGGGCCTGGGGACCAAGAGGTACCGGGGACCACAGTGACTCCTGGGGGGCTGTTTTCAGACCCACTCGTGGGCTACCCAGGGTCCAGGCAGGTATGGAAATGTGGTACTATTGTAGCAGTTGGACTCAGGACAAAGCCGTCCTTGCGGGGACTGAGACGAGGTGAGGCAAGAGAGTCCTCTCCCTTGGAATTAGCAGGAACCACTATCACCATGTGCATCCTCACGGCTTTCTGGAGTCTCCTCTGTGTCCTGCTATCCACGCACTAACCCCGTGTTATCAGCCAGCACAGGGCTCTCCAAGCTCGTGAACCTGAAGACAGGAGCTGTCACCATTCCCGCTTGACAGATGAGGGACATGTGGCTGGAGTGGGGGACGCACGCCGGTGGCCCAGCCGGCGAGGGGCCCTGAGGCCTCCTGGATTTCATCCCCGGGGAGGCACACAAGAGTCACGTCCCCTTTTCTGAAGCCACTGAGATGGGAGTGTGCCCTCCCTGATTCCATCTGTCCCCACGGCCCACTAGAAACCTCTTCCTGTCTGTCCGGAGTCTACACAAGCCCCTGTGGGCAGGATGTTGGACCCGGAGAAAGGGAGAATTCCAGCAAGAGGGTGGAGGGGAGCCATGAAGCTCGAGCCCCTTGGGAGACCCTAAGTGTCTCTGTCTCTGTGGGGCTGGAGTCCCAGGACTGGCGGCGCCCCTTCCCCAAATGGGAACTGCAAGGAAACAAGGAGGCTGTTTTAATTGTTCTGCAAAAGCTCCTGAAGGGGAGATAAAGCCGGGGGCGGGGGGGGGGGCAGGAGAGAGAGAAAGTCAAGAGAGAGAAAGATGGGACAGAGAAAGCAAGAGGGAGAGTGAGATGCCAGGGAGCCAAGGACAGAGCACAGGGTGAAACTTGAGAGAAACTTGAGAGAAAGGGTTTGATCTGGAGGGCCAGCCACAGCGTGGCTCCCTGGGAACCTGGTGGGGGCAGCGAGGTGGGGGGCCTGGGCTCTCCTGAGGGACAGCTGCGCATGGCAGATGCTCCACCAATGTTTAAATTAACCAAGTGCTTGGGCCTGGGGGATGAGGGGGCTTTTTGCTCTGGGGAGTGGTGGCCTGGGGGAATCTCTAGGAGGACTCCCTCCAGAAGGGCTGGCTCCTGGGAAGCTGAAGGGGAGGAAACTGTGTGGTGCCCCCCCACCCGCCGCTAGCCCTGCAAGCACCTACCTTTGTGGCAGGCATCCTGCTGCTCCAGGCTGAAGGATAAATGGAAAGAGGCCCTAAGGAGGCTGGGGACCCCTGAGACAGAAATGCAGGTGGCCCACCCTGAGGCCCCTTGCACCTCTCTGGCACCTGGGGACCCACGCTCACCCCCACTCACCCAGCTACCTTCCTAAGTGCCAAGGTGGCTGAAGATGGGCTCTGCCACGCCCAGCACGTGCCTGACCAGTGCACCCCCAGGAGTTCTGTCCCAGTTCCTGGAGTGGCAGCTGGGCAGGTTACACACATTTAATTACTAGTAATTTAAAAACTGATTACTCCAAATGGTGCCTTCCTGGGGAGAGACATGCTGTGCCTGTCTTCCTGGCCTACCCTGGAGGCCATCTCTGGGGCGTGGAGCGAGGATGTCCCACAGGCACCTCTTATGTATGGTGGGGGACGAGGGGCTCCCCTCCAGTCCAGAACAGCGCCCACTTCTCCAGCTGGCCCGCCCAGTGCCTGATATCACGCCATGACGGCATCACCCTATCGGATGAGTCACAGGCCCCCTTCTTCAGGTTCCCTTCTGAGTGCACACCCCTTTGGAAGGTGACACGCTCCGAACATGGTAAGTCAGAAGGAAAGCACCTCTGTAGGGAGGCCCAGGGAAGACGGGGCTCTGGGCCCCTAGGGAGGAGGCAGAGGAACCCAGAGTGAAAAACAGGTGGGCCAGAACAGCCAATTTCATAACTGGCCACCTGGGATTGACTAGCTGGGGCCATCATGGGACTGAGTTTTAGGGAGCCCCTGTGGTGTGTCAGGTATGGGTGGCCCTGCCCTGATGGACCGTCCAGCCCAGGACTGGGGGTGGATGTCATGGATCCAAGCAAACAGGGTACGAATGATGACAGGCCGTGAAAGCCTTGCAGGGGTGGGGACAGAGAAAACGGTGTGTGTGCAGGGGTTTGCCCAGTTAAGTTAGGGCAGTGGGAGAAGGCATCTCTGAGGATGTGACACTGAGGGTACGCTCAGGGAGCCAGGGAGCAGGGGAAGATGGGGAGGGCCCTTGGCACAATGGGAGCTGCTTGTGCAAAGGCCCTGGGGTGGACGTGAGGTGGGGTGGGGGTGGCGGGGGCAGGAGTGAGGAGTTCTAGGAAGGCTGGGGTGGCTGTGGGGGGTGGCAGAGCAGGCTTGGGCTGGGCTGGGGAAGGGTCCCAGGACCCCACCCCAGTGAGTCCTTATTACAGCAGCCCTGGAGAGTCACGGATGGGCTTTAAGAGGCAGCACCTGGCCCGAGCTGTGAGGACCCAGTGGAGGGAAGGAGGGGAGAGGGTGAAGGGGGATGGGAGTGGGGTGTGGGGTGGTGAGAGGTAGTCTGGAGATGGAGCGGTTCCACGAGGTGGGGCAAAGAGGTTCCCAACCACAGCATGAGGCTCTGAAGGAGATCTCAGGGGCTCTCCAGGCTGCCTGCCCAATGCCGGGGGCTGCACAGAAAGCTGCAGGCTCCGAGGCGTCTCAGGGAAGAGGAGGGGGAGCCCGCAGACACTAGGGTGTGCACCAGACTCTCCAAAGTCTCCCTGCTACCCCACCCTTCCTGGCCAAGTGGGCTGGTGACAGTGGCCACGCAGAGAAGATTTATCCCTGGCCTCACATGGAAGATGCTGATGCACTGCTGTGCTCATCAATCAGGCGGCCGCGATGCCAATTATTCATTTATTAATAAGGGGTTTGCAAGAGCCTCCCCTCCCTGCGTCAGCCTCGCTGTGCCCGACTATGCGCTTTTATCCTGGAAGGAGTCCTGGCGCGAATCTCCCTGCCCCCTCCACCTCAAGGCGGGTCCGCCTGGTCCCCAGAAAGGACCAAGGCTCCTGCATACCCTGTGCTGGAGGTTTCTCCCTGGCCCTGCCCATCCTCACTCTCACTTGAGAACCATCTGGGTGGGCTCCTCAGCCCTACACCTGTCCTCCCCGCCTCCACTGGGAGAGGAGGTTCAACAAGGAAGTGTGAGGAGCCAACAGACTGGTGTCACTGAGGACCTGGGGGGGTGTGGGTGCAGGGGTCCGGCTCCGGGGTGGGGTGGGGGAGGAGGAGCCAGCGGGGCCTGGGAGCAGACCGGAGGGCTTCTTGGAGGGAGAAGGAGGGCAGGGAGCAGAGTTTGGTCTGTTCACTGAGGCCTCTGGCCTGCAAGGCAGCAGCAGGTGTTGGTCCTGGGTCCTCAGATCGGGGTTCAGGCCAGGTGGGGGCCTCCCCGAGGGCCCCCTTTGTCCCTTCTTCCAGCTGATTCTAATGCCCTGACTCAGACAGGAGCCAATCGGGTGGCTCAGGGGTGCCCGGGAGAGAGGCTGACGTCCCGGCATGGGTGCCCAAGGTCGGCTGCGGGGCTTCTGCCCCAGCCTGACCTCCAGACCTCCCGCCCATCCCTGCCGGCTGACCCTGTGCCCCGGGTCCCCGGGTGCTTTCTCTACCTCCATCTCCCTCTACCTTTGGTTCCCCTTTCTCTCCTTCTCTGAACAGCTGAGCAGCGAGGGCACGGAAATCAGTTGCCATCTGCCCCCTGTTAGGCTGTTTCCTCAACTGCTATCCAGGGCCGAGCCACCTTCACCTGGGCAAGGAAAGATTCAGATGAGACCACACAAGACCAGCCCCCTGAAAATCGTCAAAAATTGTCCCGTGCCGGATCCCTGCCTTCTCACCCTGGCTTCTCTATATTCTGCCTTCTTTCCCCCCACTGAGTCCTTGCTCAGGCTCACTAGGGGTATGCCTTCCCAGGCATGAGGGCCACGGGCCATGGCAGGCCGGTCTGGCTCTGTCATCTCCCCCCAAGTCTTGGGGTCACAGGGCCCAGGCTGCATCCCCCCCTTTCCCACCCGCCTGCATCTGCAGCTTACGGGCTGGACCAAAGCCTTCAGAAGTCCTGGGCAAAATTCCTTGCTCCTCGCCTTGGCCTTTGGGAACTCTCTCAGCAGACAAAACAATCTAGGGTCATTCCTCATCTCCCTCTTTCTTCATTCCTCTCTCCCCCTCCCTTCGCTTTCCTTCTTCAAGGAAGCTTTACCATCACACCCCTACTGAGGTAAGGCCCAGCCCCGCCCTCCGCCACGGGAAGAGAGGGGGGCAGTCTCCGGGCTGCCTGGCATCTGTGTAACTGTCCCAGTGGAGAACCGGGTGCGGCTGGGGGGTGCACTGCGGTAAACCCGCCCCCACCAGGCTCGCCTTGCGGACCAGCACACCTCTCCCGCGGCCGGCACGGCAAGGAAGTAACGTGGTGTGAAGTGTGTCTGTGGCACGTGAAGAGAGCCTGGAGAAGAGCCCCGCACCGTCGTGGGGTTACGAGAAGCTGGACCGAGATGCTAGGCATGGGCAGAAGGTAACACGCTTCAGGGAAACCAAGTCAGAAAACTCGGGACAACGAGTGGGGTCTGCACTGCTTGATTTCCTGAGATGAGTCTTGCCCTCCGTTCCCGAACCTGAGTCGAGGAAAGGGACTGTCCCGTCCCTCCTCTGGGGGGCCTGTGTAGGATCTAACAGGAGCAGAATCAAGGTGGTGGAGAAACCAGGTCAAGGTCAGAGGGCCCAGGTGGCCTGTCAGTGCGGAGATGGGGCTGCCTGTGGGGGCTGGGTCCTTTCTGTGGCAGGTTTACGGAGGAAGGAGGCAAGCAGCAGAGGACCCATGGCTTAGATTGAAGCAGGAGAGATAACAGTAGAGGCCTAAGGAGGAATTCCTCTTTTATCCGAAGATGTACCCTTTCCCTCCACAAGCACGTTTCGACCACGAACGTGGACCAGCCGCTGTGTAAACACCAAGCATGCACCTGGAATAAGACAGGCCCTGCCTGTAAATGAATAACTCAGGCAGGGCCGCTGAGGCCAAGACCCAGGCTTGGGCCGGGCCCATCCGGGCCATGAAGCAGCAAGTGACGAAGGACCTGCTTGAGGTCGGCTGGGACGGTTGATTCCTGAAGGACACACGGCAGTTTGCCAGGAGCGCAGGGCTGGGAAGGGCATTTGGGCAGAGGGACAGCAGGTGTCGAGGCTCAGAGACAGGAAACCGTGTGAGTGTGTGTGTGTGTGTGTGTGTAGTGGAGGGTGGGAGGCTGCCCAGAGATCACATCACAAGAGCGCGGGAGGGAGGAAGGGGGAGGGGGCGTGGGGAGAACAAGCAGGGACCAGGTGGAGGCAACCCTGGGTGTGGAGCCCAGGTGAGAGGATCCGTCACTGTAAGTGGACTTGCTTTTCCCAGGACCACTCGGCAGCCTCCAGGAGGCGGGGAGCTGCCCGGGCAAGGTGGCCCAGAGAGGTCCCGATGTCAGGTGGTGGAGTGGGATTTAAGAGAGGGACATGCCAGAGGCTGAGCTGGGAGCAAGAACAGAGAGAACTCAATGTCCAGGTCAGTGGATGAGGGCCGTTGGCAAACAGGGCCAGGCCCAGGCCAGGGGTAGACACCTGTGCTGCCCCCCACCGCCCCAGACAGATTCGGACGTGCAGACGAGCTTCCTGCAGCCACACTGCCAGATGGGTAAGGTTGTCCATGTGACCATGACTTGACCATTCCAGGAAATTCTCAGAAAGACAAAGTTACAAGCGACCGTATTTTCTGTCACAGGCACTTCCTGAACATCCGTGTTTCTGAACAAGGAACCACTCGAGCTCTGAGCTCGCCTCCTTGGGACCTTCGGTCACTCGCCTGCAGACCCGCTTGCCTGCAAATGGCTGTTCCTTCATCCTCACCTGCTCAAAACGCTTACCTTGCTGTGTCCACCAGTTCCAGACCATCCCACCTGGATCCCAACCAGGGCTGGTGCCTTGACTACACTTTAGCCAACCTTGGTGTCTGTCCTTGCTGGGCCTCATTGCCCACCGTTCGCAAGAATTTTGTCAACTCAGTTTACACAGAATCCTTCCCCTTGATGCCTGATCACCCTGGCCTGCCTGCAGCCGGACTCCTGTCAAGTCCATTCAGCCAGAATGGCCCCTGACCCCCGACGTCTCCTCTTAGGAATTTTCCATCCACTGCCCCTAGCCATGCTCCCTGGCTGTAAATCCTCCCTTGCCCATGCTGTATTTGGAGCTGAGCCCAGCTCTATACTAAGGTTTCTCTTCTCCTATTGCAATGGTGACTGAATAAAATCTGTCTTAACCACTTTAACTACTTACTGTCCAGCTTTGGTTTTATTTTGACAACCCTGCCCAATCCCCATCGGGTCCCCACATTGCAAGACCCACCTTCAACCATACCCACAATCCTCTAAATACCTCCCCGTTCTGAGACATCACTGAGCCCTCCAAGATGGCGGTCACTAGCTCTTACTGAGATAGACAATGGACTTGGCCTTGCTTGAGCAGTGGATCATTTTGCTGGTCTTCTCAGGGAGACAGGCTGAAATCAGATGGCCTTTCGAGTGTTGTTTTATCTCTCAAAGTCTAGAAGTTTCGAAATGTCTGGTTCTGGGCTTGTAAGCTGCTCTCTCACCCAAGATCATGGGATTCTGGGAGCCCAGTCCCAAGGTTCATGGTGTGTCTGACCTGAGTTCTGAGGGTCACCAACAGGAAGAAGGATGAATCAGTTTCCCCCACCCCCCAGGAGGGCAGCAGTCTTTGATGTCCTCACCATCTCCTCCAGGGAGACCCCACCCAGCGGGCTTCTCCATACTGCCTTGAAGGTGACCCACGTCTCCCTGTGGTCACATTCTTACCCATTTCCCCCTTCTTCTTTCAAGGTTTTATTTTTGGCCAGGTAATTAGCCTAGCTCTTCTCATTAATATTATATTTAAAAAAGAAAAGGTGAGGGTGGGGGAGAAAGAGGGCTGGGAGGGAGGGGCTTGCATATGCCAGTAATTGTCTTGACAGCCGGAGATCCTGGTGCAATGACAGTCTACTTTAAGTGGCCCAATTAGCATAAGAAACGGCTCGCCAAAAGTTCTGAAGGCATCGTGTTGATTAATGCAATTTATCTTGCAAACCAGCGGCAGACAGCTGAATCGCTGCTAATGGTTATTATATACATTTATACACATTATGTACATGCAGCCTCCTCTCCAAGGAACTGTGCCTCTCCCCTCTCCACCTGCCCGCGCCCCCGGCCCAGAAGATCCCTGCACGGGCTCCGCCTGCCCCAAACCCGTTCAGGTTGCCAACTGGTTGCCTGTGTCCTCAACAGCAGTCCACTGGTTGCCAGAATGGGTTGCCTTTGCTGTGAAGAGGCTGGTTTTACCCTGAGATTGACCTGGTGTCCAGAAAAAAAAATGCTTTCAAGAATAATTTTCATGGCTCAGGTGAAGCTCCAGGTGTCCACGGGAGCTGACAGCAGATAAAGTCAGGACAGTAAAGACTGTGTAGACGTACAAGGTTCTAGAAGCTCAGCCATCGCCACAGTTTAAAAAAAAGTGGGGGGTGCAAGTTGGGGTGCCTGGCTGTCTCAGTTGGTACAGCATGAGACTTTTGGTCTCAGGGTCACGAGTTGGAGCCCCACGTTGGGCAAAAATAAATAAAAATAAAAAATAAATAAACAAGGGGCATGTGCGGTGTGACGCTGGCAGCACCCTTCTCTACTCGGTCTCAAACACCGTGTTAACCTCTAAGCCATGCGGGGACACCAGACACCACAGTCCCGGCACCTGCAAGGGCCGGCCGGGCCGGGCAAGAACTCCGAAGCGAGGCACGGAGCAGAGCGACCACGACGGCCACTGGTTCTGCGTGTTCGTCTCCCGCCAGCACCGTCCTCAGAGCTTAACACACACCACCCCAACTGCCCTCCACGTCACCTCCTCCCTCATCTACAGAAAAGAAATGCATCTGCTCCGGAGCCCAGGTGGCCTGGCCCCAGATCCACTGTGCCCTTCGTCGCCGTTCTTAGCAGCCAAATTCAAGTCAGAGTCAGGAGGTTGGATCAGCAGTGGGGCTCAGGTGGTGGAAAGCTGCCACTTTTGGGGGGGTGGGTGGGTGTGGAGGCCCAGGCAGGAAGGGCTCCCTGAAGGAGGTGCAGGACCAGGACTGAGGGGAGGCACCTGGGGATTTAGGAAAAAAGAGGCCGAGGCGCAGAGGTGGAATGGGGCAGAACCACACCACTGGTGTGGCGCTGTGCGGGGAGCTGAGCGTACACGAATATGTCAGAAGCGACCCTTTCTTGAGAGGCTGAGGGGCTGGGGTAAGCTCGATTGGGCATCTGGTTTTGCAGGGAGAGTAACAATCCCCCAAGAGGACCAGATTGAACAATGTCAGGACCAACGGTGGAGTTGGTCAGCATCAGGCTGGCTCCTGGGGCAAAAAGGATCCGAGTTGTGGGGAAGGGTGTGAGTGGGGCAGTGGAGGTGAGGCCGGGGTGGGGGGGCGGGGTGAGGCTGAACCTGGGCATGTGGGGCTAGGAGAACCAGCTGGGACATTCTCCCCGGAGAAGCAGAGCAATGGAACAGAGGAGAAGGACCACTGGGGCTCCAGTCCACATGCAGAAGGGATTGGGAGCTATCCGGTGGGACTGCAAGACTTGATGACAGTGAGGTCATGACAGCACTAAGGATGTCAGGAGGGGGATTGGCTGTGGGTTGGGGAGGAGGAGGAGGTGATGAGCTTGCTTTCTGCTCTGCTAAGACTTCAGGGAGAAATGTCAAACAGACCGGAGTGACACTGGGGTGGCGGAGGCTGGGCCTTAGAATGAAGGCCAGAACCAGAGGTGTGGATATGGAATTGTTTTTCCTAGCACTTAGAACCTCAGGGGAGGGACTGATCTTTGTTGAGCACCTACTACATTCCAAGCAGTACACCGGAAGCTCATTTCCCTTCCCAACAGCTGTATGAGGAAGTACTGTGGTCTTGTCTCATTTCATAGACGGTCAAACTGAGCCTGGGTGACTAACCTTCCAAGGGCATACAGAGTAAGGGAGAGCAAGCCTATCCTCACCCCGCTGCCATCCAGCCTCCAAGTTCACCACCTGGGGGGAAATGGGGCACCACAGGCTGAGGAATGGATGCATCAGGCTGTGAGGCTAGATGGGGGGTGTGCAGGGGGCCTGGACATTTCCATCCTAACCTGAGGTGCCTGGGAGAACCACAGGACACCCCCATTAAGATGTTTCTTCCATGGGCCCATGAGTAGCTACACACAAATGGAAACTTGCAAACATTCTGGTTCCCAGGGGTAGGTAAAAATCTATCTATTCTTCCAGCAAACCCCTGGTCCATTTGGGGCCGGGTTCTAAAACTGGAGGCTTCAGGACTGAGATGGTGTCCTGTTCACTTCTGTTCCCCTGACTCTTTACCTGTCACCTGTGAGCAGCTTGTGGTGATGGGTACTTTGTGAGGTGAGCTGGGGCCCAGGACTAGGGGCTCTAGGAGAGAAAGGACCCTCTCAAGCCTTGCCACCACACCTTCTCTCCATCCCCCAGCGGGTCTCTGAGTAACCTGTGTGTAAAGGCTTTAAACGCCCACCCTGCTATTCAGATCACTTTGGTACTTTTGGTGTGTTGTGTTGTGCTGGTAGCCAGGAAAATCGTGTGTAGGGACCCAGGGGGGCCTCTGCCCCTGGGGAACCAGGTCTCCATAAGGAAGCCTTTTGGATTTTCGGCTGTTCTTTCTCTGCAGACATGGAGGTCAGGGCCCCTAAGTTTTGCATCAGGAGGGTGTTTGGGGCAGGAAACCTGCTCCCGTGAAGGCCTGGGTGCAGCGTGCAGGGCACTTCGGGACCAACTGGTTACTGTCAGGTTATGGATGCACAGAACAGTTGATCATGGGGAGTGTGTGTGTGTGTGTGTGCACATGTGTGCTTCTGCATGTGCGCCCATATATGTGGACATGCCTGGAAAGGCTTGACTTGCGTCTCGGCTTGGCCGGGTGTCTATGTGACTCTATCCGGGAAAATGACCGTGTGAGCAGGCTTGAGGATGTGAGGTGTGAGTGTATTTGTGAGCGTGCACATGGCTGTTGGTGTCTACAGGCCCGTGAGTATGTACACAGCACGTTCAAGAGGGTAAGTCTCTGTGGATGGCCTGATTGTACGTGGGACCACACGTGATGTTCCGGAGAGCGTCCTGGTGTGTACACGTGTAATAGCGGATGGCCGTGTTTGGAGGGTGAATGTGTGCGTCCCTGTGTGTATATGCTGTAACACGTTGAGCTGTAAGCTTTAAACTGAAAATGGGGCTGAAGGGACAGAGACAGAGTGCCATGGTCAGAGTGGGTGACATCAGCCCAGGCAGGCTCCCCAGTGGAGGCGGTTTCTGAACCCTGCACTCACCCCCACTGCCCTGCACCCAGATGGGACCAAAAAGGAGCCAAAGGCCAGCCTCCCTGTGCCTTTGTGCCGCTGTCTTTTGGGGCTTAACCAGCTAGGGGCCAGGACTCCGCAGAACCTTGAAGGCCCCCTCTGCTCTACTATAGTGGGAGGGCATAAGGGGGGTGGGGGAGCTCTGAATGCCCAGCAGCCTCCATTCGGAACCTTGGCTTCAGCCCTGCTCTCCACCAGCTGGTCTGGGGCCTGGTCCCCGCGGCCTCTCTGGAAATGTTGCTATGGGTGTGCTGAGACCCCTTTATTTTCCAATTCAGGTGGCATCCTGTGACCTAGGAGAACACCCCCACCTTCTCATTTTCTATCAAGGAGCACTGACCAATGGACGAAACCACCTAGGGGCCATCCTAGCTACTCCGTTTGGTTTTTGCTTTTTAATAGGAAAATATAGTGTGGCGCTCATCCACTTTAAAAATGAAAAACAGGGACCATAAAACTTGATTTAATAAAGACACCAAATCATAAAATATTCTTCTGTTCTGGGCTATGGTAATTGAAAGGAGAGCGACAATGGGTAGTGAGGCCACAAAGAGAAGGAGAATGGGAGGGGAGGGAGTGTGGAACAGGAGAGAGGCTGAGAGAGGCTCAAACAGGAGAGAAGGTGGTTCTAGGAAGGACAGAGGTGCAGAGAGAAAAGAGAGAGGCAGAGACAAAGCCAGGCTTCCCAGGCCCACAGTAGACCCCGGGGTCCTAAGGGACCCACACCAGTGGAGGGCCCCTGTGGTCCATCAGGGGCTGTGCATTTCACCTCTATTCTCACCAAATCCTCTGAATAGTCCAGACAAGTGTTATTACAGAAGAGAAACATGCAGGACAGGAGGCTTCCGCAACTCACCCAAGTTCCCAGCCAAGCCTCGTTCTGACCTTGGTCTCACTGACCCTGACCCAGACCTCTCCACTGGCGGCCCCAGCTCCTGCCAGCCAGTGGCCCCTGGCTCTGGCTTGGCTCTCCATGCCCTGTACCTCTGCTCTGTGCCCCCATGGCCTCTGCCTGAGCTTAGCTGGTCTGCAACAAAGCTCACTTGATTGACCACAGCAGCCTCCCCACAGGCCTTCCTGCCTCTGTGCGTCCCCTCTTGCTGCTAGTCCTAGGCCCAAGCTCGCCTCCAGCCGATCTCCCACCCACTGTGGCACTCTGGGCTCCAGCTGCTTATCTCACTAGATCACACTCTGTGCTTGTGTGGCCTGATGTCTTTTCAGCCTGAAGCACTCATAGGGACCACAGAGATTTGGCCAAAGCCCAGGGAGAGGCTTAGCGAAGGGTCTGGGGGTGTCAGCAAAGGTTTCCAGAGAAGCTGAGCCCTGGCAAGGGCTGGTCATGGCCCTCGTGGGGCCTGGAGCTGAGTAGCTCCAGGTCAGTTGTTGCTTCTGAGGCTGGTGCTGCCTGCTCTGCTTGCCCCACACTGAGTGCTCCATGCCCCTTCCCCGTGTCCAGCCACTGCCGCTGGGCCCTCACCATCTGACCCACGGATGGAGCCTCAGGGGGTTCCCGGCTCGTGCCATTCCCCACTGCCGGGCCAGGCACCTCACCCCGATCCTGGTGCCGACCAGCTACAGAGTCAGCAGCCTGCACTGAGCAGTCTACGCCCAAGGCCTTCTGCAGAGTCCGCCAAGTGGAGAAACCCCTGCGTGGTTGCGTGTGGTTAACATGGCGAGTGAGAGCTACTGTGTGCTGGGCCTGCGCGAAGCACAGCGCATAAAAAGCAGAACAGGGCTACGGACAGTATCTCCACTGGACAGATGAGAACACTGAGACCCAGACGGGTGCAATCACTTGCCCAAAGGTATGTGGCTGGTCCCGGTGGAGCCTGTCTGGAAGCAGTCAGCCCCGCTCCAACTCCACACTCTTAATGACCATGATGCCCTTCCAGAGGAGGGAAGGTTCCCTGCTGCTTTGACATCTGGGTTCTGGACAGGCATCTGCAGGTCTGTGGGTAAGCGCGGGGGCGGAGCACCATGGGATGGATTGGGAACGGCCTGGGCTTTGAAGCCACGCGGGCCTGGGGCTGAATTTCAGCTCTGATCCTTGGAGCCACGTGACTATGAGAAACCACCCACCCCTGCTCAGTCTCCGGGGGACCATCACAGGATGAGAACGTTAGCGCCTCCCTGGAGGGGGCCGAAGCCTGCCAAGGACACATGCTATAACACAGGGCCTAGCACAGGCATGGCCTATTGTAGGCGCTCACTAAATTCTAGTTATCATTAGCAGCCCCCCACAGGGTCGCCAGCAATGTTGGGCACACATCAAGCCCTGAAATATTCAGCTTGCAAAGGCTGTTAATATAGAACAGTGACTTGTCATTTGTACAGGTACATCTGCGTTTCCACAAGAGTGTTGATCTTTGCAAGTGTCACATTCTTGCCCTGGATCTGGCTCAGCACACGTTATCTACCAAAGGGGCAGAGTTTGACCAACAACTAACCTTGGACGTAAGAGGGTTAAGGATGTATGGATCTGAAATTGCTAAATGGGGTTTCTTAGTTGTGGCCCCAGGACCATAACCCCTCACCAGGACCGTAAGCCCCTCACCTTGCTGCTGCTGCCCTACCACCTGGGGCTCATTCAGCAAAGCAGGCCAAGCTATGGGGGCTGGCGAGTCTGGGGAAATGCCCTGAGTGAAATGATTTAGACTCTTGTGTTAATGACTTCCGAGGACAACACTCCTTCTGGATATGCAAATCAAACTGTGGTGGCTAAAGAAATTGGCCTGCTTAGCTTACAATCGCCGCCCCCCCCCCCCCCCCCCCCGCGCCCCCGCCGGCCCCGACCTGCCTCGAGGAGCTGTGGCTTTCCCCAGAGGTGCCTGGGCCCCTCCGGCAGGTAGACGCGAGCGCTGCGTGGGGAAAGGCAGGCTGGCCCTGCAGCTCCCCTCAGCTCCACGCCCTACTCCAGCCTTTTTTCCTCCTGAGGGGTCACTCAGCTCATCAAGGACATTTTAAGTGGCTTTTAAAGCCTTTGCTCAGTCTCAATGGAGACTCCCCTCGGAGATGCCCAGCCGGGGAGCAGCCTGGCCCATTAGAGCCGCTCCCGCGGCAGCCCCTGCTGGGGAGGGCAGGGAGGGGCTGGGAGGGGACCCAGGAGAGCCTGGGACACTCCCGCCTGCCGCCGGAGAGAGGTGGAGGGGAAGCCAAGGGGAGCTTCAGGGAGCAGATCGCGTGCACCCCAATGTGCAGGGGGCGCGAAGACCAGTCACAGCCGCAATGCTGCCTGAGCGGGAAGCCAGAGGATCAGAGAAGCCCTGGGGTCAGACCCCCCCCCCCACATTGCGGTCTGACAAAGGACAGCAAAGTCCCTTGTGTGCATCATTTGTGCCCCTGATGGGTCCTGTCTCCCGGTCTGGGTGAAATGAGGAAAGCGCTCAAGGCGGAGCTGGGCCCTGAGCAGGGGCAGACGACCCCCTGGACCTGCAGGGACCGGAAAAGGCCTTTAATTCAGTGTCTGCCACGGGGGCTCCTCGGGCGAGACGCCCCGCTCCGGCTCCATCTCGGAGGTTTGTTGGTTCCAGCCCTGCTGTGCTCCTCCTCCTCGCACCGAATGGCATTTAAATGTTAATCAAGTCAAGGTTGCCGGTGCTCCACTCCTGGGAGGCCGCCGAAGGTCAAGGCCAAGCCTGAGAGGCAGCCCCACCTGATCCCGGATTGGCAATTCTGCAGGTCATATTAGCTGGGGCCTGGGCCCACCAGACTCTCGGTTCTGGGAAAAGGGCTGGCCCGCTGATGGCCCGGGGGGGGGGGGGGGGGGGGCTGTCTGGGACGCGGGGCTGGGATGTGGTTGGGGAACCCAGTGCCGACTGCCCTGCAGACACCGGGAGGACCACAGGGCTGCCACAGCACCCTGGAGTGGATTGTCCCTGCACTGATCTGAGGGTCCCCCGGGGTTGGCCCTTCCTGAGTTCTCTGAGCCTCCCTCCTGGTCCTGTGATTCCCAAAGCCTCTCCCTCCAGCTCCCGTGGCTTTGCCTGCTCCCGAGCCCTCCTCCTGTCTCATTCGGACAAATCTCTGCATCTGTACACGCTGGCTCAGGGTTCGGGCATGGCTCGGGCAACTTCCCTCTCTGGACGGTGGGACTGTATTTGCTCACAGCCCCTTGGGGGGATTATAGAAGGTGAAGCCCAGGAGGGAGACCGGCACACAGTAGGCCTTCTCTAGACTCCAGTTTTTTCCTCTGTTGTCCTCTGATTCTCTCTGAAACTCATTTCTCTTCACATCTGGCTTAGGCACACCCCCCCACAGGATGGAATTCCCCCCTCTCCAGCAGCTGGAGGGAGGTCTAAAGAGCAGGGATGTCCACTGGGCACGGGTGCCACTGAGCCTTTGGAGAGGGTCCTGGACATGTGCTTGGGTGGGGGGGGGATGGAAGGCTGGGTGAGATTAGGAAATGCCGAGCATGCCTTGTGCCTTGAAAAATCGCTAGTAGCCTTGCAACAAAGGAAGGGAACTTCCCACCCAGGCAATATTTTTGTGTACAGAAATTTATCACCTACCAGAACACAGACAAGAAATAGGAAAAGAGGAAACGTGTTTCTAGGTATCCGAAATCCACATGAAGAAAATCAGTACAGGTTTAAGATGAAAAAAGAAAGCAAGTACAAACATTTTTTTTCATACCATAGCTTTTTCTCAGGCTCTCTCTTAGAGCCTCATCACTCTTACTTTTGGCAGAATCTTAGCGTACCTATGATCTGGGTTCTTTCACATACGTGAGCTTGGAATTAGGACCTAACGCCAGGCTGCAGGCGTTATTGGACAGTTGCCTGGTAGAAGTGGACACTCAGCTGCTAACTGCCTTATAGGGAGGATAATGGAAAGGACAGTCGTATTTTGGTGCTAAAAAGGTGTGGGTTACCAGTGATCTAGACTAGCTTTGGTAGCTCAAAGTAAATTCCTTACCAGGGCTTCTAGATAACTGCATTTCAGGCCCTAAGGCTGTCCCTGCGAACCTCCCCTGGGTGTGGCAGGCCTCTCAGAGTTAGGCATTTCTCTCCGTACTTAAGACCCCGCCTCCTGCTCAGCATCCTCCCCATTCTCTGCCCTGCTCCACTTGGTGTTGTCTGTCCATCTGCTTCAAGGACTTCCAGGGTGGGGACCACATCCCGCAGTGTGTCTCCAGGAACACCTTGCATCTCTGGGTGAGGAGACTCTGGGAAAAAGGGGATACAGGGAGCAGCCTCTTCGCCTGCTGGAGGTTTCTTTGTTCTTCATCCTTGGATTCCTTTCAGTACACGTTTCCCCGGGGATTTGGGACAGTAAGGTTTGCAGAGCTGCCCCTCACACTCGGCTCTGGGGAGTGTCTGACACTCAGGCCACAGCTGGGGAGGACAGCAGGGAACATGGGAGCGTGAGGAAGTAACTGGAGGCTCCAGCTTTTGCGGGGGGCACTTGTGACTCTGAGGCCACCCAGAGTTTCTCTTGGGGAGCCATCTCTCTCACGCTGGCCCTCAGCAGCACTGTCCCCCAGCCCCAAGTGTCTGCTAGGTCCACGGAGAAGAGTTGTCTGAAACCTAGTGCATCATCATATCCGGCTGGAGCTAATGAACTCAGAATTCTGAAGAATAGGCCAGCCAAAGTAGAACACGTGTCAGAGGCTCTCATAAAGTATTCCCAAGTAATACAGAGATTTCTATGTAGTTCCCCTGAGGGGTACAGGGAGACAAGACAAATAGAAGGCAGAGTCTCTGCCCTCTGTAGACTTGTCGGCGGGGGTTGGGGGGGGTGGGGGGGGGGGGGGGC
>NW_022589727.1:6433770-6665750 GCF_004348235.1 Phoca vitulina | reverse complement strand
ACTGGGGAGAAGGAAGGCAGTGATGAGGGAGATTCTTGGGGAAGGATTTGTGGGGTGGGGTGGGGTGGGGGGGGGTGGGGGAGCAGGGGACGACCATGCTGAAGTAAGGGGTAGGCGCTGGGCACCTCTGCCTGGAAGGAGAAGAAGAGCTAGAATACCAAGGACTTAAAAGGTTCAACACTAAAGGCAATAGGCAGCCACTGCAGGTTCTTGAGCAGGGAGGTAGCCCAAGGAAGGGAGGAGGAGGTCTCCAGCACCCCTAAGTTGGGAGGAGGAGGGTTGGTGGAACCCTTCTTGACCATCCCTCTCCTACCCCTGCCACGGGGCACGCACCCTCATTAGAAGGGAGGAGCACGTCCCCCACCACTTATGATTGAGGTTGGGAGCCACGGGCTGGGGAGGGGTCTGGATGTAGCAGAGGAGAGAGGATTCTCTCACACTCCCTGAAGGGGGATAGGCCAGTTTAAAACTAAGTCATCAGCTGGACACCAGATTAACTCTTGAAAAATGACACTTCACAGGGATAACAGCAAACTCCCGCTTAGGGCCCGGGTAATCAGCTGGGTGATCAGCAACAAGGGCTCCCTCTTGACAATAATTTGTGTGATCACGACATGGGGGTTTGGGTTAGAATTTAGAGGGAGGCAGGCTTTAGCTCAGCCTAAGGAAAAACTTTCTAACCCTTAAAACTATCTGACCATGGAAGAGAACTTGAGAAGACCACGTGCTCTCTGTCACGGGAAATGTCTGAGAAGGAGAGGTCTCAGGTAGGGTAATATCTATTACCGTGTTCTCTGGTTCTTGGCCCTGTGAAGACCCCGTCGGGGAGGATGGTGTCTGTTCTCCCCAAAGCAGACCTTGAGGTGCCCAAGAGAATAGGGCTTGGGCTGGAACAGCAGTGGGGCAGGCCCACAAAACTGCTTAGAGCACAGAGCACCAGCCTGGCCAGGCCTTTATTCTCATCATAGTTATGAAAGACCTCCACAGTGACGCCCAAGATGTCACCTCGGCCGTGTTCCAGGCTCTCTGCTCCTGACTTTCACCTGCGGCTCAAAACCCCACACAAGTCTTGCAGGATCAGTCCTGCTCCCGTTTTCACAAGTGAAAAACTGAGGCTCAGAGGTGTGTAGCTCATGTGGGGGTGGAGGCAGTGGGGGCGCAGGCTGCCCAACCCCCATGCTATCTTCCCCACATGCCTGCCTGGTCCTCTGGCTCGGTGGGACCTGAAGCTCGGTTCCCATGGAGTTGGAGGTAGCAGAGGGTGTACAGATATTCCCAGGGGAAGCCCAGAGGCTGGACTTGGAGAGGGTAAAGGGAACTTGGGGTCCCGGAGCACCTGGCTGGAATCCCAGCCTGCCCACCTCCCAAGCTTCTCCTCCCCCCACTACCGTGGAGTCTCCCTGCCTCAAGGGATCTGCTGTCCCACCTAAGGCCTCCCTCTCTCTTCTCCCTGCCTCCACCCATCTCCCCATCCCCACAGAGCTCTTCTGGGTGCCTCCTTACTGGTTTCCCATTTAAGAGGTATTTCCTGAACCCCCCCAGTGAAAATGTTAAGCTCTGCAGGATCCAGGAGTAGAGGAGCTGGGAGCCTGGCATCTCAGAAGCTTTAATGTGTCTTTAGAGAAAGATCCAGGGGAGGAAGCCTGGGAGGCTCTAGGGGTGGATGTCACACTTGAGTGGGGAAGGGGGTGTCACAGGGTGTACTGCTGGGGGGTTTGCAGGAGGAAGTGAGGGAGATGAGGCTTAGGTAGCCAGGGGACTTCCTGGTGGAGGTGTGACCTGAGAGCTGGAGTGGATGGGGCAGGTGGACAGGAAGGAAGCAGCATCGTCAAAGGCGGGGGGCGGGGGGGGCGGGCTGAGAATGATGGGGCAGACAAACTTGGGGAGGGGAGAGAAGTAGCAGGAAGGAGCTGGGGGCAGGGCCTGGCGGCCTTCAGAGAGTGATTATCCCAGCCTTGGATGCTGCAGAGCGTTCCTGAGCTGGGGTACCATGGCGCGGGGGGTAGGGAAAAGATGTTCTGGGCATGTCTTCCTTATCCTGCATGGGACACTTGGGATACATGGGATAGGGGAGCCACATCTGCCCGACTCTTTGGTAAGGAGCTGTGGTGTTGGGTGCCCGCCGGGCGCAAGGTGCAGGACTGTTTCCATCTTCCCTGCTCTAGCAACAGGGAAGCCGAGGAAGGAAAAATGTAAATCAAATCGGGGAGACCTTATTTTTTTTTCCTTAAGAGAGAGAAAGAGAAGGAGAGCACAAGTGACATTTGGAGCCATAATACCTTAAAGTCAATATCATTACCTCTGATATTTACTGTCAGCTCCATGGCGCCGGTGAAGTGGGAAAGTTCATCCATCTCCCCTACGCCAAGTGTAGCGTCGCCAAGAGCTTTCCCCTCCCTCCCCTTTGTGCAATTCCAGTTAATTGTTTGGCTGCGATAACACCCCCCACATCCAGCCAGCCTTCCAGCAGGGTCAGGGGGAGTGTGGACTCCTGGTGTGTGTGTGGGGGGGGTTGGGCCCGGCCCAGGGATGAGAGGCAGGGGGGGGATGTGGGAGGGGTGTCGGCGCTGGGCTCAGAAGGGGGTTCCAGCCCCCAACCCTTAACAGAGAGACTCTGTCGGTGACGCAGGTATGGTGACATTAGATATGTCCCGGATACAGGTATCATTCATTTATTCAATCCATTAGGTGAGAACGCAACCTTCCCAGCTTGGTGAGGTTTGGTTCCCCCCCCCCCCCAAGCTGCTGTACAGATAAGCCCACCACGTGACCCCGTCTCCCTGCTCTCATGTGGCCTCCTCCAGGCCAGTTTCCCTCCTCTGGCCCTCACGCCCTTGGACTCATGTTTGCACAAACGGTGTCTTTCAGTCCTCGTGGCCTGCCTGGCCCTGGGGTCTTGATCCTCCCCCCAACAGTGACATAGCAGGCCTGGCTCCCTGGGGAGGCATGAGGAGGGCACTACCTCCCTGACTTGGTTCCTGGCCTCCTGTCCCACTGCCCATCCTGACGGCTGCAGTCTCTGACGGGCCTTCTTCCCAGGGGCCTGGTTTGATTTCAAATCCAATTTTCTGCCATAAAACTTCCTCTTTCTCTGAGTTGGCAGCCAGCCTCTGTCACTTGCAGCCAGCAAAGTCATTTTTCCAGCCTGACCCCAGGGTTTGGGGCCACCTTGGCATGGAGGGAGCAGACAGCTGTGCCCCCCACCCCGTCAAGCCTGGTGTCTCCTGCGTCCTGGTGGGGCAGCCACGCGTACGGACAGGTGAGCTGCCCGTGCACACCGGTGTAGTCTGTGCCTTGTGCCGTGCAGGTGGGTGCGAGAATGAGCAGGTGCCCGTGAGGAGCTGGGTGAACACCTGGGCACCCCTATGTGGGTGGGTGGGTGGGCCGGTTCCTGCTCTACACAGGTGTGCCCATGTGAGCCCACAGGGGTTGCAAACTTCGGCGGCTTCTGCCTTCCGGGGGCGGGGGGGTGGCGGGGCATGTGCTCATGTGGACAGCCCTGAGATTCCAGAATGTGGAGAGAGAGGGGTAGACTGGGGTGAGGTTCATTTAGAGAGGCTTCCCCAGGGAGAAGCAAGCCTCCTGCCCTAGTCCCTTCTGACTGCTGAGCCTCTCCTCCGGTCTGTGGCCTCTACCACGGGGCCACCAGCACCCGGGGAACTCTCTCCCAGAACGCTGCAGTGTATGAGGGGGCAGAGGGAGGCCGGGCTGGGTCCCAGAGTCCGATGGGACCCAAACACTTGCCCAGTCATTGTCCAAGAGCCATGCCTACCCCTAGAACCCCTCTGCACCCCAATTTAGCATGGTTGCCGTATCTCCTGGAGGACTGGCCCTGTGGGCCTTCTGAAAAATTCGCGAGTGACTCTGGGGTCTGTGTATGGGAGAGGGATGTATGGGTGGCCCCTTTTCCTGACTGCCTGAGGTATGTTTACTCTGGGTTTTCTGAAGTCTCAGGGCCAGGCACCGTTGAAAGGATTTGCAGTTTAACCCTCTGGAGCTGCCCCTTCCTCTCCAGTCTCACCATCGCTGCCCCAGTTCCACTGCTTATTGCCCCACACCTATGCCTGATTCTACCTCTCTACTGCTCAAAGACATGCTATGGTTCCCTAGTGCCAAAGGATTAGCTCTAAATCCTCCGGTCTGGCATTCACAGTCCCCTGCGGTGTGGTGCCAGTGACACCCCCCAGAATCACTGCCCTCCTTAACCCCTTTCACACCTTCCGCTCCCCAGCAGGGCCAGGCCATGGGCTTGCACTCTCTGGGGACCCGGCCACCACAGCCTATTCTGAGAGATGCTGCCCAGGGAATACACCAGGACACTGCCCCTTGCACAAGACCCCCCGACTGTCTCCTTTGTGCCCTGGGGCTTTGCACTGTGCACACTGCAGGAAGCCTCAGCTCCCCTCCTCACCTCCTCAGAGTGAGATTATGCAAAGCCTTTGCGCTCTCCACTCAGAGCCTCACCGGATCCCCTGGTTTGCCTTAGTCAAATGTTCCCTCAGAGTAGAAGGCACCTACTGCCTGAAACCGGAGGGACAAGGACAGAGAGAGTCAGCAAGCAAGGCCCCCAGACCCAAACTCCCAAAGCCTACAACCTGAGGGCCCCAGTCCAATAGGCACTTGTCCTAGAAAGCTTCTCTGGGCATAGAGCCCTTTCACTCCTCCCTCTGGGGGACAAGCCACTCTACTTTCTGAGCCTAAGGAGAGGTAGGAGAGGATGGCCGCCTCTCTCTGTGGGGCCATCTCCCCACGGTTATATTACTAATGGATTCATTCTGCTGCTCCTCAGAAGCAGGGCAGGGGGCTCCATGCTGCCTACCAGCTCCTTGCACCCTGGTCTTGTACAATACTGGAAAAATAACACTTAGAGGTGTACGGGAAGGCGGAAGTGGCCCTGGGATCTCTCCACATGCGGCAGGAACTGTAGGACCCAGATATACTTGCAAGGGAATTTTGAGCCATCCAGCTTCTCCTTGTCCTGACCATAAATCCCCCTTAAATGAGCGCCCTCTCGGAGATGTCCTGTTTCTCTACGTATAGTAACTTAACCCCGCTACAGTGACCATGCATCCCTTGCCAGCAATGAAAGTTAGCATGCTTTTAGTGTTGACCTGAAATCTGACTTCTAATAGTTTCCCTAAGTGTCCCTAATTTCCTCCTTTGGAGCCACAGGAAACAAGCCTTTTCCTTGGGACTGCCTGTGAGCCACCATTTTCCCAGCTGCTCCTCCCTCAGCTGCACAGTACTGGTTCCTGAAGTCATATCATGTGTCATGCATGGAGAGTCGGCCACGTCCCACCACGTGCCTCTGAACACATTCAGTGTTTCCCAGCCTCTCACTGGCTCCCAGAACTGGGGCAACAGCCCAGAGTGGAGTGGGGATCAGCACTTCCTCCTTCTCGATATTGCCTTTGTTTTAATGCAGTCTAAGGTGCAATTAGGTTCTAAGGAAGCCGCATTATGCTAGAGGCTTCTATTGAGCTGTTGACACCTGCTTGTAGCCACACTTTCCCTTTCTGGGTATCTGCAACGAGAATATCAGCCCCAAGGGGAAGGCCCCAAATTTCTCCCTACTGAACTTCATTTTCATCTTCTAGGTTGGATCCTACCCATCACTTTCAACTGCTGAGACATTTTTGCATTCTCAGTCTGTTATCTAATGGATGGATCTTTCCCCTCAGTTTTAAGCCATCTGGAAATTCAGTCTGAACGACAAATCTGCAGCCAGGTCATTGATAACAATGAGCGTTAGGGCAGGACGAAGGCCAGAGGCAGCTTCTTGATCCTGGAGACACCTCCCTGGTTGATAACCCTCCTAATTGCCACTATGCCTTAGGAACAGGTCTTCAACCAATTACAGATCTATTTGATTATTCTGTCATCCAGACTGTTTTTCCTTGACTGTCCACAAATCCTCATGAGAAAACTTGCTGAGGGTCACCCAAGTCAAATGACCTGTCAATAAGGAAATAAATTGTCTTGCCTGGTTTCTTGGTAGGTCCCGAGGACCACCACTTCTTTCTCTAAGCATCGCATGCCCTCTATTCTAGAATCTTGCTGAGGGCTGACACGTACTCCCTGGTTTGTTGGAACCACCTTTCTCTGTGGTGGAAGTCAGACTTACATGTGTCTCTCGGCCTCACAGCCTCATTCCCATTTGCCATGATTCCTCAAAGACCATTAACCAAGAATTCAGTCAACTAACATGCTAGAAATAAGCAGTTAAAGCTGAAAAATTTGTGGTCCTCTCTTGGAGCAGTTCAAAGGGCGCCAAGGTCCTGAGGGTGTTCTGTGGGTCCTGGGGGCCTGATTACTGACCAGAAGCCCTGGGACCCTGGCTTCTGAGGATGTGCATGGACCCTCCTGGGTGAGGCCTTTGTGGACATCTCATCCAACACCCCCTTTTCTCCAGGACTGTGGCCACATCTCTCCTGGTGGAAAGATCCTTCTTTTTTTTCTTTTTTAAAGATTTTATTTATTTGTTAACAGAGAGAGAGACAGCAAGAGAGGGAACACAAGCAGGGAGAGTGGGAGAGGGAGAAGCAGGTTTCCCGCCGAGCAGGGAGCCGGATGTGGGACTCGATCCCAGGACTCTGGGATCATGACCTGAGCCAAAGGCAGACGCTTAATGACTGAGCCACCCAGGCGCCCGAAAGATCCTTCCTTCTATACAGGTCCTTACACTGAACAGCTAGAGGCTTCTCATGATCTACATGTAGAAAAGCTCCCTTGAGGACTATAGGATCCTAGTGTGGGTTTCCTAGGTTCATTGCTGGATTGAGAGGAAGGAAGAGAAGAGGCATGATCTTGCTACCAGGACCTGGGGGCTCACAAGCTGGGAGGGGCCAGTCAAGGCCCTCTGCTACCCCCAGTGAGTATGACCAAAAGGCTGGCCGAGGAAAGAATAAAAACAGAGCTGGGGAGGATTTGGGGCCATCCTCCAGCAGAGCCAGGCCCTGGGGGTAGCAGTGAGGGTGACTGAGACATCCACCTGTTTCAGGGGCCCAAGAGAGAACAAGGTTCTGGGGCCAGAGAGGTCGCAGGACTGGCCTGGGGATGGACACAGTTCAGACACTCAAAAGCACACGTTTCTTTTCTTTCTCTTTAGGTGTGTTGTTGGAGCTTGGTAAAAACAGCATAGATAATAGAGCCCCTGTGGGCAGGGCCATGCCTGAGCAAGCGACGGGCGTGGGCTGCCGTGGGGGGTGTCCCAGGAGACCCGTGAAAGTGCCAATTATCAGAAGGTTCCAACCAAGGAGACTGGACCCAACCCAGACACTCCTTACATTCCCTTCACCTGCTCACTCTTTCAGGTGTGTTCACAGGCACTCTCTCCCCTACCACTCACAACAGTTTAGGAAGATATGCCGGGAGAAGATGATTCCCATTTTACAGGTGGGGGTGCCAAGGCAACCCAGAGGGACATCAGCCAGATTGGAGCCCACTTGGTAAGCGGTGGCAGAGCCATGTGTGGGGGGGTGACACCCCACTCACCCACTGACCACAGACTGCGTCATCCCTGGACCCCTACCCAAGACCCCAGAGGGCTGTGTGGGGGAAATAAACATGCACAAGACAGAGCCTCTTGCTCTTTGAGGAACTTAGTTGGAACAAAGAACATTGTAATAATAACAGTGACAATCAGCATTTCCCACGATTAGCAGATGAAGAAATTGAGGTAGAACACTGAAATAGTAACAGTGATGATCAGCATTTCCCACGATTAGCAGATGAAGAAACTGAAGTACAGAGTGGCTCAGGAGCATGCCCGAGGCCCCCCAGCCCCAGAGCTGGCTGTGTCCCAGCACCTCCCTGCCCAGGGTGAAAAGGGTGGCTCAGCCTCGAGGGAAGCGGGCATCAGTGGGGGGGAGGCTGAGGGGCCAGGATGGGTGGGAACAGGCGAGCCAAGAGGAGCCGCACAGGCTGCCCAGGGGCATCACGCCAGCCAGGTGCAGAGGGGGCAGCTGGGGGTGTCCTGCGCATGCGGGCTCCTGCCAGGCTGCTGGTGGACGGGAGAGGCCCAGGTGGGCAGGTGAAGGAGCCCCTCCCACCCCCGCAGCCTCAGGCAAGCGCCCGGGCTCCCAGGCAGCTGGGTGATGTATAGCGGTCAGGTTAGAGGCCTGCTTTAATCGAACAATAATACTAGGGAGTGATGAGCCACCATACATCAGCTCTCACCAAATGAAAAATTCGAGAAGATAATGTGGGAGGTGAGCAATGGACTGGGAGTGTGCATTTTACCCAAATCCACAGCAGTTTACATGCTAGAGAGACCGCTGTTCCCACCACTGAGCCGAGGAGCTCCTAACAGTAGCTCGGCCAGGGAGTTCCCTGCGGGCTCCTACCTCACATCCCCGAGGCCCTTAGCCCAGCCCCACGCAGGCTCAACAAGACTCGTTTTCTTTGTTCTTCTTTTTTCTATTATTATTATCATTTTAAGTTCCCCAATGGCAAGATTTTGTTTTATTTTTAAAGATTTTAAATTGTAGGGAAATACACATAATTTACCATCTTAACCATTTTGAAGGGTATAGTTGAGTGAACTGATTTTGAAAGGCAGGGGGTTGGGGTGTGAGCCCTCTCTGCCCAGCCAGGCACCAGTGCCACACGCACAGCCCTCCCTGTCCTCCCCTCACACCTTGACTGTACTTTGATCTGCAGCACGTCCCTCCCGTGGCTGGGGGCTGAACCCACCTTCCTTACCCTGCTGGAGGCCTCCTGACTCTTCCAGTCCTATCTGGCCTCCAGCTTCTCCGGCCACCCTGGGGCTCCCTGCCTGGAGTGGGGGCTGCTGAGGTCTAAGTGCTGACCATGACCTAGTGTGCAGCGGGGTCTCCCTGGGTCTCGCCCCCAGCTGTACACGGGGTGGGGCTCTCTCCCACCCAGTGCCCCCAAAGTCTCTGCGTCTGGGCTTGTTCTGAATCAATCCTGATATTAAAGCCTCAGGAAGGCCGCCACGTCCCTTCTTGCCTGGCGTCCTCTCGTGCAGAGGGTAACCCCTCATGGGCGGGAGGCACAGAGCAGAGAAATGCTGTCCTTGCCCAGCCCTGACCGCACACCTAGCCTCTGCGGCTCACTGGCTGGGCAGTCCTGGGTGCCGCCCTGTCTGTCCAGGCTGTGGCCTCCCCTCTCCTCCTCCCCCTGAGATGGAGGGAGCTGCTGTCTGGTTGGAAGCCGGTGGCATGGGGCCCAGCCCAGCGGGATGACAGGGTGCATGCAGGTGTGCCTGTGGTGCGGGCCTGTCCAGACTTAGATGCGTCTTTTCGGGGCAAGCGTGTGCACGAGTGACCACCACTCATCCAGGAGCTGCAGCTGGCCTGGGCAGGGGGATGGGCCTGGCTGTGTCCAGGGTGGTGGTGGGGGCACAAGGTGTGTGTGTGTGTGTGTGTGTCCTCCAAAACCTCCTTGCTGCAGAGTATAAATATTTATACAGATACCTGCTGTAAATCTGCCCGCCTGGCAAACAAATGAATTGCAAAGGTAACTCCGGGGGTTTTACAAAAATGCTCAGCGATGGGGTGGACGAACGAAAGAAAGGAGCACTAACATGACAAAGCTGGCAGGACAGCCCTCGGGGTCCCCTCCCGGGGCAGGCAGCTGGGTGCCCTGAGTGGGGAGCAGGGACACACCCTGGGGGACACCCACAGACTGAGCTGTGGCCCTGGCACGGGATGGGGACACAGTCACCCAGACAGAGCCAGCTCTCCCTGCCCTCCGATAGCTTCCTCTCTCCACCTTGTAAATAGAGAGGAAACCGAGGCACAGAGAGGAAAATGGCTCTCCTAGAGCCAAGACACGAACCCGAGTCTGCGGGAGGCTAGACACGGCTCCGAAGAGCACCCAGTCTTGCTGCCCACAGCCTGGCAGGGAGCCCGAGGGATGGGGCCGGGGCTAGCGCCAAGCTCCCCTGCTCTTTCACCCCGAACATCTGCTTCTGATGACCCTCTCCATCTCCCGGGGATCCCGGCGGATCCTGCCCCGTCCCAGCCCCTCGGGCTCTGGCTGGAAGAGGGCTCTTTAATTGGGTCCACAAGAACTTTATTACCTGGTAGCTAGTTCCTTTGCTTTTCCTGTAACAAATTATCCTAACGATGTGACCCGGGACCAGATGTTAATTGCAATGGAAAGTAATCAATTTCCTTTACTGAGCCCAGACTCGGAGGCAGGTTAGTCAGGAGCAGAGACGGGGTTCTTAATGAGGAGGGCTGCGGCAGCGCACCCATGGCGGCCTTGCCTCCTCTTTCCCCCTCGCAGCCCTCCCCCATTCCTGCAAGCACAACCCCCAGGCCAGCCCTTTCCCGACGTGGCAGCCGCCCACTTCTTCAGACCCTGTGCCTCTCAGGGCCACCTAGCTCTCAGGAGCTCCTGCGGAATCCGCTCAGTCCTCCTTCCTTTGTAATCTGCCCCCACCCCCTTCCTGATCTGGTAGTCCTCTCCCCAGCTTCATGCCCCCCCCCGCACCCCAGCCTGTGCACCTCTGTAAAAAATAGCATCCCTCTCTCCTCTTACTGTGCCCTACAGCTCTGCCCTGCCCCAGGTGTGCTCCCCGCTTCTCCCATCCTTCTGGCTGCAATAGGGCTTCTCTCCACTTCTCTTCTGCCAAGACACATCATGCCCAGGGACTTGGGGCTCTGAGCTACAGAACAAGAGTCCTGGGGTCTGGCTTTGCCTTGATTGAAAATGGACCAGGCCCCTGGTGCCCCTGCAAAGCAGGTGGCAGTGCTGCCTGGACACCTCCCGGGATGCAGGGGGAGGGCAGGCTCAGCTTTCCTCTGGCCTGACAAGAAATGGGGTCATTTCCTGGACTTCAGTTCAAGATGGTGGACCTGGAAATTTGAAAGTAGAGCAGACAGTCCTTCCCTACCTCTTGGGTGCCTTCCCCTTCAGTGTTTCAGCTGGGTGCACAGTAGGGAGGCTCACAGGGAGGGGGACAGTGGACAGTAGGCTACCTGAGAGGCAGGATGGCAGAAGGGTCCAGGTGGGAGGAACAGGGTGGTGAGGGCAAGGGACAGTGTTGGCTGGCCTGTGGGTGGGCATGGGTAACCCTCCCTTGATGGCCCCTTGACCCACGGAGGACAACCCCCTGACCACCTGGACTCACCAGGAGCCACCACCCAATGTAAGGCCCTGAGGTCTACACAGCCCAAAGGACTAGGTCAGTAGGCTCCAGCCCAGCTGCACTGAGAACCACCTGGGGAGCTTCAAAAAAAGAAAGGAAAACAAAAGGAGGGGGGGGAGAGGAAAAATACCCATCCCCAGGGAACTCCATCACGATCTGTATGCGAGACCCCTGGCTCGGGGTGTTTTTGCAGCTCCTCAGGCTAGCGCCAGATGCAGGATGGGGTTGGGCAGGTGCCAGCTGAGGGGTCATTTCTGAAGGCTCTAGAAATAAGGGGAGGCACCAAGAAACTAGCCAGCAGAGAAGATGGAGAAAACGGATGAATGCGCACAAAGGGGCTATCACCCGATTCTTGGGCCTGGGCTGTCAGGAAAGACAGGTATGCTCACAGGGACATGGTTTGAGTTACTCAAGTCCAATGCCCCTGGGGTCGGAGCCAGGGCCTGGTTTGTCTGGGACTCAGACTGCCCGGCTAGGAAGGGGGACTCATTCCCCCCAACCCCCTGGGGCAGCACTGGGGGATGAAAGGATGGGTGGAAAGGGACAATAGGTAGGGTGCCCAGGAGATGGAGAGGAGGAGCAGGAAGATGAGGTGGGAGCTCAAAGGAATGGGGCGACAAGGGGAGGGATCAGAGAGCTGTGGGCGGCCCACAAAAGTAAGGAAGGGGTGGGGCAGCAGACGTCTGGAGAGGGAGCAAGGCTCCTCCCATGCACACCCCTAGGTGTGGAGGGGCTGAACACCCCGGAGCCTTGCTCTGCATAGGGAACCACAGTCACTCCTTGTTTCTGACCTCAAGAAACTGAAGAGCCCAGAGCCCACCCCCCCCCACCCGCTTAGCCAGGCAAAGCTGGCGCTGGAGTTGCCCCCCTCGCCTCCACCCTCCTGCTGGTACCGGAGCCCTCCTCCAGAGTCCAGGCAAAGGCTAGGAGAGCAGAGGGGCGTGGAAAGGCCCCCATACTTGGTCACCCCTTGCTTGGGTGGCAGGACATGAGGTCTGGCCTCACAGCGGTTCTGCCGGGCTGGGGCAGGAGAAGCAGGGAGCCCTGGGGAGGGACGAGGACGCTGGCAGGCTGTAGGGGTGGCCAAGGACAAAGTCCCCGGACTTTACAATTTCCCTGTGAGTCTACAATTCTATTAAATAGGATAATGGATTTTAAAATGCCCCGAAAAGCAGAGTGCTGTAAGATGGGCGGCATTATTGTTATTAACAACCACATCCTTCTCGGAGCATCGAGAGGAAATAAATCAGACAACGCTCGCTCGCAACAAGCAAGTCCCTTGGAAGCATTCATTGCCACGAAATAAACACATTTATATTATAAACCCCAAATTAAAGGGAAATAGCACTTGGGGGTAAGCCATGCGTTTATTTTCTAGGGTCTTATGAAAACCCACACATGTTGGGAAAGTAGATCTTTGAGGAGTGGCTGATGGCAACCGCGGTTGGGCAAGCTCCAGTCTGACTGGGAAGGAGCGTCTGGGGGTGCCAGTGCTCCCCCCTGCCCCGTGTCAACATGGGGGCACCATGGGGGGTCCAGGAAGGCCAGGACATCCTGGGCAACCAGCACCTCCTGAGCTCCTAATTTCAGGGTATCAACTCATCTTTTGTACTCAAGGCTGACCTAGCTCCTTCTCCAGAAAGCCACCCCCGTGTTCCCACCCTGACTAACCTCCTGCTCTCCCTTCCCAGGGTCCCCAGTCTTCCTTGCATCTGATGGTGCCCCACAGCTCTCCGTCACCGGGTGTCCAGTCCTGGCGATGAAGCACGCCTTCTTGCCAGACTTTCCTAGCTGGTGCTACCGAGGAAGAGCATGGCACTGAAGGTGTCGTGGCCACCCTACAAGGGACTCTACATGTTATTTTTTTCTCTCTTACCTCATTAAACTTAGCTTTCAATTACGTGTTAATGATGCTGGCTGCCTTTTGTAGGCTGGAGTTTACTGCAGTGTCTTTAAATTTAATCACCTCTATAATGGCCAGCTCTGGCATCGCAAATAAGAGGCCATGAGAAAAAAAGGACCGTCCTTTGCTCCTGAAGGAGCCAGCAAGACCTGGGGCCCTGTTGAGGCCAGAAAAAGTCCTTCGATGTCTCCTAACCCTAGAGAAATTACAGGAAATTGTGAGAACTGTCTCCTAGGACCTCCAGCTGGACTCCCTCTGCTTCTTCATTTACAACTACAACAACGAGGGATGGAGGTCAGACTCAGGGAGGGACTTCCCGCCTGTTCTGGGACTTGAGCAAAGCTAGAAAGGATTCTCCTGAGAGAGTGCTTAAGAGATCCCATGGCCCAGTGCTGGCCCTCCCCTCCTTCTCTCCACTTCGTGTGCATGGTGCATGCTGTTAGGCAGGGGTAGTGGACTCCCGTGTCTGGCTCTCAAGGAGGCCAGCCAGGAGCCCAAGCTGCCTCTGCCCTGGGGCCCTTCACCCTCGGACCCACTTTCCCACTTCCCACTCAAAGGTGGATGAGTCCCAAGGGTCTGTCAATTCAGGACCAGGTTTCACGCCATTGTTTTCCACTGAGCCTCAGCCAGCATTTGAGGTTCCTTGCAGCTTGGGGCTGTTGCCCCCACCCTCCTGCCCAGTCCTGTATTTGATTCAAGCCCAAGGGTGTGTCACTGGGGACAGGCTGGCCCTCCCCAAACTGCTGTGACTTTGGAGGTACAGAGAGAAGCTCTCCTGCCCTTATCTCCCTCTTGGACCAGCTGCCGTCCCTCCCACATCCTGCCAAACACCACTCCCCCCCACTCCCCACTTTACCTGCCACCATCTCCTGTGCCCATGTGTTGCTGAGATCTCTTCTTTGGGCCTCTGCACACAGACTGTCAACCTCCCTTTCCCCACTGTTCCCAAGCTGATCCTCACAGCATCCTTGCCCAGCCCCATATGCTTGTTCTCCTCTCTACCCTGGCCTCTGCTATTCCTGACACTCTTCTACCAGAATTCCATTCATTATCCCTCCATCTGCCTGCCATCCATCCATCCATCCATCCAGCACCCATCCATACACCCATCCATCTATGTATCTATCTATCCATCCATCCACCATTCCTCCCTCTACTCATCCATTCATCCATCCAACCAACCCTTTATCCACTATTCATACATCTAACAACCAGTATTGAGGGCCTACTTGATGCCAAGCCCTGCATTAATGCTGGGCTAAGTTCCAGTCCTGGTCTTCAAGGAGCAGACGGTCTATTAGGCGAGGCAGTAAAGAATACAGACAATCTACTAGGCAATTGTGATATAATCAGGGAAGGCTTTCTGGAGGTGAGGTCTAAAGGACAACTGGATGAAGTCTTTATTTTCCATCTGGGCTCAGCCTAGGCCTTCTGGCTCTGGGCTCCAAGCTCTTAGAATGCTCAAGATTGTATCATACCATATGGAGGCTCCAGAAGACAGGTGGGCAGCCGAGGGTAGGGACTGAACACTCCATCACACAAGCATCCCCTTAGAAAGGGAAGTGGAGGAGTGTTTTGCCTCTGCCATTTGAATGGGGTTGTACCAACAGCATAGTGGTGCCTTGTATTCCTCACTCTTCCCACTGTCCAGGCCAGGAATTGGATGCTGGAGCTTTAAAACTCAGCTCTGAGGATGTCTTGTGGCTAATTTGCTGATAAGGGAGACCCTTGGGCCCCCAGTTGCCCTGTGGGTGAAGGCTCAGATTCCTGTTGGCCCCCAGCCCTCCCTTCTGCTTGGCCCACTTCTTTGGCATCTACAGAGAATTCACAACAAGACCGTCTGGTCCCTGTCTCAGCTCATCAACACTGATTGAATATTTACTGTGGGCCCAGTGGACAAGGAGGGGAGAGGGGAGGAAACCCAGGGGCTTGTAAAGAAGGCCTCCACCTGCTCCAAGCCCTGGGCGCAAGAACCTCAGTCCTGGAAGTGACCCAAAGGTAATAACTAGCACCGAAGGACCACTTTTTATATTAAATCTTGTGGTCCTCCTGTTAAGAAAGTTAAAGCAAAAATAAAAATAGCAAATATTTACTTAGAGCTTATTATATGCTGACATTGTTTTAAGTGCTTGGTCTGTTAACAGAGAACATCCTCACAAAGACAGGATGGGGCTGTTACCGACCCATTTTATAGATGGGAAAGCTGAGGCACAAAGAGGTTGGACAGCCTTCCCAGGTGCACAGAACTGGTCTCAGCAGAGAAGCTAGAGTGGTCTGGCTCTTGAGCGCTTAACCACTATTCTTCTCCATCACTGTGGGCAGTAGCCCCTTGTAGAAAGTGGAAAGCACAGATCCAGGGAGTGATCACCATCTGGCCCCTCCCCCAACATGCACACAGCTGGTCCATGACCCAACCAGGGTCCTTCTTGTGCATGGAAACTGCAGACTCAGGGCTTCTCCCCCTCGTACCCCGGGCACTGGGGGAGAAAGTGGCACTTGCCGGCCCACTGCTCCCAGAGGTTCCCTTTCTTCTTTCCAACCAGGCAGAGGCCGGAGAACGTAAACACACACACACACACACACACACGGGCACGCGCACATACACACCTGTGCACACATGCACACGTGTAATGCCTTTTCCATCTATAATGCAGCTAGTAAGCAAGCTTTCTCACTCTTCAGAACACAAGAGAACCAGCAAGTAGGTCACAAAGGCCCCTAAGGTTTATTAATCCCTTCATTGATTTGACAAATGTAAAATATTTATGGTCCATGCATTAAAACGCTTGTGCACTTTGCTCATAGAAAACCCACTCTAGGAATAGTTTACAAACAACGTTGACAAGCCACTCCTCCACTCCCCTCTGCAGAAACATGAGCGCCATGATCTGGTCACTACTATTTCCCATGCCCGGAACAGAGTCCAGCCCATGCCTACTCCTGGACAGCTGAGTGAAGCTGAGGGATTCTGGTCTCTGTTCCCAGAGCCGATGGGCCACCGATTTCATCACAAGAGGCCGCGCAGAGCCACCAGCACTGGGAGAGGCGGGAACCGTGGGAGCACCGCAGTGGGCCATTGCTCCCGCACAGACGGGCCCTGCCCCTCCCGGCCATTCTTGGCAACATGGCCCTGCTGCAGATGAACCCTGGGCCTGAACCCAGGGCCGGGAGGGAAACTTTCGATGATGTTTTACACTGAATAAGAAAACAGGGCACTTGGAATACATTTTAGAAAGCTGTTGCCTCCAAGTCGTTAGAATGACAGCGTAAAAGTTTTGATGCTTGAAGGAGGCAATCCTCAGCCAGCTGAAAACTCTATTATACATAATCCTTAATTTCCAGATGGTTCATGTATAATACAGAAGTCTGTAATATACAGCCCCAGGATTTTTTCCTCCCATGCCAAATGCCATGTGGCATCTGTAAACCCCTCCTTTCTTTTCAAGGCACGTCCGCATCCGTTATCCGGTCTGATTCCTGTGATAGTCCTGAGAGTCGGCGAGTCGGGTATTAACCCTATGCTTTTAAAAGAACAGGAAACAGAGGCACCAAGAGGTGCTAGGTATTGTGCGAGTCAGGATGGAGACCTGCACAGAGCCGGGGCTCCTGACTCCTAGTCCAGGCTCTTGGTCCCTCCTGAAGCCCTCTCCTTGCTGGCCGGGAAGGCGGGGACCTTCAGGATTCTCTGGGAAGAATAAAGTCTCCTTCAGCTCACCAAGCCTGTCCTGTCTGGGGACCCAGAGAGTCCCTCCTCCCTTGGCAATCCTTCCAGACAGTGGGGCCACCCTGCTCCCCGCTGCTCTGCACAGCCCTCCCACGGTTCCGAGCTTGTCATGCCTCTTCCATGGCTAATTGTGAAATTGGGCAGAGGAGCTCAATGCCAGGCACAGGGCCGGGCTGGGCAGGATGTGACAGAGAGAGAGAGAGAGATTGATGGGAGGAAGTCGTGCTGGTTGCGTGATGGGAGGGGGACAAGTCTGGTCTCCTAAGTCATGTTATCTTGCTTATGGGGGTGGGGGAAGGGAGGCTCTCTGTCCTTCTTGAGCTGCTAAATGCTGTCACAAAAACATTTATTAATATGCAAATTCTAAATGGCAATCTGGACCCAGTCGGGTTGTGCTAATTTGCACATTAATATCTGTCTTCAGGCCGGCCTCAGCTCTGGAGAGGGAGGGAGTGGGGCTGGGCATGGGGACCCGGGAAGGAGGGTGCAGGTGGGGCAGGGCGGAGGGGGGGCCCTGCAAGGGGCTCATGGCCAGTCCCGACAAAGGCAACAAAGGCGGGTGAACAGGGCTGGAAGCCAGCCTGCAAGGGAGGAACCGGCAAGGGCTGGGGCCTCGGCAGTTTCGGGCCCCAGATGCTGGCCTCTGGCCTCTACTGGTGCCCGGAAGGCCCAGGGCCATGATGGGAGTCGTGCGAGAAAGGAGATGTTGCAGAAGCCTTAGCCCAGACAGGCTGCGGGTGCCCAGAACAGAGAGAAGGTGGCAGGAGAAATAAGTGGGGAATGTCACGGGCCACTTTGCCAGACAGTGACTGCTGTCTCTTCACCCATGGTAATGGAACTTTTGGGGTAGAGGAATGTCTAAGGACCCCCTTCTGATTGACTTGCCCCTTCCTGGCTCTGGGCTCATTCTCCACAGCCACTGAGGGAGTCCCTCTCTGCCTGTCACAGAGCCACCTGCCCTCCTCAGTGGTCTCCTGGACCCCATTCCTGTCACCACAGATCCATACATCTTGGAGTAGCTTGGTCAGCCCCCATTGCAAACCCCCTCCCTCTTTGTCCCCGTAACACACAGTTATATTTGTCAGACCTTTTGTGAAGAAGACGGGATCACCTCTAATGGGTCACCCATAGTGATAATGGCAGTGTTGGGACATCAAGAGAGTGGTTGCTGAGTGAGTAGCCTCCCCTAACTTAGCTCAGTTCATCAGAAAGGCCAGTAGCCATTGGAACCAATGTGTCCCCTCTCCTTCAACCCACCAACCCATAATACCCTTCTGCCGACTGACTGGCTATGTTCTAATTTGATTCATTCTTCAAAGCCTGCCCTGAGCACTGAGAACCTCTGGATCCTTCTCGTCCTGTCCAGAATGCTCTTCTGTGGAACACTGTGCCACCCACTTGCAGTTTGTTTGTTTGTTTTGTTTTGTTTTTTTTGAGAGAGAGCATGAGTGTGTGCTTAAGTGGGGGTGGGGAGCAGAGGGAGAGGGAGAAAGAATCTGGAACTGACTTTACACTCAGCTCAGAGCCCGGGTGGAGGCTCCATCTCATGACCCTGAGATCACGACCTGAGCCGAAATCAAGTCAGTTGCTCAGTTTTGAATGTTTCTCTCATTGTTCCATGTGTGAATCTTGTTTTTCTAGGTGCATGGGTAGCTCTCTCTTTCACAGTCTCAGGGACGAGACAATGTGGCCTATGTTCAATATATACTTAGCAATTTTCCAAAGTATTTTCATCAGTTAACACCTTTTACCTTCATGCAAGCCTGTGAAGTGGCCAGGCTGTTATTTTCAGATATTATACTCATACTGCTCAAATGTGACATTTGTTATTTCGCAAGTTTAGATTTACAGATTCACTTACCAAAAAAAAACAAAACACTAAACTTGCAATTCTGAAGATGGCCACCAGGTGGTGATACAGACCTTGATATATACCTTTGGCTTGGGACGTATTTTCCAAAGACAGGAATTAATGCATCATTTCTCTCTCCTACTTTTCTATTATTTTAATTTACCTGTTCTTATGTTCCCGGCATATCCTGAAACACCCCCCCAACCCACCGCAAAGAGTGTCTGCTCTGGTGGAACTGACAGATATACAAAGAGGATGACAGTATCATGTGATATGTGTTGAAATAAGACAAGTGTTCCGGAAGGTTAAGAGAAAGGAATACTTAGCTTAAAGAAGGGGGAGCCTTTGCAGAGGAGGTAACATCAGAACGGAGGCGAGTAAGGAGAACACAAGAGTTTGCCAGGAATGTATTCTCTGGAAGAGAGATGCACAGAATTAAGTCAGAATGTGCCAGGGAAGAGAGCTGAAGGGATACGGCTGATCAGAGTTCCCGGAAGAAGAGTAGGAGCCTGGGTGATTCGGCAGCACCTGAGCCAGACCCCGAGGAGCCTTGAACACCTTCCCTCCACCTGCCGGAAGCACGGAGCACATCAAGAAACAGCAAGAGCGTTTTATGTCTAAAAGAGCAGTTCCGGGGAGCGTGGGTGAAGGTGAGCCTGCTGGCCGTGGGTGGCGGGGGTGGGGGAGCTGGGCAGGAGCACGGAAGGGTCCTGGGGAGAGATGGAGGAAGGTGACAGAGGCCAGCCTGGGCAAGGGAGGGAGGACTGAAGGGCCGGAGAGGGGACGACGGGTAGGGAGGAATGGGTACCCATGACAGTGAGCTGGCCTGGTTTGGAGACAGTGTAGATGATGACACCATTCACTAAGAGAGAACACATGCTTTCCCACTAATTATCCTTAGAAAAAGTCAAAATAGAACTTTTGATTGAATTAAATTAACTTGAACATGGCGCCATTAAACAGGAGATTGGAAAGTCTTATAAAACAAGCCTATAAAGAAAAAACCACCTAGGTACAATTCAGTCTCTTTCTCAATAATCTTTAACTATTATGGTTCTAAATAGTTTCTCTTTTCCGAAATAGTTTCCCCTCCTGGGTTTCAAAGAAGAAACCCTTGACTACACACTCACCTCCTCGCTTTGCTCTCACACCTCAGGGTGTGTACGGAGTTGGGTTCTGTGACTTCTCTTTGCATTTAAAAGGTTTTATGGCCTCTTATAGGATAAGCCTGCATTTTCTCACACTGACCTGAAGAAGAAACCACCAGCAGAAAAAAAAAGAAAAATGTGCCTCTCATGAACTCCCAGGACTTTCTCAGCTCTGAGTGGTAGCATCAGAGAAAGACGGTGTCCAGGGATGCACCTCCTGCATCCGGGGCTCGCCAGCCTCTGCTGGACTCAAGTGGGATGTGTAGGTATTGCTTTGACCCTCCCCCAAGGCACAGATTCTAGCAGCTCAAGGAGAGACATGACCCTGAGTTCCTCTGGTTCCTTGTGCTGGGCATTCTTTGTGTCTAAGACTCTTCAGCAGAACCTGGAGACCACCCCTCCTTTCCTGCCCTCCTACTGGTTTCCCCTGGGCTGGCAGGCAGGAGGGTTGCAGAGGATGGATCTAGGCCAGCTGAGCCCCATAGCAAAACTGAATCCCCACCAATAGTGGGCAGGGGCCCTCAGAACCTGCCTCTGGGGCCCTGGCCAACCTCTGCCTCTATGGTCTGAGCCCTGGGTACCTGGATCCACAACCAGCCAGCCGCTTCCTTAAACTCCTAGTCCCCTCTTGTCACCTGGAGGCTCACATTCGATCCTGCCATCCAGAATCCTGGAGCCCCCCTAATGCCGGATCTAATGCTGAGCCAGTCTCCACCCGCTTGGGATTAGGTTCAGTTGCTCCTTCTGAATCGCTGTGGACAAACCCAGACACTTGCTAGAAACCCGAGGCTAGAAACCTGGGGCTTTTTCTGGCCTCAACAGGCTGGTGGAATGGTGCAGTGCTCACTGACGCTCTGGATTCCTCTTGTACTCTTACAGGCTGAACTCCACTTTTGCAACATCCTGAACAGATTATCGGCATGTTCTGCTTTCCGTCCCAACCCTTGGCTCCTTCCAGCTCTAATCTCAGTAGACCCACACCCCAACTCCCTAAGCCTAGGCCTGACAGGCAGGGGTGATATAACTCCCAGCTAAGCAGAGCCAGGGTCCGGTGTCAGCCAGCCTGGGACTTAGGGGATGCCTTCAGGTCCCCCTGGTACCCACCCAGACCCTCCTCCCTCCTCACCCGCTGATGTCTTACATCAGTTATGGCCTGCACCCTCTTGTCCCCGTTTTAATGCAACACCCCCCTGATGTGGGGACAGCAGTGCCAGTTAGAGAAGTCCTTTCCTTTGGGGCAGATGTTATGAAGGTGAGAATGAGGGGGTTAATGCCAACCTTGGCACATTTGTCAGACTAAATCCTAAAGGGGCCCGAAGCTGTGTACAAAGAGATGGGGTGGGGAATATTGTCCCCCTCCCCGACTTGGGGGTTGGAGGGATGGACAAAGTCCCCACCTTCTGAACAGGCTTGGAGTCCTGTGCTGGTGAAACAGGGTGGAAGCTAGCCCTGCAAAGTTCCTGATGGTCAGTTTAAAGTGGGGAGAAACATGGGGGGGCAGGCCAACAAGACTGAGAGTTGAAGACACACCTCAATGGTGGGGCTGGATGGGAACCCACACCCACAAAGTGGCAAGTCTAGCTGCTGAGCACTGCAGGCCACAGGAATGCACAGCTCCTAAAATTTATGGCTAGACTTTATGACAATGGAAATACTTTTTTAATTGAGGTTTGCACCACCATTACACTGCTAATTTAATTATTCCCTATATTTCATCCATCACCATCTGATCCTCAGGAAGCAAATAGCTTGTCTTCTTGACAAGAAAGCACCAAATTGATTAAAAGTGTATGTGGGAGAGGGGTTGGGCTGTGATCTGCTCACTACTGGCCCTCTGGGTGCCCAGGGAGGAGGAAAGCAGGGAGCAGAGGTGCAGCCCCTCACTCACACACACGCTGTCCTGAGTGCGGTCACCTCCCAGAAACCCGGAAGCCCGCACCCTACAGCCATGCAGTCACACTCAGACATCACCCGCACACCCACCCCCACTCCCTCACACATTTGCACACTGTCACACACTCACACACATGCACTCAGATACATGTGCAGATATGGCCTCAAGTCCACCAGCAAAACACTGGGCTCCATCCCCAACTAGCATGTAATGCTGTGTATGGTGAATCCACACCGGGCTCACACACAGAGACACACCCCACAGTCACACGTGGCTGTGTCACAGAGGACCCAGTCAGGACACCGTCTGGGTCCCTCACGCTCACTCATATCTACCGTTCCTTCGAGCGGGCCCATGGCCGGTTCTGGGGACAGGGGGTCCCTCCTCTGCACAGTGCCCGGTGCCACCCAGGAGAGAGGACACAGCAGCTCTCCCCCAGCCATGCCCCTCCTCAGCTGCTGGGCCTGGGGCAGCCTCCGCCCATCCCCTCACGCGGGTGGCATACGTGCGGCTTGATGGAGTCCGTGGTGCGGCTTGATGGAGGTGCCCGAAGCAGCGTGGCCGCGTGTTACTTTCCCCACTTGACTCTTCCTCTTCTTCATTCCATGACACCCCTGTTCGTTCCTGGAGCCTGGGATGGGAGCTGGGAGACATCTGTGGCACTCCCCCACCCGCAGCCTGTCACTCAAGCCAGCTCTTGGCCACACCAGGTTTGGCTTGATTTTCTAACAGTTGTGTGCAGGCGGGTCCTATCAGCCCACCTACAGGGCAACTCTGTAAAGGGTCACTGCTGGGTGTTCTCCTCTCTTCTCTGCTGGACGCACAGGGCCTGGCTAAGTCAAGGCTGGCTGGCCTGGCCAGGGCAATCCCGCTGCCCCGTGAGCAAGGGCCTAGTGTGCTGGGTGGAGGGGCCTGGGAAAGTGGCTGGTGGGCCGGGTTCAGCTGGCGCTGGGGGATGGGGCAGAAGTGCCTAAGGAAGGAAGGAACACTGAGAGGGAGGGAGCTGGATGTGGGCTAACATGAGGAGCTAGTTGGGGGTGAGGAGGCGGGTGGCGGTACTGCCATCAGTCATCGTGAAAGCTCCAGGTGCCTGGTGCGGTCCCAGCAGACCCCTGACCCAGCCTGATCAATCCTAATGGAATGGAGCAGAGGGGCAGCCGCCGGAGGGAGCGGGCCACCCGTCCTCCCTGACGCCCGTCCTTGTAACTTTGTCAGTTGTCAGAGCAGCCAGAAGGCAGAGGCTGCCCGCCTCCCTCATATCTGGTCTCGCCTGGCCATCTAGCTGCCCCCAGACGGGGGACGCGGGGAGGACAGGACAGGGGACAGACGACCTGCGGAGGAGACCCCAAATCCTAGGCTGTAGGTCGCCAGAAACAAAAGTGTAAGGAGCAGGCAGACAGAGGCTTCTGGGCAAAAGACTCCTATACTTTGAATCACATTTGTTTCCCTGAGAGGGGCAGAGGGTGGGGGACCCCAAACCTTCTCTTAACCGCGGAGGCCCACGGACACATCCTCCGGCAAGCGTGCCCCTGCTCAAGCTGCAGCACCCTGGCCTCATGGCCCGAACTCGGCCTGCAGTTCCCGCCCCCCAGCGCGAGCAGCTCTCTCCTCTCCGAAGCCCCCCCAGTAGCAGCTGCTTGTCCTGCTTGCTCTGAACTCAGGGGCCCTCCTGACTCCAAGTAGTGCTTGACCCACCAGGTCCCCTGTGCCAGAATGGTCTTTGTGTTCCAGTGGTCCTGTCTCCCAGGCTGGGAAGCCTGGAACGCGTCTGTCATTGCTGTGACCTGTCACGTATCTGTCCCCCAACCACTTCATGGCGTCCCCTGGTTGTTCCTGATGCCCTACCTCCCAGCACAGTGACTAGAACACAGCAGATGTTCAGTCAGCACTGGAGTGAGTTCCCTCCTGCACGGGGCAAGGCACCCAGTCAGGGCTGCAGAGGTCTTGTTTGCTGGGCATCAGATGAGGAACAGAGGCCCAGGCGCCCAGGGGATGGGACTCAGGGAGGGTAGGGAAGGGAGAAGAGAGGCAGATCGGGGATGGGGGTTTGGAGTGGCCGTGCTGAGCGCAGACAGGAGGCAGGCAATTGAGGTGGGCATTGTCCACTGCATCATTCCACCTGCTATAACCCACCCGGAGAGCTCAGATCCAGGGCCCCGTTGGTCTCAGGGCGGCTTTTAGGGTGTGGAGCTGAGAGTGGGGAGGGGTAAAGGATGCTGCCTGCAACTGGGTCACAGGAACTGACTTCAGGGGGGCCTGGGGGGCTGTGAATCTCTGCTCCCCTTCAACCAGGATTACTTTTGTGATGGTGATTCAGCTTCACGTGCTCATAACTGCTCATCATGGGGGCCAGGGGCTGGGATGGAGGAGGAGTGGGAGAAAGAAAGATTTTCCCTGAAGAACAGGCTGGAAGCCGAAGTCCAGCGGCGGCTCCATCACCAAGGACAGGACCTTGATCCACGTTGCTTGCACGGCCACCCTCCAGGGGACCCACATGGAAGTACCTTACCATGCCACTCTCGGCTGGCCTTGTTTTAGCTCCTGGGTTTGTACTTGGCCATCTGTTGGCATAAGGGGCAACCCCTGGCGCGCCGTGGAAATGCTCCTGGAAGGTTTTTATGTGCACAGCCTGCGATGTGAAGCCTCCTCTGCTCTGTGCACGTCATGTGGAATCTGACCCCTGAGAACCCTCTAAGCTGCGAGCATAGAGGAGGGAGGCCACCGCAAGGCGGAAGTCTGCCTTTCTTAAGACAACAGGCTGTTTCCTGGAGTTTCAACAATTCCTTTGTGCTCACAGGCAGATGAGACGTTGCCCAGTGCGGCCCAGCAACTCTCCCTCATTGGCCCGGAATTCCTGGTCCCCAAAGCGCTGGACCTGAACGCCCAAAACCCATTTCATAAGTCACCAAGTCAGACCCGCTGTGTCTGATACAGTGATGTGCACATGTGTACACACACACACATGCACGCGCACGCACACACGCGTTATCTTCTGCTGTCGGAGAGAGCCGCCTCTCTCTAAAGGCACATCTGAGAACCCTTCCTGAAGAAGGTGAGCTTTGAAAGGGCAGGGTCAGAGAGGTGGGGAAGAGGGAGCCGCCAGAAGAGAAGCAGTGAGCTGTGCTCCTGAGCGTGTTTCGCGGGCTCTCAGCCCGACGTCCCCTCAGAGGGGCTCAGGGAAGCCGAGGCCTTGAGAGGCCACTCCATCTCAAGCAGCCCTTCCCTCTCGGCCCCACCCTTGCTTCATTCTTTGTGATGGTGTTTGGAGGTGAGGCTTTTGCGAGGTAATCGGGTTTAGGAGTGGTCATGAGAGAGAGGCCCTCATGGTGGGATCAGTGACCTGATAGGAAGAGACCTTCTCATTCTCCCCACCATGTGAGAACACGGGAGTTTGCTTCTCATTCTCCCCACCATGTGAGAACACAGGAAGAAGGGGGCTGTCTGGAACCTAGGAAGAGAGCCCTCCCCAGGGAAGCAGCCCTGTTGGCATCTTGATCTTGGACTTCCAGGCTCCAGAACTGTGAGCAATAAATTTCTGTTTAAGTCGGTGGTATTCTGTTATGGCAGCCTGACCTGACTGATGTGGGATCACCTGGATGGGGGCACAGAGCAGAGGCCTGAGGAGAGGCTCAGTTCCTCTCAGGAAGACCCTGGTATCTTCCCCCTACCTCCTGGTCAAGGGGTGCCAGCTTAACCCGGCACCTGGTGGGGAAAGCTGGCCCCAGACCACAGACCTCCCTGATGGGCAGACCTGGGACTTGCTCAAAGCCACTTAGAACACTGGAATCTGAGAGGGTATAAAAGTTACACAAAGGGAGCATTCTTTGCTTTCCAGGAATTAGTAGGTTTGGAGAGGCAGCTCTCTCCTCCTGCCTTTCATGGGAATCTGACACAAAAATGGCCTTTGGGGGCCCAGCTTTCACCATCAGGAGGGGCTGCCGGGACAGGTGGAGGGTGTGGCTGGGATCTCTAGGAATCTGCCCTCTGAACACTCACGCCCAGGTCAGTGTGGGCAAGACTGGACTTGAGCCGCCAGGTGTCTTGGGGGAGCACATTCACCCTAGAGGGGGTGCTTTGCCAGCAGGCTGAGGCCCCACACTCCCGAGGCAACTCATCAGAGGGGCATACCCTGCAGAGGCACTGTGGGGGTGGGGATGGGAGGTGTGTGTGTGTGGGGGGGGGTCCATTGCCAGGGGGTTGGTTTCGGGGGTTGGACCTCGGTGCCCCAGCCCAGATGCCTGAGTCTGTCTTGGTGAGGGGGTTACCCCTCTAGACAGATTCCTTCACCTCCTCACCAACACCCCCTACCCTCAACCTTGGCAGTCTCTGAAGGGGAGAGGAGGACTGGGCAACCACAAATGCTAAGAGCGAATGAAATTAAATAAGTGATATTTTTGCCTGCTTTTTTTTCCCCTTTAATTTTAAACAACACTAACAATTCCAACTGCAAAGGCTAAGGGAAGAGAAAAAAAGGCAAAAACACCCCACCTCCTCCAAGCTTGGTGCCAACGGCCGGCTCTGGGATTTGCATGACAAAAGCACTTGACAAATAACAACAAATTGCCAGCTTGTCGGGGGCCGCGGGGCGGGAGCCACGACTGGCGCGCTTCTCTGGGCAGCGATCGGCTCCCGGCTCCCCGGACCCGCAGGAGGGGCCCGCGGCAGATGCTGGGGGCCAGGCAGCGGGGGGCGCCGTGGGGGAGCGGGCGGGGCCGGCCTGGATACCATCAGAGCCGTGACCCTGGCCGGAGCACGCAGGGAGTCCGGTCGGGACCAAGTGCGAGGGGCAGGACGGGGGCACGGGCTGAGTGGCAAGCTAGAGGGGGGATGAGGGGCGGGAGCACCGATGGGGGGGCGGACTTGGACAGCCACCTCCATCACCATCCCTGGCCCTTGCCACTAGACCTGACCTGTGCCTGGCGGGGGTGGGGGTGGGGGTGGGGAGGCACCACAGGCATCCGCCCAGGCTTGCAGGATGCCCCCCCACCAACCCCCTCCCCGGCCCTGGAGGGCAGGCTGCTCTTGGTCCAGTGACCCTGCCTGTGGGGCAGCTGGGGTCCCTTCCTGACCATGCTCCAGCCAGCCTGAAGGGGGGCTAGGAGGCGAGAGCAAGGGGCCCCTCCTTGCCTTGATCTGGCTCCCCCCACGTGAGGCCCCGGGCAGATGGCTGGCCAGAGCTAAATTGATTCATAATGACTTGTGTCTCTCCCCTGCCCAGCAATGGGTAACTTTTCATTAGAGACACAGATGTCTTAATAATGCTATGCCAGGGTCCAGCAGCCCCAGCATCTGAAGAAGGAGGGATGCAGAGAGGCCAAGGCAGGGGAGGACAGAAGAGCACCCCAGTGGGATGCCAGTCCAGAAGGGTTTGTTATCTCCAGGCTTCAAGTGTCTGCTGCCCATTTCCCCACAGTGGACTTCCTGACCTGCTCATGCTCCGGCCACTGGGAGGCCACTTCCTAGCATCTGGGCCATGTGGGGGTCCCCAGCATTACCTCTCCCACAGCCTGTCTGGTGGCCCCTCATTCTTCAGCCTCCCTGCCATTCCCAGGGCATGACCTTAAGTGAGCCCACTCCCAGGGCCTCCAATCCTGCTCCCAGATAACCCCCAAACTCCAGTCCCCCAAATCTGCCTAGATGTGTGTTCTTCTATCAGGGAAAATGGCCCTCCAGCCCCACGGCGAGGGGAGTTACCACATCTGCCTGGCCTTGCACACTTTCTCACGAGGTCCCTTCCCCTACAGAATGTCCACACTCCTGCCAGCAGACCCAGCAGCCAGGGGAGGAGGGCGTCGTTCCCTCCTCTGTCCAGGCCTCCCGTAGGCCTGTTACACATGGCCTGCAGTAGGGACAGCCCATGGCCGGAGTCGGAACTGTGTGGTCTGCCCCTCCCATGGTTGGTCCCTTCCTGCACTCCTGCGTTCGGCAGATATTTGCCAGGCCCTGAGCAGGATGGGCTGCCTGTGAAGGAGCAGACAAGATCCATCCTGACGCTCCAGGTTCTTGCAAGCAGGAGCCACTTTCACTTCTCTGCATCCTTCTCGTAACTGTGCCCCACATTTTAAGCACAATAGGTGGCTTTTTGTTTGATTTTGCTTTTGTTGAGAGAGTAACGGACAGTGTTTTGATTCCATCACAAGCAATTCATCACTTTGGGCCTAGTACCCGCTTTCTGGGCTCCCCTTGTAAAATATCAAGCCCCCTGAGAGGTCAGTCAGCAAAGGGTCCCCATCTCCAAGTGTGGTGGCTGTGTTGCCTGGAGGTCTTCAGCCTGGGGGAAGCCTCCTTCAGCTGGTGGGGGGTGTTGAAGGCCAATCCGACTGACCTGTGGGTTGGCTGGGGTCAGCCCTGCCTGCCCAGCCTCCAGGACTCCCAACAGCAGATGCCGTACCAGACCGAGTTCCGCTGCCCCTGCACAGGGTGGCCATGCTCCCACCAGAGGAGAAAGGAGGTAAGCATTGAGGTGCTCTGCCTTCGCAACTCTCCACAGCCCAAAGTGCCTAGTGCGAACTCTCAGCCTGGGACGCAAGGTACCCCTGGCCCCAACCCACACGGTGCTCCCCTCTTGCCTCACTCCCTTCATGGACCCCAGCAATTTCCTCTCGCACATCCTCGGAATATCTGCCTTTCACAGTTCCTCCTTCTGATCCCTCTCCTGGTTCTTGTCTACGCAGGTGAATCCAGCCCACAGTTCCAGCTTATGAACCCTTCTTATTAGCGAGAGTGAGTTCTTTCTCTCCACATGGCCCACAAGGACAAGGCCCCTGACCCCTTATGTTCCCTCAGGACCCGGCCAAGGTCTATTCGGGTGACCTTGAGGGATGCCTCCTTTGAGGCTGGAAGCTCCTCTGCTCCCCCCCATCTCCCACCCCCCGGTGACGCCTGGCCTCAGTTCCCTCGTGCGGCCCCGTGGGTGCAACCCGCCAACCCTGTGCCCATACCAGCATGGGCTACCAGCCTCCGCAAATGTGTGGTTACAAGAGGAGAATCCAAGTTCTTGTCCTAGCCAGGCTGCCCTTTCCCCATCTGTAAATTTTGGCTACTGAGAACATGCTTCAAGATGGTGGATGTGAAGAGGCTTCGAAAAGAATTACAAACCAACCAACAAGAACAGATGCAAGAGCAGGAGTCACTCCTAAAGGGTGCGGAGCTGGCAGCCGTGAACTCGCATGGCTCACTGCGGTGTCTCGTGCGCTGACTAGGGCTTAGTAGGTGCTCAGCAAACAATGGTTGAGTGAGCGCAGCATCGGGTGACACGCGTGGCTGGAGAGAGCCCGTGTGGGAGCCCGGGTGACACAGGCAGCTGGAGAGAGCTCGTGTGGGAGCCCGAGTGACACGTGCGGCTGGAGAGAGCTGGGGTCGCTTTGAGGCCATGGTTGGGGTCAGGCTGAGACAGGGCATTTGGGCTCTTTTCCCTACACGTGGGCTGTGAACATGTGACCTCAGTCTCAATGACAACACAGCCAAACCAACAGGAGTTCCTTGCAGACAGCCCTCCTCAAGGAAGCCAAGAACCCATCCCTTCCACCTCCCTGGGCAGCTCCCAGGCAGACTCGCCCTGCTCATGCCTTTTGTTTTTCTTAATTAAAGTCACAAGAGCCAGGATTCCATCTCCAAAGGTGCAGCCTCGAGTCTGGATGTCTTCATTTTGGCCGTGCCACCAGTGTGCCCGCCTGCTTGGGCAGCCGGACGCTGGGCCTCACAGGACCCAGTGGGAGGTAAGTGTGGGGGTCCCTACCGACGGGGGCTCAGGGCACTGCGCCTTGCTACTGCCCCTGTCCGCCCTCACTGCCCACAAGCTCTCACCCCTTCCACATGGCACAAGGCCTATAGCTTGCGCCTCTGCTGAAGCGGCTCAGGGCTCGAGGCTTAGCTGTGGCCCTCAGCATTCTGAGCTTCCTGCAGTGACTGCCCTCCCAGCCTCTTGCTCTCCATCAGAGAGCCCAGGGTGCATTTGTGCTCAGGGAGTCTTGGCAGACCCTTCATTTGTTCAGGGAGATTTGCTGGGCTCCGTGGTGTGCCTGATGCTGGGCTGGACAAGTCACGGTCCTGCCCTTCAGGAGTTTCCAGTCCAAAGGGGGCGAGGAAGGACTGCAGCGGGGCTGGGGCAGGGCCAGCAGGTGGCTCTGAGAGGGTGGGAGGGCCTCCTGCCTGCTCTAGGCTTTAGTTTTCTCATCTGCAGACTGAGGTCTTGGGCTGGGATCTGCAAACTGTACGAAGGAGTCTCAGTGAGTCTGAGCAGGGGGGTCGGGGCCACCTCTGGCCACTTCCTCTTGAGGTGCACGGGTCATGCTGTCCTGAAACCAGACCCAGGGTAGGTAATCACTGCTTGGTCCAGAAACATGTCCTGGTTTATGGTGCTCTCTGTGTTTGTAAATCATGACTGTGCAAGAACCTATGAGGCGGGTATTGCTAGCTTTTTTTTTTTTTTTTTTAAATCAGGGAAAAGGTCCAGTCTTAGCCAGGGTGAAGCCAAGCTAAGACCGGAAGCCAGGTCTGCCTCTGAGCTCTGACCCCAGGGGCTCCTTGGATATGCTTTGTTCTGACACGAGGTTGGCTCTGCTCTTTGAAATAGGGGCTCCTCCCTGCCCTCTGTCCAGATTATGGGCTGCATCCTCCCTCCTATCCCTCCCTGTGCAAGCCTAGGCCAGGCAGCAGGGCTGTAAAGGGGCCCTGGGCCTATCCAGAGTGTGAGGGGCAGGTGCATCAGGGAGGAGCGCGCGGGGTGAGCTGTCAGCCCCCGCTGCTGGGAGGCAGGGAGAGCTTTTATGGCCACCAAACCTGCCTTCCCTTCCCTTTTAATAATAGCCTGGCCAAACTGCTACCTCATCTGAAGTTTGGAGGTGAGAAGGGCGTGGGGGCTGGGAAATGGGATGATGGTGAAATCCCTGCCCTGGGAGGACGGGCTGGTGCATCTCGGAGCAGGAGAACTGCTCTAACTCAGAGAATGACTTTTGCTGAGAAAGAATCCGCCGCCCCATGCACGTGGCTTCTGCATGGCCTGGTTCTGGGCTCTGAGGGGCCGTGGGGAACAGACCTGCTGTTCGCCTCGAGGAAGAAGCTGGCCCAGGATTGGTGGGAGGAGGCTCCTTGCTGTGGTTCCAAGTGGGGCAGTTGCCCCCCTAGAGGGCCTCCTGCTGAGACAAGGCTGCAGCCAGTTCCCTCCATCTCCCCCTCCTCCCTGGCCAAAAGGGGTCCTCCCAAGGGTACCAGGAGGTGGAGAGGGGCCACAGGTACTGTGTGGAGTGAGGATTCACAGGAGAGGTGGGCTTGGGGGGCCGAGCACTGTGCTTGCAGTCACCTGAGCAGCCACCATGAGTGTGGTCATCTTGGATGGATCCCTTTCCCTGCCACGTCCCCTACACTTCAACAACATCCTCTATACTTCAACAACATCCCCTCAGGGGGTTAAGACTAACAGAGACCCTGGGCGAGCCGGTGCCTTGCAGACGGCTCACACATCACACAGGCGTGCTTTGTCGCGGTGTGACTTTCCCACCTGCCATAAGGCCTGCTCCTCCTTACACTCTAGACATCTCTTTCAGGTCCACACTGATGGGCCCCTGATTCTATGCCACACTGTGCCAGACGGCAGGGCGCCCGCGCTGATGAATGCACAGGAGAATAATTCACCCTCAGAAATACCTGATCGCCAGCAGGATGCCAGGCATTCGGTGGAGTTTTTTACTAACAGCAGCTGGACAGCAGTTGGTCTAGAAGGCCCCAGACAACCAGAACACAAGGTGCTCGAGACCCACCAGTCATTATCCACTCGCCCAGGGCTGGTGTGTAACAGTCCTGCACGCCCGTGGAGCACTTGCTGCTTCCCGTGCTTTTCTTTTTTAAGATTTGTTTATTATTTGAGAGAGAGAGAGAGAAAGAGTGCAAGGGGTGGGGCAGGAGGAGAGAGAATCTCAAGCAGACTCCCCGCTGAGCACAGAGCCTGACACAGGGCTTGATCTTACAACCCTCACCTGAGATCATGACCTGAACCAAAATCAAGAGCCAGACCCTTAACTGACTGAGCCACCCAGGTGCCCCTTCCCATGCTTTTCTAGGCCGGTGACCCTGTCCAGGACCCAGAGGCAGGGGGAGATGCTTTGTCCAGGTGAGGATACACACTGTGGGCCTGGCTCCCGAACACGCCCATCCATCTAACCAGCTGTGTGAACTTGGGCAAAGCATTCAGCACTCTGGGCTTCATCTTCCCCAATCACATGGTCCCCAGGGCCCCACAACCCCAGGCTCAAGTGTTCCCTGATGCTTTGCTTCCGGCCCCTGTAGGTGAGCCTCATGGATTTAGGTCGGCTGGGGGCGGGAGACGCCAAGGGAAAAGCAAATGCCAGAGGCAAACCTGGTGAGGTGGGTCGTTTTTTGTGTTAGCTTGCTTAGATGACAGCACCCAGTTAACCAACCAAACACTAGGACAGAATTTTGAAGCTGTGGGTAACATCTACATAAATTGACTTTAAGTAAAAGAGATTATTCTCGATTATGTGGGTGGGCCTCATCCAATCAGTGGGAAGGCCTTCAAAGCAAACGGAGGTTTCCCTGAGGAAAAAGATATTCTGCCTCCTCAAGACTGAGGCATCAGGTTCTGCATGAGAGTTTCTAGTCTGAAGGCCTGCCTGTCAGATTTTGGAATTATTGGGGCCCTCAAAATCACACGAGCCAATTCCTTGAAATAAATCTTTGAATACATATTAAATATGTATTATATGTGTATGTGTATCTATACGCTTACATATTAATGTATATCAAATATGTATGTATATAGATACACTTCTAGTAGACACTGATATAGATTACATATGTTAGTGTGTGTGTGTGTGTGTGTGTGTGTGTATCTCTGTTTCCCATCAGTTCTGTTTCTCTGGAGAACTCTGATTGATACTCTTCTTCTCAAGAATACTTCAAAGAAGGGTGTTTGTTGCTTTCAGCAAATACTACTTTGACACGAATCAGACGGCTAACTTCAGTAAGTGGGGACTCATTGGTAGTTAGGCGCATTCATTGGTCTTGAATATGCACTCCTCAGCTTCTTGGGGACGTGGCGCTCTCAGTTTACCCTGCCCACCCAGACTCGTAAAGTCAACCTGGATTTCGTGATCCTAGACCCTGAGTGGAGGAGGTTTACTGGGTTATATATTTTTTAAAAATTTGACTGGTGTCTATTTTACTGTTCCGAGCAGATGATATGCTTTGTTTATGAGAGAAATTAGGCCAAATCCAACTTTTCCACAGATGGAGAAGCCTGAATTATTTATCAGAGGCTCATGAATTTGGTTCTGGCAAATGGCAGGGCCGAGGGCGGCTGATTTGTGTTTCGTTGCTGGAACAGCTTGATTGCAGCAGGTCCTGGGCCATCTCGGTACAGTGTTGGTTCAGCCAGGGGCCCCAGGCTGGCTCCAGGCAGGAGTCCATGGTAGGGACCCTTCCTTGGCCACTTCTGCTGGGTTCCACTGGTTCACAGAGGCTATGGGGTGGGGGACCCTGGCAGGGCTTTGACTAGCCACTGAGACACTCAGGCTTCACTGGTGTCCCGCTAGGCCCTAGGACCTAGGTGTGTCTTCTTCACTTGGGAAAGAAAATGATGGAAATGGGGAAGAGGCCACCAAAACTGCCCTTCCCCCTACCAGGCCTTTCTTTCCTTTAAAGTTGAACCACAAAGCTAGATGGCAGGCTTTTATCATGGTTGGCTGTGTCTGGCGGCTCAGCAAGCACCTGTGTGAAGGCCTCATTCTGGGCTCCCGTAGAGCAAAGCAGTATCACGGGAAGGAGAAGGCTCTGCATTTGTTGGGGAAGGCCTCAGGACAAAGACTTTTTGTGTGACCTGGGCCATCTTAGGTACTAATACTAATTCATGTTGGCCGAGTGCTGATGACAGGTCAAGTGCAGTCCAGGCATTGACTCACTGAGTCCTCAGAACAGTCCTGGGAGATAGTTCCATAGATAGCAGAGTCAGGGAGTGTTCAAGTATTGTCCAAGACCCTTCAGCCAGTGAACCTCAGGGCCCAGCTCAGGCAGTGCTCCCAACCCCATGTGACATGGATTGAGGTTCCTGGCACCAGTCATGGGTCAGAAAGCCCCTTAAGGTGCTTAAACATGAATGAAGAAATAGAGGAGGAAACGATTCAGCATCTTTGCCTCCCAGCCACACTCACCAGGATGCGTGTCAGCTCCCCGGGCACCGCAGGTGGTTACCCAGCCCAGTACTGAGATGGGAACATTGCACTTTGAGCCTCCAGTTGGCTTGACCAGGGGCCTGCAGTGATCCTGAAGGAGGCCGAGCCGGACCCCAGGTCTTCCTGTCTGTCCAGGTGTGTCACTCCCTAGCCACATCCTGCTATCTCCTTGAGGCTGTCTGGCATTAAAACCTAACTACAAGTTTGCCACCAGTTGGCTGGTGGCCCAGGACAAATCACTGCACCTCTCTGGGCCTCAGTCTCCCCCGTTCAGTCTGTGGGCCTCTAGACTCCTTATCTCTAGGCTTCCTTTTTGGTCTCCAGTGCCACCTGGAGAGGACCAATCCTTTTTGGTGCTGAGGCCATGGAATAAACGACTCCACTGGGATTGGGCAAGGAGGCTGCCCTGAGGTGAGTGTCTCAGTGTTTGGTTTGAACCATTCAATTTGCATTCAAGTTAATTACCATCCGTCTCTATGAGGCATCTGGGCCCCAGGATGCTTGCTTCTGCATCTTCTAAACACTCCTTCCGCTGGACCTACCTGGGATGTACGCCTGGCTCCCCACATCCCATGACCCACCCTCTTCAGCCCACGGAGCTGCCCCTTCTCTGATCCTTGCTGCCCTGGCCTCCACGGGATCACCCATCCTTCTCTCCTGTGTTTTTAGCAGGACCCCCTGTCCCCAATCCTCCTAGCTCAGAGGTGGCAGATGGAATGTGGGTGTGGGACAGGATGGGGGTAGAAGCTTTTTGTCATTCTTTATTTCAGCAAAGAGCGAGGGTCTGGGTGGAGAGCAGGTGAGGAGAAAGGACAATAAATAAAAGAATATATAAAAGAATATAAAAAAGAATAAATCTATAAAAGAATAAATCAAAATTCACATCCAAGGGAACTTCTAAAGTTCAAAATGGTCCTCTTTCCCCGGAACAGAACCCCCGCCATCATCCCCCACGCTCAGTTTATTCCGCCCTGGGAACAGAGGAGGTTGCTCTTTCTCCTCTGGGCAGCCCAGGGCCCTTCTACCACCTACCAAGTTCAAGGTCTATATGGGCTCTCTCAAGTGCGCCTCCTCCATGGAGGTTTCTCTGGCTTGTCCCCCAATCCAACCTCATCCACACCTCCCACCCTCCAGCACGCACAGGCTCCCACACCCACACACTTCCTGCGGCTCTGTAAGGATGTCCCCTCCCTGGGCAGGGGGGCTGGAAGCATGAAGGGTCCCCAGGAAGGGAAGGCAGAGGGTGGAGAAAGATGCTGGGGTGAGGGGATGCCAGGGTGAGGGGACAGAGACAGGGAGAGGAGGGGGACAGAGGCAGAAATGGGGGAGGCAGAGAGGAAGAAGAGAAAGGTAAGGGAGGAGGGTGGGCGAGCCAGCCAGCAGCGCTTATTGGACTAAATACGGTCCCGGGACAGCAAGTAATTTGGGCCTGAGTCAGCACGATTCACCCGTAATTTCTTAAGCATCTGTCAGGCCACTGGCTCCCCGCCCCCCGCCGTGAGAGGAGCTGAGCGAAAGCCTCATTTAGCAAACGAGGGGAAGGTTTAAAAATAACGCGAGGAGTCACCCTCCATGAAGGCGAGGCCACCCCCTCTCCTGCTGCTCTCCACACCCCTCCCCCAGTCCAGCAAGACCCACAAGAAGGGCTGGGGACAAATGGCTGGAGCTGAGGGATGGACAGTGTTTGCCTGTGGCACCGTGGGACACCGTGGGACCCGGTGCTGCGTGGGGGCGGTGGGAGTCGTGTGCTGCTGGGATGAGCTGGGCTGCCGTACAGGTGCGTGAGTGTGCGGAGGGGCAAGGCCTGGCCCTACCTGCGCACGGCTGCGTGTGTAGCCCTCCAGATGCGGGGCTGAGAGATGGAGCTCGTGACAGGGTGTGGCGGCGCCAGCGCAGCGGCCCACGAGAGCGGATGCTCCCTGGCGTGTTCTCTCCTGGCGGCGCGGCGCTGGGCAGAAGCGTGAGTGACACGGGTCAGCATTTCCATACGTGCATGTTCACATGATGTGGGCTGGGGCATGCATGTAAGACAGACAGACAGACACCACGGCAGGGACAGAAGCCCATGGATCTTCTGAGCCGGGGCTGCTCTTGAGAAATAGGCCATCATCACCTCTTCTGAGATGGTCTCAGCTACACCGACTCCCCCGGATTTGGCCCCAGTCCTCATTTCCTGTTCCCAGAGACCCACTCCCCCACCTCGGCGATAGGTGCCAACGGCTGGCCTTGTCCCCGTGGTGAGGCCATCTGTCCGGGAGGCAGAACCCTCACCAGGCAGCCAGGGTGGTTCAGAGCCAGCATCTTCCACCTGAATTGGGATCTGGACCACCTCCACTCATCCTTTAGTCCCTCCCAGGGCCTGGCCAGGCCTCCGCATGCCTCATCTCCGTTACTCCCCCAACAGGCCCATGAGCAGGTGTAATCAGCGGGCCTTCACAGGCAGGACAGCTACAACTCCGCCTGGACACATCAAGGCGCGTGCCTGTGGGCAACACGTGGACCCAGCACCTCCTTGCCCAGCTTGTGGCTGGTTCACCTTCTGAGGAGAAGCAGAGGGTCTCAGCTGCATAATGGGAGACTTCTTTGCTCTCTGGACCTCCCCCCACAGAGACAGAGGCCTCCCTTTCCCAAAGAAATCACCTGGGGCTCCTTTGAGCGGGGCAACTCTGGAGTTATTTAAGGTTTTGTTTGCAGAGGATTAGCTGGCTGACAAAGAGGCTGGAAGGGGTCTGGGGAGGGGAGACGGGGAAGGCGACTCGGAGAGCAGGAGTGCTGGCCTTGCCTGACAGGACTTGCGCACACCTGGATGCCCAGAATCCTCCTGGAGCCTCAGGCCCTCTCACACGTGGGTAGTGCTTGTGTCTGGACATCACTCATCCCCCTCCCTTGACAGACAAGCTCTGGTTCTTGGGGAGTTCAGCTCACAGAGGCCTCAGAGGTATCCCGAGAAGGCTCAGAGAAATAGGATGGAGGATGTGCACCTTATAGCCAAGGCCAGTGAGGAGACATGGTGCTTTAAGGGCGCAATCTGAGGCCTCTGGAAAGCACTTGCCCTTCTAGTAGCTTCCCTGTAAGTCTACCCTGGTGGCTGACACAGCACCGTTAGTACTTAATTGTGGGGTAGGCATTGACTATCCCTTGCACCATGCTTCCCCCTGCTGCAGCATTTTTATCCATTCTGCTCCACCCTCTAAAATGTCTTTTCTGTTTGTGAAACCAAAACCCCTCCTTATAAGGCCTATCCAGACCCCCAGCCCCTGCACCCAGCCCTTCGGCCCATGGGGATTGCTCCCCGCTCTGAATTGGCTGGGCCTGTGTCTGAAGGCAGGCCTCACACCTCCCCGGTGTCCTGGTTCCTCCAGCTATTCCTCACAGGACCTGTTTTGTGGACATTTCCTCCCTACACTCCCCCCCACCCCCAATCATGTCGTTTTCACTAACAGTTGAAGGCCAGTCATCATACAGGGTTGTCTGGAGGTCCCAAGGGATTGGGCCTCCCTGTGCGGGAGGAATTTCCTCAGGCAGGGGCATGTTCATGGAGATGGTCCGTCTCCCCTCTTCCCACCCCCCCATGCTGGTTCAGATCTCAGCACACAGGTGCCCAGCCTCGGGGCCAGGTAACCCATCCTGCCAACTCTGCCCATTCTGAGACAGTCCCCAGTCCTTTCCATGGGGCAGGCATACCAGTTCCTGCCTTTACCCCAGGAAAGGGGTTCTGCCCTGGGGCATGGAGATTCAGAGGCCTCTGAGAAGGGGGATGGAAGTGTGTATATCTTACCACCGGGACCAACGAGTCTCATCTCTGTGTTTCAAAATGCAGAGTGAGCCTTTCTCTTTATAACCATCATTTCCTTCATCTAGGAAACCAAGCTGAGAGCTTAACACTGGGCTTGGTGGGGGGGCGGGTTGTGGTCCTAATATTGCTTCCAGTTTTAAGAGCCTGCGGCTGTGTCCTTCCCTCTAAAAGGTGGCAAGAGTCTCTCTCTACCTGTTGAGGGAAGAGGACTGTGGGCTGCTGCTGGGCTCTGGGGTGGGAGCTTGAATGAGGAGGGCACACTCCTGCCAAATACCAGCTAGCTCCTGCCTTTCTGGAGTCCCCATCCCTCCCTGCCCTTCCCCTTCACACATCATCTCCATCACTTTAAGGCCAGACATCCGGTTGCGGGGGAGGGAGGGGGAAGCTGCTGTGGCCCTCCTCCAGCCGGTAGTTGGAAAAAATCCATCACGCACCTAACATATATTTTAAAATAACTTACACGAATAACACCCCCCACCCAGCTCCCATTTCTGCGTCTCAGATCTGATTATCTGCAGTTCTCTCTCTCTCTCTTTTTTAATAAAAAATTGCTATAAATCTTTTTGTCACAGAAGATATAAGACGCAGGTTTGCTAGAGAAACTGCCTTCCTGAGTTGTTTTTTAGGTGGTTTGGTGCCGTGCTCTGTTTTTTTTTTTTTTTTTTAAACTCCCCTACAGCTCGAGTTGAATATCAAAGAAGATGAGAGTTTGGGAGAGCTGTCCCTGGTTGGCATTAAAGGAAGGAAAGAAGTTAGCAGGTTGGACAATGCCCATCTCACTCCATGCCAGTCTCCGCCACACTACATCAGTCTGGTTTGGTCAGAGGGACCAAGGGGAGGAAGGAGAGATGCTCCAGCTTAAGCTCACATGATGGCTCCTGGAAATCACCCATTCTTATTAAAAAGAATAGTTTGCCTCCCACATTTGTCCTTATTCTTCTAGCCTAGGCTGGCCATCCTGTGCAATGGGCCTATTGGGAATGGGAAGGAGAGGGGGATGGATGGGATGCTGGTATTGGGAATGGGAAGAAGAGGGGGATGGATGGGATGCTGGACATCAGGGAGCCTGGTCAGTGAGACCACCAAGAATCTGCATGTTAAAGAAGCCACAGACAGACAACTTGGATAGTGGCTGTTTGCTGAGAAATTGTCCCAACACACCCAACCCATTTGTTACCAGGGCCACAAACATGTTGAACGGAGAAAATATTCCCTCGGATGCTCCATTTGGAGTCGGTGTTGAAGAACAGGAAAACCCACACTTGCCTCACATGGCACGTGGCCCTTTGAGTGCAGGACACTTCAGGCTTTGTATTCAGCAGGTGCTCAGCCTGTGGATCTCAGGGAGTGTTGGCTGGGGAGGGGAAGTGTAAGGTATATCTTGGGAAGAGAGGCAAGGAAAGGTGCCTTGGAGCGGGGAGGGAGGAAATGGGGCGATCCAGGAAGTGGAGGTGGGCATGGCTGGGGAGGTGGTAAAAAAGAACAGTCTGAACAAAGTGGAAATTTGGGAGAGCAGCTGGCCTGCTTATCAGTTCATCCTCCGTGCAAAGTGGAAAGGCAGGCCTCATGTTGATACACTTGAAGGACAGCGTGTGGTTTAGGGGAAAGAACAGGAATCTTAGGGTGGGGTAGACAGGGATGATGATACTGTCTCCAGAGTTGGTATGGGGATTAGAAGCCCCAGTACGCAGTATAAAGCTGAGCACACGGACACTCTCGTCCCCGCCCCCAACATCCCTCCAGAGAGGGCGCCGCAGAGTGTTTGCCCAGGTCCTGCCAGGCAGATTTTGCCAGCACAGCATTAAGTGAGCAGGACACAGCGCTGCCCGGCCATCCACGATCTCACGGTCCTATGGGCTGTGGCCGGTGGGGACGTATTTTATTTGTATCTAATAAAGCCCAGGAGCGCGGCAGTCTGTGACTCACAGTGGAATGCACAAGTGAGGATACCAGGTCAATGTGTGTGCGCGTGTGTGCGTCTGTCTACACATGCATGCACACCTTTACTGGGATTTTCAGCTCCACTACCGTTATTAATCTGATTCAAAGCCTGCAGCCCGGTTTAATATCTGAAGTGAAATGGCAAGTCTTTATCCGTCTCTCCCTCCTCCTGCCCCTTACCTTCTGTCTGCTCTCCAGGACAACACCATGCATATGCCATATTAGATTCCATTTTGGTCCTGTTCTGATAAGCAGGAGATTAAATAATGAATGAGATTCCCATTAGCTCAATTTTTTTGGGCATATTTCAGGCAACCTTTTCCCTTTTTAATCAAATCTGCTCTGTACCGCAGAATATTTTTACATTGATTTGAAAGAAAAGGATTTTTTTTAAAGGCCTGCTTACACCGACATCCCCGCATGTACCGAAACTCAGCCTGCGGAGTCTCGGTGAGGCGAAGTGTCCGGGGTGCAGCTGGAGGGTGGGAAGTGGAATTTGGGACAGACCCTGATCTCTGGCACACTAGCTCCATCCACTTTCCCTCGTCCCCATCTCACTCCTGTTCTCCTTCCCCCTTCCAAGACTTTCTGCTCTTAGACTAATGGCCTCAGGGAGAGTCGCAGCTCCTTTGTTTTTATTAATAAGCAGGACCATGCACTGAAATGTTATCCCAGGCATGATAAGAGTTATGTGTAAGGTGCTTAGCCTCCGGGAAGCCTCTTTTGTTGAGCTGAAGCCACTGCCTTTCTCTCAGGAAGACCCGAACCCACATGTCAACCCTTCCGGGGGACCATTCGAGGGACGTACGCAGCACCCAGCTTTCCCAGGAATGCTGGCACAGAAGAATCTCGCACCTCAACATACCGTCCCCATGCTGGCTGCTTCTCATCTATCCTAGGCACATGTTTCTAATGGAAAAATCAAGAGGTGATTCTTCCAGGGGGCTCGATATGAGAGGAGGAGGCTTGGAGACTCCACCTAGGTTTGGCAAATTGGAAGGCATCAACACACTTTATGATTCTTCTTGTTTTCTAGACATGGAGCCAGAGTTCAGAAGACCCAAGCTCCAGGCTTGTCTCCCCTGACCTTTCCCAGAATTCCTGGGCCTCCCATTTATTGAGTCCCAACTATGTAGGAGTGGTGTGATAGGGGATATGGTGCTAGCATTCCCAATGATACTTCAAGCAGGTCTCATCAGTATTCCCACTGATGGATCAGCACACGCAGCTCTCACTTGTCCACCGGCCGCAGCTAGTAAGTGTGAGAGTCTGGATTCAGGCCTAGGGTAAGCCCCGTACACACTCTTCCCCAACACTATCCTTGCTGGCTCTATCCCATAGTCCAGTCTTCCTACTGCAAGGGCCCCATTGCTTCCTGCTCTCTGGTCTGTGTGGATGTCTCTGTCCCCACCCCAGCATAGCTCTGGGCCCAGCTGGGCTCAGTAGAGGCCTTAATCTCTCTTGGGTGGAGTACACTGATTGAGGGGGTCAGGGGATCTGTTTGGAAGCCGCAGTAGCCATATCTTAATCCTGCCTGGGCCCCTCTAATCAGTAGGCAGGAGAGCTCTGTCCCATTCACAGGGGGACCCCCTGCACTCAGGGCTCAGTACACTTACAGCTGATGGAATGTAAGTGAAGGCTCCGGGGGGCCTGGCGGGGGCCTGGCCTGCTGACTCTCCTCAGATAGCCGAGGGGCGGTCATGCGGAAGGAGCCTGAAGCCTGACCTACATATCTCATGTACTGCGGAATGTGGCTCTCTAGACATGTAATTTCCCACGTGAACAAACACTGTCCCACCAGCTTTTAGAGACGACTGGACCAAAGGGGCCTCTTGTCCCCTGGCTGAGGGTGGAAGCTGGGGTTGGTGGCAGGTGGTAGGGTGGGGGGGCATCCCCTCAAGATGTGATGCACTGATCCCCACTGAGGGCCAATGAGATCCCGGAGGGGACTCAGAGTGTTAGAGTGGATTGGAATCTTGGGGCATCACAGTCACCTTGGGGATGCTTCTGGAGTGGGGCCGCTGATCCCTGCACAGGAGGCTGCCTGCGTTGTGGGACACCCAAGCTGTGAGCAAACCCTTCATGCAGAGCTGTAGCTGTCTGCTCATCCCTCTTACACCGTGGCCCACCCTAGGATATCATAAGGGGCCAGGCAGACCCTAGCCCTGGCCCTGCCATTGAGGTTCAGAAAGCTTAGGGTGGGGTCTACCTTCTAGAAGGACCAGATATGGAGGGTATGGGTTGACAGCTTGGGCAGTGATGCCCTCCCAGCCTTCTGACTGCCAGCCTCTGGGACAGCTCACAGCCAGGGACAGAGAGAAAAGAGTGGGTAGCTGACAGGTGCGATGGGGAGGAGGACAGGAGTCGAAGACACTCGGGCTTTTCATCTGAGACCTACCAGAGGGAACATGACTTTATTTATAGACAGGTTTCTGGCTTCACCCTGCCCAGGCCTAACCTCTGGGCAACCAAGACAAAACCTGCTTTGCCAAGTGACCCTTCAGGGCCACACAAGCCACCAGGCAGAGCGAGCTGCTCAGGCCCGGCCTGAAAGTCAGTCTCCCTCCAAGGTGTTGGAAGGCTGTTAGTACGGGGGATGAGAGTGGTGGAGGCAGAGGTGGACACAGGGCCGTTTTCAGGTGTTGACTGGACAGAGAGGCCGCCCTCCCTGTGAAGACGTGCGTGAGGTCCTTGGGAGAGCGTGACAAGTAAAGGACAGAAGGAGATAAGAGGTGCCCCTGCCCCTGCTTCCCTGGCAGCCCAGGCTTACACAATCCCTGCCTCACATTCCAAAGCCAATTAATCTACTCTCTCCCCTGTCTCCTTCCTTCTCCTACTCCTGAAGACAAGGAAAGGAGACTGTGCCCTTTTGGCTGATGCCTTGGCTGAATTATTTGAGAAACGAGACTTTAAATGTATGTTTAAAGGGCCAGAGGCCCGAGACTCCATTCCTAGGAGCGAGAAGGTCTTGCCTGCAGGCAGGTGCTCAGCCCTTCTTGTCCGGCCAGGACCTCAGGCTGGTGGCCCAAGGATGGGGGCTGACGTCACCTGTGCGCGCGTGCGCCAGCTCGTCTCTGCATGTGTGTGTGCTGGTGGGCACGGGCTCTGCGTGCTGGCCCGCACACCATTTTGGCACGTGTGTACATGCTGGGGAGGGAGGGATGTGGTGTGTGAAGGCTCCGTCTATGCTCAGCAGGTGCGTGGTGTGTGCTCATGTGTAGGCAGGGCTTTGTGAATTAGGGTGTGCGTGAGCTAGCGGCTGTGCTCCCTCACATGGGCAGAAAGAACAGCTCGCACGTGGGCCAAGGGGGCACGTGCCTGGGAGACCCCCAGCCAAGGATTTGGGCAGCCCTTAGCCCCATGGCCCGATAGGAGCTGACCTGCTCCCCTGTTTTTGGAATGCTGCTTCTGTGAGCCCCAGAGACAGAAACCAAACTGCCTGAATTTTGAAGAAAAAGTCCTAAAATTTGTTCTGAGTTCAGAATTCTAGAGGAGAGGGAAAGAATATCCCCAAATGTGGGGACTACGTGCTTGTTTATGGGTGGGGGTAAGTGTGTGTGTGAAACTGTGTGTTTGGTAGAACCTGATCCACGTTAGCCAGTGGGTCCTGGTCGTGGTGTGTGTGTTTGTGTGTGTGTGTGTGTGTGTGTGTGTGTGTGTTGAAAAGGAGGAGAACGGAGAGCCAATTTCAGTCAAACCATCTGCAGGAGACAAGGCTGTAGCACAGCTTGTCCACAAGGCTTCTCCACGAGGCATGGCTACTCCTTCCTTCTTACCTTAACGCCGCTGCCCGCACCGCTGCCCCCTGTTACGGAAGTGAGTGGTGTTTAGGATGCGTGAGATAGGGGCGCCTGTGTGGCTCAGTCGTTAAGCGTCTGCCTTCAGCTCAGGTCACGATCCCGGGGTCCTGGGATCAAGCCCTGCATCGGGCTCCCTGCTCCGCGGGAAGCCTGCTTCTTCCTCTCCCACTCCCCCCACTTGTGTTCCCTCCCTCACTGTCTCTCTCTGTCAAATAAATAAATAAAATCTAAAAAAAAAAAAAAAAAAGGATGCGTGAGATACCTACATTCCCACAGCATCCACCCAGTTCTGTTAAATGGAAGGTCTCTGTGTTGGAAGAACGAACACTGAGGGAGAGCTCTCCCAGGGTCAGAGGAAAGTACCAGACGAGCGGCTTATCCAGCTTATCAAGAGGGGCAGCTGGAGTGGGGAGTGGGAAGTGGGGCAGAGGTGAGGCTGGGGCTGGCTGGGAGCAGCATAGCCACCCGCCCGTGTGCCTGGGTCACAGCCCTCAGGAGCTAGTCTGGCCATAGTGACTGCGCCTCACTCCCAGCCAAGAGCTCTGCCCATGTTTCCCCACGTTCCAGCCGCCAGGCATGAGGACGGAACGCTTCCTCCTTGTCCACCTGCTCTGTGAAGCAAGTCCTGCCCACTCAGCACCCCTTTCTTTGCTGTGTACTAGTTGTTTCTTTTTTTAATTCACTCCCTCACTCCCTCACTCCCTCACTCCCTCCTTCACTCATTCATTCCTGTGTTACTGAGTCACCATCAGCACCACTGTCAGCCAGGTGCTGGGAATGAAAAAGGGCAAAACCACATAGAACCCCTGAGTCTGCCTTCTAAACTGTAATTCAGCCCCATACAAATTTACCAAACATATACTGAGCACCTCCTGTGGGTTAGGTACTGAGGGTCCATTGCTGGATAATCAGATAGGAGACCTTCTATCACAGAACTTCAATCCCAGTGGGAGAGATCACTAATGATATGGTTATAAACTGGAGTGTTAGGTGCTGTCTGGGAGTCTACAGGGGATGGTTGGAACATACAGAAGGTCCTCAGGCCAGAGTTCTCGGAGACACACATCCTATCCTAATCAAAGTGGAAACTTCTAGGGGGCAGGGACAGCACCTTTCTTCTTGTCATCACCTCCACAGCCCTTTGTTCAGGTCTGTTTGGGTTTTCATAGAATATGGAAAGATGGATGGCATGCATGGACTGATGTATGGATGCATGGACACATGCATGGGTGGATGCCTGGACGTCACTTCTTCTATCGCACTCTGATCTCTTCGGTCAGGCCGGTCCGAAGTCAGTGCCCACTAGTAGCAGTACCACTCACTGCCTGCCCATGGCTCACACCGGGCCGTGGGGGCCGGGCGAAGGAGGCTCCCCTCCCAGCCCAGGCTGCGCACACACATCACTGGCTTGCTCCTCAATCATGCCTTTTCCAGCTAGCTGTTCCTGTCACAGCACATCTTGTTAGCCCTGGAGGCTCAATGAAATGGAAATTCATGTTTAAATTTAAAAACAACATATTGACCCTGGGAGCCAGCGATGTCTACAATTTTAATAACCTATTCAGAATGAAGGCTTGGATGAGCGTGTTTCTTCGTGTCTGTGTGTCACGCATGTGTGGACATGTGTGTTTTATGGGGTGCATTCCCACATTTGTTTATGTGGGTGTCTGAAACTGTTCTCACCTGTGTCCGTGAACAGCTGTGGGGGTGTCAGCACCGTTTCACCTCGCGGTGAAGGCTATGTCAGGGTATGCTGGGGGGGGTGTTGGAAAGTTTTATTTCATTACTATGTGTTCGTGTAGAGGGACTGGAGATAGGCGGATACAACAGGGGAAAGAAGGCAACCGTTGCTGCTACTCCTTCATGTCCCTCCACTCCTATGACATCTGACCCAGGGGTCCCCTGTTCTTCAAGCCCTCTTTAGTCTGGGCCCCCAATCCAGATGACCCCATAGGCCAGTCGTAGGAACAATCCTAGTCAATCAAGGCTGGCCAGGTCCTCAGAGAACTCTTCACCTCCTTCCATGTCTTGGCAGAATCAGCATCAGCCTTTGGAACAAGTACTTCCTTCCCACTCAAGTCTCACAGCTTTCCAGAGCCCCATTCTTCCTCTCTGAGGGGCCCATTATCCCTCCCTCAGATATTCCCCTGGTATGAAGGAAGAACATCAGTCTGGTGGTCTGGAGCCCTAGGATCTGGTCAAGCTAAGTGTCTAAACCCTCTCTATTCCAGGTCTCCTTTGTAGGGGTTTGGATCATAGTAATAGTAAGGCCTCCAGAAGGTCCATCTGAAGGCTCTGTCAGCTCTCATGTTATGATTTCCACTCTCCAGACCAATCTGATCATTATAATCCTGTCTCAAGTATACTCAGTGTCTAGTCATTGACACTTCCTCTTCTGCTTTCCAACCCAATACAGCAGAGATCAATAACAAGACCAAATGCATGGCAGAGACTCAGCAAACACTTGCCCATTGACTGAAAACAGTATGATGCCAGTTTCAAGTTTCTTATTCTTCTATCCATCCATCCATCCATCCATCCATCCATCCATCCATCTACCTACCAATGGATTCATTCCACAAACATTTCTTCTCTTCTTACTGTACTCAAAGATATAGAAGACAGCTTCCATTCTTGAGATGCTTACAGCCCACTTGGGAAGATGCTGTGTAGTGAAGAGCAATGTAAGAAAGGGCCAGAATGTTCTGGGAGAGGGCTTGCAGGAAGAGAGAACATGTCTGAGATGGAGGATCAAGAAAGGCTCCATGAGGGAGATGGTAGCTGAACTGAGCCCAGACGGCTAGAGGGATCAGATGGAGAAAGAAGGAGATAAGGAGGGGTACTCCTGGTGGTGGGCACATGGAAGGCATCCTTAGAGAAGAGTAAACCACCTGAATTATCTGGCATGCAGTACACAAGTAGGGGACAGAAAATCCAGCCCAGCTATCTGTCAAAAGTGCCTAGAGCACTTTCTTTCCCATCTCTCTCATTATCCCTAGTACCAAAGCAGAGAGGCACTATCACATCTCTTTCAGAGATGGGAAACTTGGTCCAGGATGGTTGAGTGTCTGGCCTAAAGTCACACAGCAAGTATGTGGCAAAGTAGAGACCACAACCCGAGTCTCTGGACTCCTTGAACTGGGATCTTCTTCTCCATAATGGGAAGAGCCCATCCAGAAAAAATTTTAAGTCTTATTTTCTAACTTCAAGAGAAGTGGAAAAGGGTCTGCAAGCACTTTGTTTCTATTACCTATTGAAATTTGACATAATGCCTTGGCAGTTCCCCCTTAATATTCTGCTGTATGTGGAGCCTGACGATTTCCACCATTGAATGTGACAGGTTGGGAAGATTAAAAAGAGGAGCTAAACTAGCAGCAGTTGGAGATGAGGAAAAGTAGCACATTTATGAATAATTTCAGCTGAATCCTCACAACACGACACTCCCTGGACAGAACACATTCGTTATCTTATTCACCACGACTACTGCAATATTAGTGATTTGTTACCGAATCAATTATTAATTCATACAGGAGAACGAGGCTCTGTCACTTAACTCTTCTCTGAATGTTGGGCCCAGGGTGGGGCAGGGAGGGGGAAGGAGCCAGATTTAACGTTCATTCCTTGTTTGGTCTCTTGTGGAACGTGGAAGGACAGCTAAGGGTGGTGGCAAGTGGGTGAATGAGAGGTCTGGTGAGGGGGAGTGTGTCATGTCCGTCAGATCCCTGGCTTGAAACCAGACACCCAATACACCAAAGCAATGCAGAGCCCAGCGGTCTGTTGGGGCCAACTGATGCCATTCATCCATCCATCCATCCATCCATCCATTCATCCATCCATCCAATTTATTGCCTGCCATTTGAAGTATCTGACTCAAATAATTTGCTCTTGCCTGCAGTCCTCCCTGCTCTGATCACCCATGCAAATCCTCCAATTGTCAGAGCCCAGCTCAAATGATCCACCTCCAGGACTCCTGCTGCTTCTCCAGCCCTCCAGCTCCTATCCTGGAATTCCCTAGCCCCAGCTTGAGGTGTATCAACTCAGTTTTCATGTGAGTGCCTTGTCTCCTTAGTCCAAGATTCCTCAAAGTATCTTGGTACCTGCTTCCTATCACCTGGTCTGCTCTTTAAAAAGGAAGATGCCAGAGCACCAGAGTAGACACACTGAAGCATTACTCTGGGGCTGGGGCCTTGGAATAAACCCTGTAAAAGAGAACCCGGGGCCCCTTGGGTGCACTGCTTAGCCAGCCTGGGAGGCTCCTCTGTCTTCTCATGCATCAAGCTCAGGGCTGGGCCTTCAGACAGTTGAGTGGCTATGGGACTTCAGTGTGTCCAGGCCCTGGTAACAGGCTGTGATCTTCCTCACCCTCTTCCTCCTCACTCTGCACATTCCCTGTTGCATCTCCCTTGCCTTGAGGAGATGGAAACAGTTCTGAAGTCAGGTAGGCTCAGAAGCAAGGCAGGTAGAAATGCTAGAGGTGGCAATGTCCTCCCTGGGGAACAAAGAGGGTAGGAGGGAGGGAGGGGATGAGCAGGAGACATAGGCAGGAGGATAAGAAGGATGACAAGGGATGGAAAGAGAATGGAAGAGGGAAGGAAGGAAAGGAGAAAGCAAGGAGGAAGAAAGAGTGAAAAGTGAGGAAGGAAGGAAGGAAGGGAGGAAGGAAGGAAGGAAGGAAGGAAGGAAGGAAGGAAGGAAGGAAGGAAGGAAGGAAGGGAGGGAGGGAGGAAGGAAGGAAAGGGAGGGAGGGAGGGAGGGAAGGAGGGAAGGGAAGGAAGGGAAGGAAGGAAAAATGTAAAGAAAGAAAGGAAGAGAAAATAAAGAAGAAGCCTCCTCCTGTCACGTGAGGCTACCCGTAAACCTCGGTGAGCCCACACAGCTGCAGCTTTCTCCATGGGGTTGATGGACCAAGAACCTGCCTACGGGCCCGAGGGCAGCAGGTGGAGCAGGCTGGAGCTGGGTCTGGGTGAGGTTCACGGGGATGGCTCCTGCTGAGTGCAGAGGAGGGGGCAGGTTGCCACCTTCAACTGCTCTCCTTGCGGCCACACGTCTTTCCCCTCAAGTGGCCCGGAGACAAAGCACTGCATGTCCCCCTGCATTTCCACTCCTCCCTATTTCTCTGACTTGACCTGTTGGTAAGTCTCCTTTTCCCCAGGTTCAAGGTCTCTCCCCCCATATTCCCAAGGCCCTGTCCAGCAAGACACAGCAGGCCCAGTGTAGACCTGCCATTGGCCAGGTGTTGTCAACTCCTTTTGGCAGCCTGAGTTGGGGGGGAGGGGTTGTCTCATAGTTATCTATCAAGGCTCTTCTTTTTTTTTTTTAAGATTTTATTTATTTATTTGAGAGAGAGAGAGAGAGAGCACACAAGGGGATGGGGGAGGAGCAGATGGAGAGGGAGAAGCAGACTCCCCGCTGAGCAGGGAGCTCAATGTGGGGCTTGATCCCAGGCCCCGAGAACATGACCTGAGCCGAAGGCAGACACTGAACCAATGGAGCCACCCAGGCGCCCCTGTCAAGGCACTTCTTGCAGCATCTGAGGAGTCGGAAACCCCTGCCTTAGAGCCCACCAACACCAACAGGAGAGAGAGAAAGCCAGCAGGACAGGGTTACAGGGGCCAGCCTCACAGGGACCACAGAGCCCAGTCTGACCCTAATCTTGGCCACTTCCTAACCCTGTCAGCCCCACCCTGACATTCTGCAGCCTATCAGACCCTCTGGGTTCCAGTCTCCCTGTAAAGACGAAAGAGCCAAGACTCACAGAGGGGCAGGGTAAGAGATGTCATCTGCTCATAACGAGTCCTAAACTATCTGTTGATAGTTTACCTGCAGGATGATCCAAAGGATGTTGTGGGGGCCCATTTGGCCCCCAAGTTTCTGAACCCTTGCTCTTTCTCCTCAGTTCAAAGATTGGCACCTGCCCACACCCTCAGGGTGCCCAATCTCCTGGAAGTAGGGACATCATGGAAATTCACTTGTCCTTCAAGGCAGAAGTGGTCTGACCAAAGCCTCCAACTGTGTCCCCATCCCAGCCTTTCTTTCTGTCCCCTCCCCACTGAACGGGAATGCAGAAGGGTAACCGTGTGGTTGGGGAAGGCAAACAGCCCCAGTGCCCAGCTCTGCTTGTGGTAATTACAGCTGGCTAAAAAAACCAGAGGGTGAACATCATCAAAAAATCTAATTACTATTAGGCACAGAGGTTTCAACCTTGGTCAAGTATGGGCAGGTCTGATTTACGCAGCATCATAAACCCTGAGCAGCTGTCCTGACTGCTGACTCTGGGGGTGCTCTGCTCTCTCTTCCTCAGGACCACCGTCCCCCGACCCTTGAGCCTCCACCTACAGTTTCAGCTTTTCCAGACTTGGACTCTCTAGGCACTACTTGTCCCAATCTCTTTGAGTCATAGAATTTGTAAAGTAAAAGAAATTTTGGAGACCATATAACCCAACATTGGAAAGAACAGTGAAGAAGGAACCAGAAAGTCTGGCTTCACCTCCATTCCTCCCACTGTGTGACCCAAGTCAACCTTCCTGGCCTCTCTTGAACATTTTCCTCATTTCCAAAATTTAATGTGGGATAATAACATACACTGTGCTTATCACCTAGGGTTGCCATGAGGACAATCAAAAAATATCACAAAGCATTCCTTAAATAGGAAGACCACTGAACAGTCTTTTTAGAGGAGAAATTAATGCCCAGAGAGATTTAGTAACTTGCCAAAGGCACACAGCTTCTGAAATCATTCAGTGGATACCCACTGGCAGTGAGTGTGTGGGTTCCTTGACAACCAGGCTTTCTGAACACAGGGTAGGTGCACTTGGCACTTGCTTCTGGAAGACTTGGCTGACTGTTCGTGTTCCCCCAGCGCCTAGCATGGAGCTGGTACCTACAGCGGAGGCAAGATGGAAAGGGAATGCTGGATTCCCGTGACGCAGCCGCAGCTCAGCAATCCTGCAGTAAGCTCTGAGATGCTGGGCCCTACTATCTGCAAGAGCAGGTTCTTGATTTCCGTGTCCTCAGCACCTAGTGCAAGGCCTAGTTCCCAGGAGGGGTTCCATCAATGTGATGGAACATACAGGCTAATTGCTAATCAATATTGGTTTTACTTTTCCATGTTTGATTACACGGGTTTACAAATGAATTGCACTTTTAAATGATGAAACTGCATTTCTTTAAAATGATTCCAGAAGTATCTTCATGGTTACAACTAAGAAAGATGTACCCGGGAAGGGGTTAGTCCCTCTGGAATGTTCCACACAGGGAACCACAGGCAGTCTATGAATCAGGAGAAGGGGCAGGGGAGAAGGGGCCGGGGTTGAGGTCTGGGCCACGGGTGACCTTAGAGAAACCTCCCTCTGGGGGGTGGGCTGCCTCAATGCTAACTGGAGCTGGACCCAGTAGAATGCCTGGAAGCTGGCTGGAGCCTCCCCCCTAACCCATCCTTCCTGGGGAAGCAGTCAGGGAGGCAGAAACTTGGAGCCCCCAGTGGGGAGAGGCCCAAGGAGCTGCCTTAGGGAGAGGTCAGGGGAGGAAAGGAGGGACGGGGCCCCTTGTCCTGGACCGCTTAGGTTCTACTCACTGCCGTCAGGAAGTCAGCCTGGCCGCCCTCTCCCGAGTAGGGTGGAAAGGGCGAAAGGAAGACAATAAAACCCTCAGGAAAACCTTCAGGTACCAACAATAGAGGACCCAGGGAAAGACAGGGACCTACTCTACACGAGGATGGTCCCTACGGGATATTTTAAGGACAAAGAGAGCAACAGTCCTGCTGAGCCCCTGGCCCATCTCCTTCCTCCTCGAGAGCCCCTCGGACCCAGGTGGGGCCAGCCAACAGCTAGGATCCCGGGGAGGAACCAGCCCTGTGGTGGCACTGGGTCCTCGGGAGGGGTGCCCTCTGCGAAGGACTCCCAAAACAGCCACTCCGGGCTTCTGGCGGCTGCGCGGCCCGCTCACAGGAGTCATCTGCTCTTGCGATCCAGGAGCAAATCCAGAGGCCAGCTTTAGGCACCCTGCTGGGAGGCGTGGGGTAGGACGCAGTTGGGAGACTTCCAAGCCCTACCTTTGCCTGAAAGAGGCCTGCCATGCAGGGAGGGGACACTGGCCCTCAGAACAGAAGGGGCAGCGGGGCCTAACTCAAGGCCAGCACCTGACTGCAGGCAGCAGCTCTGAGAGGCAGTGTGGCCTCACGGTGAGTGTGCAGCCCCAGCCCCAGACCAGTGGGGGTCGAAATCCTGGCTTGCCCCTCACTAGCCAGCCACGTGACTCTGAGCAGCCACTTCACTTCTTGGCGCCTTGGTTTCCTTATCTGGTAAAAGGGCTGACAGCACTGGACTGAATGGAATAGTGAGCATGGATGTGCTGAGAATGGCAAGTGCCGGGGGAAGGCTGGCTGTGAACGGGGATCCTCAGGGAAGGCTTTGTGGAGGAGGTGGGACTCGAACCAGCGGCAAGACAAGGAAGTGCAGGACACTGTGTGAGCAACCATGTGCAGGTAGGGCACGCACTGGGAACACTGGGGAGAGGAGAGATGCTTTCAGGGCAGGGCAGGGGAAGGGGAGTGGTGCAGGGACCCCCATGCTTGCTCCCTGAACATGGGGGTTGAGGCCTGCCTTGTGGTACAGTTGCTTCAGCCAACAGGGAGAGCGGAGGCTTTGTGCATCCTGGCAAGAGAACTTTCTGAGCACAAGCTGCAAGCCAGGAGTGTCCACCAATAACCAGTATCCCCCAATAGATCAGAGGCTCCCAGCTCCTGGGGTCCTGCCTCCTGGTCTACCTGGGAGCCTCAACCATCTGGAAGCCTGTGAGGGACCAGATGGCCTTACCTCTCCTTCCTAAGAGCCTGATGGCATGTCTTATTGCCCTATTCTGGTCCAACTCGAGGGAAGATGGGCTTGAACCTGGGACACTCGAAGTCTCCTTTGCCAAGGCCTCCCCCTCCCCTGATTCACTACATTTGACCCAAGGGTGGGTAGGATCTGCTGGCTCTTCGGTCCTGACCCTCCCTCCTCTGACCCCATTCCCTCCCTCTTTCCCAGCCCTTTCAGGGGACAGGTCCAGCCACACTCTGCCAAGAATCTCCCAGCCCATGATTAGGGCAGCAGGGATCTACCTGCACCCCTAGTTTGTTGCTGCGGAAGCTAAGGCTCAGAGGATTGAATAGGAAGCATTCCGAGCAGGGTTGTAACCAGAACACAGGTCTCCTGGCTCCCAGACCAAAGTTCCCCTTCTTAGCCCGCCTTCTCCACCTCCCTGGGCTCTGGCTGGCCCAGCTGCAGGGGCCGTGGGGTCTCCACCACCTTCTTAAATACACGGGGCCTCCTCACCAGCCCCCTGAAGCCCACAAAGCTTTCTTCTTTAACTGCATGCATTTCTGCAGGTGGTGGAGGAGGAAACAGCCTTTGGAGTCCGTCCCAACCCTCCTGCTCTGATTAACGGCCGCCCCCTGCTCTCGATTGTGTCATGTGTGTGAGTCATGTCTCCCCAGCCAGACAGTGACCTGGCCGCCTGCCGCCATGGCCACGTGCTCCCTCCTCCAGAGTCCCCGTGGCCTGAGCGCACAGTGGGGACTCAGTGAGTGATAAATGGATTAGAGACTCGGGCATGAGGGTGATTGAGTTTGACCTTTGCTCTCTCCACAGAGAACAGGCTCGTGGAGCAAATTAACGGTCAAGCAATCCCAGGATGGTCACACGCAGCCTATGAAATGTGAGCTGTAAAACATCTGATGTGAATGCGAGCCCTCCTCAGTCAGTGTGGATTAGCATGGCCTGATTCTTTCCACGGCAGGCAATCCTCACACCTCCCTCCGGTCACCCACGCCAATGTCTTTTTAGAAAGTGGCAGAGTGTGAGCAAACAAGGAGAAAAGATATTCCTGGATCCTTGCCCTCAAGAACTCTCATTTTCGAAAGCCAGTTCCTCGTGTCTAACTTAAACCCTTCTTGCTGTAAGAGATGCCACTCGGCTGCCATGCCCTGGGCAGCAAAGCATTAGCCCCATGAGACAGGTGAGGAAACTGGGTCTGGGGGACAGGTGATTTCCCCAAGATGACAGAAAGAGTCAGGGTCCAGCCAGGGACCCGACAGTGGCCCAGGTGGGCACTTTCAGCATCCGCCCTCCATCTGCAAGTTGGGAGCAGGGTACGGGAGGGGGCGGCAGCCTGCCTCACTGCCGGGAGGGCTAATTCAGAAAAAGAGCTGTCTTTCCCCTCCTCAGACGTCCTTCTTCTGGCTAGAGGAGGAGGTCTGAACTCCCCATCCGTGCTCCCGGGGCCAGGGCACCACACTCCAAACACTCCTCTCTTGCTCCCCGGCCCCGCCACACTCTGGCCCCTTCTGTGCTGCCCCTTCCTCTGCTCCTTCAGACCCAAGCTCATCCCCTCTCCCTCCCTGCATCTGGCACTCACCCCTGCACCCTCTCCAGGAGTGTGTGCTGACTGCTGTCGTCTGCAGGGCAGGCTCTTGATTCCTGACACCTCCTGTCTCTTAAAGGCTGTGCCCTTCTGTGGACCTTTGCTCTCCTCCTACCTTGTCAGGGAACCCAACTGTCAGGTGTGAATGTGGGACTCGCAAGGAGAGAGTTATTCCCACTGTCTGGGTTTCCCGTCCTGCCCAGCCTGGGACTGGGCCCCTGCGAGTGCTTGTCCGTGACACCTGCCTCACATGCGGACTCATCCCGCGGCTGAAGCCCCTCAGGTTCCGCTGGAAAAGCTGTGTTCGTGTCCATGAACATCTCTGCTTTGAAGCAAAGCCAAGGCCATGGGATTCTAACCTGCTCCCTGCGTCCCAGCTAGGACGATCCGGGGGGTGCCCTGACAGCAGCTTCGGGAAGCCCTCCCACCTCCCAGCTTGCCACCTGACTTTATCTTATTGCCACCTGGCTTTATGGACCTATCCTAGGTTAGAATACCTGGGACCTAGAAAATTCAGAAGCACACGATTTCTTTAAAAAAAAATTAAAGAAAGAAGAAAAAAAGAAAGCGCATTGCCTTTCCACCGAGTTGTTCATTATTACCTAATTAGAGCAGGCACTGTGTCCTTGTTGATGGGGGAGAAACCTCATGGAAATCCAAGGAATAAAAGAGTGGCTTCCCTGGGGGAGTTCTGGGGGCAGGAACCTGCTCCCCTGGCACCGGCTAGAACATCTGTATCTGTAGAAGCTACACTGCTGGCCAGTAGCCCTGGGGCCACTGCCCTTCCCAGCTAGGAAACACCTTGAAAGATGAGCGCGTCACAGCCTGCTGGAGGAACCTGTGGTCATGTATTGGTTCTCTGTTAGGTGCTGGAGGTAGGGCTTCCATTGCCCAGAGCAGACACCAGGAGGGAGGAACCGATTCTTCTGCCACGTCTGTTGGGGACAATGGCTGGAAAGGGGAAAGGCATGTTGGCAGTGACAGTGGCCACTGAGGTAGGAGCAGGGCACAGCCCCTCCCATAGCCCCTACCCTCGAGCGAAGGCATTCCCAACGCTGACGATGTGCCTATCCCCCCAGCGGCAGAGGATGAGGGGCGCCTCAGCTCCCCGCTGGACCTCCCCATGCACGAGTCCTGGGGACACTGGGTGGTGGGCTTGCACTCTCTCACCCCGTCTTCCTGGCCACCTCTTCCTTCCACTCCTGAATTTGCCTCCCTGATTCTCCCACGGTGAGAACCGTGATGTATGCCATCAGATGGCAGCCCAACTGCTATTTCCTGTGTCCCTAGAAATGGGGGAGTGGAGAGAAAACTGGGAACCTGTCCTCTGCCTGCTATGGACACTGGAGGTGACTGAGGGGGAAGTCAGGTCCCTCTCTAGCCTCAGTTTCCCCTTATGTAAAAGGAGAGTGGTGGCCCAGGTGCCTGATTTTCCTCGCCCCAGCTCTGATCCTGAGGTTTGCTGGCAGATTGGGGCCCGCGCAGACCCAGGGGCTGGAGGGGGGCAGTCTGTCCTGGGACCAAGCCCTAAAGAAGGGCTCAGGGCCACATAAGGGCTTACTGGTGCCCACAGGGGGCTGAGCTATGGGAGAGCCACTGGAGAAGCCACAAATGGCTCACAGAGCGGATAATAAACTGCAGAAAATTGAGAGATGGCTACTTCTCCTGAGTGGGCCAAGCAAGGGTGGGCTTGATGGTTTCTAGGACACCCACCTCCTTTCTCCATCAGAAAAGCCACTGAACCCCTCAGCTCTGGTCGCTGAGGAAGGAGGTTCAAGGATGTGGGGGGCTGGGGGCACAGCGGCCTGATCGGGGGTCTTGTTGCCTTAAAAGTCTCATTAGGACACATGGAAAACAATTTGCCAGGCCATGTTGCTTCACCGCCACGTGCGGTTTGCTGCACATTAAATTCATTATTTTAACAGGTCAATGCCTCTGACAGATATTCATTTGTGGGAGATGAGCACGGCTGCTTCTTTAATCCCCGTGGATTACTCAGCTCTCCCGAAAAGCGATACCAGCAACTTGCAGAGACTTTAATCCCAATCACTCCAGACTGTTTACAAGGAGAAAAACAAACCTGCCTGCATGGAGCCCAGGGTCCACCTCTCAGCCCTTCCTCAGTCCTGCCTGCTCCACAGGGCAGAGGCTCAGCCTTGGCAGGTGTTGGCAGCAGCGGGGACAGGCACGGGGAAGCTGGGCACAGTGCTGCCAGAGGGCTGGGGCAGATCCTTGTTCCGGTGACCCATGGGAAGCTGCTCTCACCTCCTCTGACCCAAACTGGCAGGGCAGGATCACTGCCTGGGGTGGGAGGCGGGGGTGGGGGGGTTGCGGTGTTATTCTGAGTGCAACACTGTTCTTCTTTAAAGGTCTCCGTATGGGATGCCTGCGTGGCTCAGTCTTGTTGGGAGCCCAAGTCTTGATTTCGGTTCAGGTCATGATCTCAGGGTCATGGGATCGAGCCCTGCGTCAGTCTCTGCGCTCAGCTTGGAGTCTGCTTGAGATTCTCTCTCTCTTCCTCTCCCTCTGCCTCTCCCCTCACCCTCTCTCTCTCCCTCTCTAAATGAATAAGTGAACAAACAAATAATAAATAAATAAAGGTCTCAGTAGCCCAGGTGGGAAATAGCACAGGGGGCCATGCAGGTGAGAGATAGGAGGGGGATCCTTCCTGAGGGGCTCCCAGGGAAGACAGTCAACTTCCCAAAGCCAGCTCTGCCCACTCAGGCTTCATGGGGAGCTGCTCTGTGGGCACAAGACCCCGATGGATCTGCTGATGTCCCTAGCTGGGTGCCTCACATAGTCAGCTTCCCTACTGGAAGAAAGTCAACCTGGGCCTGACTCTGGCACCCTCTCTGTGGCCTCCGGGACTCTTACAGTCCTGGCCTCTCCCCCTCTGAAGCCCCTTCTCTGCCTTTGAGTCCCCTCCTGCTCGGAGCTCGCTCCCTGCATAGGCATCACTCTCTTTAAGGGCCTCCCTCCCTTCTTAAAGCCCTGGGTCATTAGCTCCAGCTGCCCTTCTTGGGAACTTCCTCAGCCCTGGGCCCTCCTGGGATCAGCCCTCAGACCTCTCAGCGTCACTGCTCCCTGGACACTTACGGGAGAGCAAAGAGGAGAGGTCCCAGTCCTGCAGAGTCCTTGGGATGATGGTGATAGGGTCTGGCAAGGTACCCAGACCTGCTGGAACGCTTTGCTTTCCTCCTGGTCTCCCAGCCTATGCACAGACACACTCTACCAGCCCTGGCTTCTGCAGAATGTGTCCAGGGTGTGTGTGTGTGTGTGTGTGCACACCCATGTACCTGCTCACCCATGTCTGTGTGTGTCTGTTGTATGTGCAGCTTCACCTTCCTGTGAGTACGTCCATCCATGTTCTGGGAGCAGTGGCTACCTGTCCAGTGAATAAGTAATTAATTGGTGGGTGATAAAGCAATTAGCCCTAGAGCTTTCGAAAATAATGAATAAGGGTCCAGCAGATGTCAATATTTGAAAATACTAATTTAAAGCCTATTAGCTGAAACAAATTTTAATTAAACAGGGAATAATCAGGGTGATGAGAGGGAAATAAAGCTTTGGCCAGTGGCTGAGTCCTCTCGAATGCAGAGTGAGGGGAAGGAGAGGGATGGTTTGCATCTGGAGCCTGGGCCTGGCCAGTCATCATCTGGGTGATGAGCCAAGGGTAGGCAGGGGATAGGTAAAGAAGGCCACATCACATTCCTGCTCTGGATTTCAGTGTCCTCGTCTGTAAAATGACAGGAGGGTCCCAGGGTTGTTCTCAAGCAGAACTCGACTGTCAGGAAGGAAGCTCTGGGGGAAGAACTTAAGCAGAGAGGTTTTTCTCTGAGTGTATCCACTGGGGTGTCTGTTTCCAAGTATGATTAGGAGGCGTCACCCCACAGCGGCTGGGACACTGCTCAAACACCCAACGCTGCAGCTGATGGGACACGTAAGCCTTTGGAAGAATTCATTACTTTAGTTTCCCCGCACAGGATCATCTAATTCCCTAACATCTCAGCTTTGTGTAGATTTCAAATCTGCACCCACGGGAAGAAGATCTGGCGTCCGGTGGGCTATGTGGGACGAGGAGACTCCTAAAGAAGGTTCCACCTGTGTTTCAGGCAGTGGCCGCATTGCAGGAGGGAGCGTGCCTGATCCTGCCAGCCCAGCCCTTACCCCTGCGGCTCCATGATGGCCGAGACCATGCCTCACTTATTTCTGTCCCCTCACATCATGTTTGACACACAGAGGGCACGAAGCAGGCTCGCTGAGCTCAGTGGGGCCTCTCGAGGGTGTGGACAGCCTTATTCACCTGGGTCCCAGGGCCTAGAGCGGTGGCTCCCAGCAAATGTTTGCTGAGGCATCGGGGCGCCTGGGTGGCTCAGTTGTTAAGCATCTGCCTTTGGCTCAGGTCATGGTCCCAGGGTCCTGGGATCGAGCCCCGCATCGGGCTCTCAGCTTGGCGGGAAGTCTGCTTCTCCCTCTCCCACTCCCCCTGCTTGTGTTCCCTCTCTCGCTGTCTCTCTGTCAAATAAATAAATAAAATCTTAAAAAAAAAAAAAGTTTGCTGAGGCATCAACAAATACGTCTTCGGGAGGCACGGACACCCAGGTGACTGTGTGTGGCACCACCCATCAGAAATCAGATTTGGTGACAGTCATGGCAAAGAGTGTCCATGTCACACCTGCACTTGCTCACTTGGTAACAGGGGCTCGGGCTGTCGCTGGCTATGTGGGTGGCGCTCCTCTGAGTATTCGCTGGAAATGTTACTCTCTGTCTCGCCCTGGGACACATAAGTCTCCTGGCAATATGCCCGTCAGGAAGAACATGTTTATTCACTTTGTCCATACCCCCCTCTCTCCAAGCGACCTTCCCTTGGAAGAAGCCCCTCGCCCCACGGGTGTGGCCAGCCACGGAGGGCAGTGGGAGGGCCTGGAAGGTATGTGTGTGCCTCTGTGCGCGCTCTAGGTCTGTGTGCGTTAGTGTGCACCTCTTTGTGTGTGCTTGTGTGTCTGTATGTGTGCTTGTGTGTGCGGGTCTGTGCCCACGCAGGCCTGTGTATGTACACCTGCATGCGTGTTTGTCTCTGTGCCAGGGTCCCGGACTTTCCCAGTAGGCAGTGCACCCCGCGCAGGACAGCCATCTTGCCAGGGCCCCAGCTCTAGCAGCCAGAGGCAAGAACTTCAGCTCACATCACGGCCTCTTTGGTTATTTATTTAGAACCCCCCATGTTTCACAAATGATTGGAGGTAGAGATCCTGTTAGCCTGGGGCTCCCCTCTGGCCTTGGGTGGCGGGGGCTGTCCTCTCCAGCTTACCTCGGGAACCCAGAACCACCTCATCCTCTTTGGACTGATCTTTGTTGAAGATATCACACTTGGCCTCATGCAACTCTCCCTCTGAGACCTGCGACAGGCACCCACCTGCCGTTCCTGCTCCCCACTTGGCTTCCAGCATCCCTGCCCAGCCTGCTCGGTCTCCAGACACTGGACACAAACGTCCAGGCCGGCTGGCTCCTGCCGCAAGCACCGGCTTTGTCTCAGCCCCTCTTCCTTCAGCATCACTCCCTAGGGACTATGCACCCTTCCCCTCCTAGCCACCCTTCACAGGAGGTGGACTTGGGCTCTGCACCCAGACCCCAGCTTCCCAGGCCTCAGCTTGTGCTCGATTTGTAAGCAGGGAATTACAGGGCCTCCTGCCCAGTCCCCTGCCCCCCACCTTTGCCGCTGAGGAGGGGCTGGGGGCCCCATCCACTCAGTCAATGCTGCTGGAATTGAAAGTTGCATAATAACCTGGGGCCCCTTGGAAACTTTTCATCTCAACACGGAGCCTGATTAAATAGCAACAAAAATAAATTATGTATACACAGGGTTGTAAAAGCACCCAGAGACCGGAGACTTGGGGTCTGTGCCTCATATAAATGCAAATACTGTAATAGCATTGCAGTGGGTCCCCTGCCCCCATTCCGCACAGACCTGGGGCGGGAGGGTCGCAGGCAGGGAGGATGGTGTGTAGCGCAGCTGACAACAACCTCAAGCCCGCTGGGGTTTTAAACAAAACCTAAAGCCAGGCATGAAACCCAACCCAGCACAGAAAGAACTGACCTGGGACTAGGGTTGAGGGCCTAGTTTGCAAACAAAAGGCTGCAGAAGCGGTTCCTGCATGTGGGCCCCAGGGCAGGTGGGGGTAGGATTCTGAGATGGGGTGGGGGGAAATGCACTGAGCAGGGAGTCAGGGGGCCTGTTTCCCTGTCTTCACAGCACTGGCCTCAGCCCCTCCTGGTAGACAAGCGGGTGGTGTGTCCAGCGTCTCTAGGGACCCCCTCCCAGGGCTGAGCCAGAATGCACTCCCTCCAAATGCCCCCCTCACTCAGGGGAAGTGCTGGTTTTCTCCTCACCCCCTGGGGAGCACAGGGCCCTCACATTAGCAGCTCTCACTGGGACCCAAGGTGGGGGCAGCAGCTTTTTATAGCTGCAGGTCCCTCTGGGTAGGTGGCCTCCCCCACGCTCCCTTCTTTGCCAGCTACCGCCCTCAACCCTGGCTCTGGGGAGCCCTTCCCTGGGCCTGGCCACCGGGTCTGGGGATGAAAAGGAGGAAAGAACTCTAGGTCCCATGCCAGTTGCCATCCAGGTGAGCTGTGTGCCAGGAGTGTGAATGGGCCACGGGGCCCCTCCACTCTCTCCTGCCCCAGGACATCGCTCTCCCCTGGCCATGCCTCTGCCATCATGGGCTCACCATCTAGCTCACTCCCTGGCATTCAGCAGGTGCCCAGTTAGAACAACCCAATTGACTGGTTAACGTCCTATGCTGAGGATGAGCGCTTCCTTCCCTGGTGTTCTCTGATTCTACGATGCAGCCGTCCTCTCTCTCTTAAGTTACGCGAAACCTCAGTAAACTAGTCACCACAGTAGGATTAAAGTATTAGACCTCCCTGGCAGGTGAGCTCAGCACTTTGCACTTTTGAAAGTGCCATCTTTTTCTCTCATTTCATCCTCCTAACACATGTGCAAGGCTGTCTAGGCAGGTACCATGGAGCCCAATCACCAGATAGGAAAACTGAGATCCCAGGAGGTGGTCTACCCAAGCTCACATGATTAGGCCTCCTGAGTCCTAGGCATTTGTTTTGTGCAAAAGCTATAAAAGCATGAAATAGGTCTTCCTGCCTTGAACACTGAATTTTCCCCTGACTGCAACGAACAAGGGGGCATGAAGGATGCCTGTCTCTTGCTGTCTCTGGCAGGGGCTGGGAGACCAGGCGGCTTAGCCTTGGGTCTCATCCAGTCTTCTCGTTGGGTCCACACCTGCAGGGTCCCCGACCGCCGGGTCACGGCAGCTGACCAGCAGTCAGCTCTGCACCCACCTTCTCATCTGTGCGGCTGGTCTCGGCTGGGGGCGATGGTGAGGGTCACCTGCCAGCGTGGAGACGGAGGCCCCAGAGCTCACCCTGACCCGCCCCGTCCCAGGAGAACCCCCCAATCCCCTGCACCCCTGACCTGGCCCCAGAACATAGAGCTGGGAGGGGGGTGGGAAGGAGGGCATTTGTTCTCCTAGCATTTATGTGAAAAGACCAAATTAGAGAAAGAAGAGAACAACAAATAGAAATCATGGCCAGGCTATCCTGTCCTCCAACTTGATAAACAACAACTGCAAACCAGCGTTGTTGAAGGCTGTGTGTGCATGGACCAGGCAAAGCAAGCCCCAGCGGCAGGGATCGGGAAGACCCAAATACCTCTACGCAAGTAGGTGTACAGCTGAAAACACCAGGACAATTCATACAACATAGTCTCACTCACGGGGTTTGGTAAAAATGTCTATACAAAGTATGTCGTCACCAGGTGTCAACCCTGAGAACGAGGGGACACTTACCGTTTCAGAGTTAGCGGCGTTATTCAAGGCAGGGATCTAGACATCCCCTGTACTGCCCTCAGGGACAGCCACCAGGATGCAGCCTCCGTGGACAGACTGGCTCCACCCCAGAGACATGGCCAGCATCTGCCCCTTCCTGCTGTGCACCCTCCTCAACATTCCCCTCTAATGCTTTTCTTACTGTGGCCTCTCAGCACCTCTATACTCTTCGTATTCTATGCTCTTTCGATTTGCTCCTGGTTAGACGTGAGCTGGCAGCTAACTGCAGCTAAGTTTCTTTCTAAGGCCCGCTCCTGTCCCAATCCATGGTGGGTACAACACAGGAATTCTACTCCCACCCACATGTCCCTCCAACACGGTAAATCCAAATAACAGGCTGAATGAACCAGACGCACTGCCTGTCGTCGGGGTGAGAGAGCGTGTTTGGGACGTGCCCAGTGGTGTGCCATCCCGCTACCTTTCCATGTTCGGAGCCTCCCGTGCTGATCTCTCCTTAAGTAGTGCGCGTGCTCCCAGGAACTTGAGATCCAGAATGGGTTTGGGAGACCCTCTGGGCCCACCCCTTCTTCCTGAAGGTTAAAACACGAGGGGCCTGCCTGGGGAAGGAGCTGTTCCAAGCCACCCAGCAGTGAGAGGTGGCATGGGGACCAGACCCAGACATGGTGGCCTGCAGTCCCACACAATGTAGCAGCTGATGGAGGGGCATCGTTTTCCTCTCATCTGGCCCCCAGGGAGACTGAATGCTGCAGAAGGCAAGGGTCACAGCCTCTACTCTCTCTGCGCCCCTATCCCGTCCAGCGGAACTTAGAGCACACAGTAGGCCATGAATAGCACCGGGGACATCAGAACCATTTCTGTGCAAACCTTTGTTTTTGGAAACTATCTCAAAATGCCATGTTGTGGCCACAGCTATCTTTGTCTTGGACCATCTCGTAAGCCCTGGCCAACAACCCAATGGGCCTCCTGGCAAGTAGGGAGATCCCTGGTGGAAGGTGCATGCACACTAGGACCAGGTGACCAATTGTGAGAAATTCCGGGGAGAGGACTCCTAGAGCGGGTAAGAGGATGGACCATCTGGTTTCTAAGTGTTGTCCTCTCTGAGGTTTTAGGATTCTGTCTCTCTGAGGGTGAAAGGAGAGAGAAGTAGACTGGGTCGCACATGTCTGGAGCCATGGAAGTTGGCTTGGTTTACTGAAAGCAGTCTTTGAGACTGGCCCTCTCCCCCAAGACATGAAATGCTGGTGAGAGGCAGAGTCTGGAAGGTTCTCAATAAGGAAATCCTTGTCGAGCACTCACGACATGTAAGGTACTATTTAGCATGCTGGGTGCCAAGGGGAAGACAGAGAAAAATACGGCTTGGTGTCTGACTTCACTGAGCTTATAGTTTTGTTGGGCAGAAGAGAAGCTACACATAAACTCTGAAACATAAACCATAAAAAGTGAATTAATAATACAAGAGTTAACTAATAGTTCCGAATAAAAAGAGAAGCAGCAATGTTTCAAGGGCATGCACGATTAGCTGCCCAATGACGGGTATAGACAACGAGGCCTTAGGTTACTCTGAGGAGGGGGGAGCATCCACTTCCAGTGCAGCACTCAAGGAAAGTTCTGGAAGCTGGTCTCTGGCATCTGCAGTTTATTAACTGCAGTTGTGACCACTGGGATTTGACTTCCAAAGACCATCCAATAGAACCCACCAACGGTTGGAAGCCCAGGGTCACTCCTGCTACTCCCTGGGGCAGGGGGCACTATTACCCATCAGTGCTTTGTTGGACCTTCCGTGGCTCCTGTCCCCAAGGGCAGAAGCTGACAAAACAGAGGGCTTTGCTCTCCCTGTTCTTCCCAAGTCTGGAAGTGGGGCCAACTGCCTCATGACCCAGCAAGGTATGCTGCACAGAGCGGACATGGGCCTGGGGGCGGGCTGGTGCCTCTCTTCTCCAGTGGGGGGACGAGCAGCCCCAAAAGCCAGGGCCTCTGGGGCCTGCATCATGGTCGGATGAGCAGCAACTGCTCTGCTGATGGCAAGAGACCACAGCTGCAATCAACAAACACCCACCCCACCGTCTATCTCAGTGGAGGGAGTGGGGGGGGACTCTGGTCCCTGTACTGAATTCCCCAAGTCTCCCAATGCCCTGTTGGGGATGCAGCCACCAAGGCTACCCTGGAACACTGTCCCCCGGCCCCGGCCCCCACTTCTCTTTCCAGCTGAAGCCCTGAGCAGGGAAAGTGGGTGCCTCGTTCCTTTGCAGCTTCTTGTCTTCCTTGGGGGAGGATGGCAGCTTGGTGGTGGTGGCAGTGGTGACCCAGATCTTTGGATCACCTCTTCCAAAACCCCAGGTGGGAGGAATGACAAGTGCACAGGTTGTGGCGAGGGTCCCTGCCCTCTCCCACGGCGGGTCTTGTCTCTCCCGGCCGCTGTCAGGGCTTGTCTTGGTCCCTCTTTGGGGGATGGCAGGGTGGTGCTCTCACCACACCCCATATTTTAGGACTTGGACCCTCAGCATCCTGCCCGCCTGTGAACAAACCCCCTTGTTAGCTGAGCTGAGCTAAGGGGCAACTTTTCCAGGGAAACTTTCCCCAAGAGAAGAACAGGAGCATCTAGAAGCCACAGGGATGGCATAGCTCACAGGAGGCCCGTGACAGCCCGCCGCCCTGTTCTCCGGGGCCAGGATGGTGTGTGTGTGTGTGTGTGTGTGTGTGTGTGTGTGTCTGTGTTGGGGACGGAGGGAGGGTGCTCCTGGCTTATAAAATGCATCTGCCACGTCACGGCCTCGCTGCGTGCGTGTGGTTCTGGCCTGGGTGGGAGTGAGGATGCCATGCCTCCCCCTCTCCACAGCCCGAGGCAGCTCCCCTGTCTCCTGTCTGATTTCAATTCCCTTGACCACTAAGTTTCTCTCTTTTCTTAGGAAGGTCTCCAATCCTCAGTTTTCTTTTGCAGAGCTGACTGAGATAACCCACAGGTTTTGAACCAAACAAATGATCAAGCTCTTCTCAGCTCAGGATCTCAGCAACACCCACTCGCCTGGGCTCTCTGTGATGATTCATCCCTCAGGTGCCTTCCGCTACCCCCCACCTCATCACACACCTACCACCCAGCTCCACACCCAGCTCCGGGGCAGCTCCCAGCAGGGGAGGCCACGCCCTTGGGTTCAGCCTCAATTGACACCCTGGCCCTTGGCACTCAAGCCCATCCTGGTGTCTTCCAGAGGGGCAGGAACCCAGGAGGCCCCCAATTTCCCAGGCAGAGCCCCACCTCAACTCCGAGAGAGCCTGCAGGGAGGGAAAGAGAAGAACTAGTGGGTATGTTCCAGGAGGGACAGGGAGCGGTGTCTCTCCAGGGTCACAGAATGGAGGGCCCGCGGGTGGGGGTGGGTGGGGGTGCTCCGGGACCCCCAGCCTACAGCCCACTTGTCTCTCCCTCACCTCTCCTCTGGGCCGGGGAGGGCAGGCGGGGTGAGCTGGAGGCAGGAGGAGTGACTTCACATCTTTGTTGCTGTAGCTGCGGAGCTGAAAATAGTCCTCTCTCGGGCAGGCTGGCTCAGGGTGTGAAAAGCTCCGCTCCCAGGGAGTGGCAGGAATCAGCCAGGGGAAAAAAAAAAATTAACCACAGGCCTGGGGCTTGCTGGCTTCGCTGCAGAACGCAAGCGCTAGCTCTCCAACCCTGCTCACGGATAAGCTAAGTCTGTGTAAGACGGGGTAACCACAGACTCACCCCGCACGGCTCCCACTTCAGACTCTGCATCTGCGCCTCCTGGCTTCCTTCCCCGGGGCCGCTGTGCTGAAAGCTGCACACCTTGCAACTTCTAGTCCTCCAGTCAGCCTGGACACGGATGGCAGCACCCTCCTTTCACAGATGTGGAAACTGAGGCCCAGAGAAGTTAATTAAGCTGCCTCAGGTCACAGAGCAATGAAGCCGCAGAGGTGGGGTTGTATGCCCATCGGAGCTGTCCAACCCCAGCCTTCCAGGGAGTGTTCTGTGATCCCCTTTGCATCGGTGGGGACCCCACGGCCTGGCACCTCCCCAGCAAACACTTCAGGCTGTCAGGGGTCTCTGATTCCTAGCTCCTCCCCTCCTATGCTGTCACCTGCTTCAGGTTCAGGATGAGAGATGTGAGAATCTTGGAGGGGTGGTCAGAAATGGAGCCCCCCTCCCAGAGGACGCGAGAGGGAGGGAGTTTCGGGGCTAGACGGAAGTGGGGGCGGTCCCCTACTCTGTAGGTATCTAAGCTCCTGCATCAGTGTGATCAAGGGTAACTTCCTCTATTCCCAGCCTGGTCCCCAACCTTCCTTTTCCACCCTAAAGTACACCGGATAATTAAGTCTCTCTCAGGTCTCCTCAGTATAATGCAGATTAATTTATTATTTAAATCTGAATAGAATATTAGCTCATTGTCTTAATAGTTCTGATAAATGCTTGCGGGGGCACAGGATGGAAATCCTCCCATTCCCCGCCTCCCCAGCCAGACTGTTAAGACCCCACCGCCTGCAAGCTGCTGGTGGGTGGGTGCGAGATGGGGCTGGGGACTCCCAGGCCTTGCCCACAGGCTGGGCCCTGCTCCAGCTTCCCCTCTCACTATGGGCCCCGCCTCCTGCCCAAGAAAGAAAGAAGGAGAAGGGGGGTAGGAAGCAGGAAAGAGAGCAATTTCCCAACCTGGAGGCTTGCAGGGCCAGAGCGCTGGGGCCAGTTTCTGAGCCACCCCACAGTCAGAGAGCCGGGAAGCCTTTCAGCACCTTAGTCTGCCCCCTCAGAAATGACTCTGGGGTAGGGCCATCTTCACTAGGTCATCCGGAGGACGCTTCTAGTGGAGTTGGCTGTGGGGCAGACCCCAGGGAAACGAGGGGCAGGGGGTGCAAACTGTCTTGGCTTTGCCAACATTCCCACCTCCCCACCCCAGCTCCATCCTTTGTCCCAGGCAGGCCTACTTCCTTCCCCCATAAACAATCTTGGAGGCAGACCCCTCAGGCAGGCCCCAGGCCCATCCTTGCTGCTTCCATCTCCCCCAGAGAGAGCCTCCTGGTCTCCACAGCCAGTGACAGAAATAATGAGAACCATAATGTCCCAAGGAGCAGAATGGCACAGGAAGGAAGCTGTGGGCCTTCTGGCCAAGCACCTCTGCTGTGACTGAAGGTTGTGTCCCCCCAAATTCACATGTTGAAGCCCAGGGTGATGGTATTAGGAGGTGGGGCCTCTGGGAGGTGGTCAGGTGTAGAGGGGGCCCCATGATGGGATTAGTGCCCTCATGAGAAGGGGAAGAGCCCGGAGCTCCTGCTCTCCACCACGTGAGGGCACAGTGAGAAGGCAGCCCTCCGCAAGCCAGGGACAGGGCTCTCACCAGAACCTAAATCTGCTAGCACCTCCATCTTCCCAGTCTCCAGAACCGTGAGAAAGAAATGTCTTCTGTTTAAGTCATCCATTCAACAGTATTTCATGATGGCAGCCCTTGCTAAGAAGCCTCACTTTACAGGTATGGAAACTGAGGCCCGAGGGTGCAGGGTGGATGGTGACCGAAGAAACGATAGGACTGGTGTTCCAGGCACCAGTGTTATCCGCGGACGTACGGACAGAGGGTCCATTGTGAGGGCGCTTGGCATGGTGGGGAGGCACACAGAGAGGGCTGCCATGTGGTCCTGGGCCCGGGGCACTGATAGACCAGGAGACATCTCTTCACCAAGACATTAGACACAGCTCAAGAAGCTACCCTGAGGAAATGGAGGCCCAGGGGGTCAGGGCTGGGGGAGGGGAGGAGGCCGCCCTACCTCCCCAGGCCCTGTGCCCCCCCATGTCTGATGCTTCCCTGGCTGCATGCTAGCTTAGGGACAGTCGGTTTAGGGTCATGTGTACCCTGCTGGCCCCCCAGGTCTGGAGTCGAGTGGGAGCCCTTGGCACAGAAGGTACTGAATCCCGCCAGGAAAAATATATGGGACACATCGTGTGGCTGTGGTTCCTTCACACCATCCCGTCATACAGCTGGCAATTAATTTCCCCTATAAATGAAACACCTTTCATATCACTTTATCTGGAGAGCTTGAATTGACAGCAGCGGGCGTAATTTATACATACTTTTTACCCATCTGTTAGCATTCAGGCTTCAGGCTGCTAGCATTTTTTTTCCTTCAATTCTCTCCCCAAATTTAAAGGATTAGGTTAGGATTAGGTGAGTGTTTTAACCAGATATTCACAAAGGTGGATGGCAGTGTTTCCAGACGGCCAGTGCCCAGGGGAGGCCCTCGTACAACGGTGGCCAGGTGGGGCTCAGTGATCTGGGAAATTGCCTCCACCTGAGAGCCCAGCAGCCCCTGCGGTCCAGATGCTAGAGCTGCCGAGGGCCGCAGGGACTCTCCAGGCCCGCCCTTCATTTTACAGATGAGAACACTGAGGCTCAGGGAAGCAGAGGGGCTTGTGCAAAGTTGAGAGTGGTAGGAGGCCGCGCTAGAGCGGGACGTGGGTCTGGCTGCACCAACCAAGAGGGAGGGGAGCTCCATTCCACCCTGAGAGGGGCTGGGGAGTATGGAAGTACTTGGGTAGCCACGGGACAGTCCCTCTTGCCCCTGGTGTCCATGGAAGTGGATTTCCATAAACTGAAAGCAGGACCAAGTCAGGGCAATTTCTGGAGGCCCTTTTTTGATTGTGCATGCATCTGTGTGCACGTGTGAGTACTGGGAGCCCATGAGGGCTGTGCCCCTCCCCTCTGAACTTTCACAGTCCTATTAGACTGGCCCGTTGGCCTTATTTTCTCTGGCGTCCTCTGTCATGCTCTTCTACGGAGTCTTTTCTTCCTGGCTATCACAAGGGCCCTGGGGACTAGAGCCACGCTGGACTCCTTGGGGACCTTCATGCCCGGCCTGGCCCATCTTCATAGGCTTCTCCAGGAAGCTCTCCCCTACTTGTTCCCCCCTCCCTCAAATTTCTGGAGTTCCTACATGGGGTACAAATGAAGCTCTTTAGGCTGGTCTGGGAGGCAGTGTTCATCTTAGCCAGGCAGAATCCTATCACCTCTGGTCTAGGCTGGAGAGCTGGGAGGTGGGCTGGGGAGAAGGTATATCTTTGCATGTCATCTAAAAATTTTTGTCCGAGACCTCTGAATCTTGAGCACATTGGCCCCTCTCTTTCATACATTCACTCAGTCACCGTGTACTAAATGCCTGCCACGGATACAACCCTGCCTTGGGCTCCAGGGACATAGAGATGAACGCTACAGGGCCTTGCCTTTGGAGGTCACATGCAGACCCCTGGCCCCAGGAATGGCCCAGCTCTGCCTCTCAAGGCCATCACAAGGTGTCGATGGCCACCGCCTCCTCCATCGCCTCCTTTTTGCCTAGACTCAGCCCTGAAGCCATTAGCAGTGTGACTCTGTCTGGTTCGAACCAGTAAGATAGTTCTGTATTAATGCAGGGGCCTGAGGAGATTTGGCCATTAAATGTTACATTAGACCCAAGGTGTCCTGTACAGGCTCCCGGTGGAGTTTTTTAAGCAGCCTTGGCTGGGGGGCCTTGGTGAGGGGGAACGTGCTGGAACTAACAACCAGGTAGAGAGGAGGGTTGCTGGGCTGCACGCTCCCCCTGGAGCTCTGAGGACATCCTAGAGAACCGCAGACGAAGGGCAGGCAAGTCCTTGCCTCTCGTTCAGCCCCAGCAGGCCCTGCTGGCCGTGGCTGGGTGCCCAGCTCATCCCCAGCCCAGCGGGGTGGCAGCCAAGCTCACCTCGACGTCCCAGGGCAACCCTGATTCACTTGTCCTACTGTCTGAGGAGCACCTCCTCCTTGTTGGGCCAGATGTCCTGAGTTTCAGCTCTAAAAATGTAGGCATGGGAGTGACGGGAAAGATAGAGGAGAAGCCGTTCCCTCTTCCTTGGAGGAGGTGAGACCCGCAGGGAATAATTAGTGAATGGCACTCATTCAATTTAAAATACAACTAACTGCATCCTGTGGGGCAGGTGCTTACTACTCTGAGCAGGCAGGACGGGACTGATGGATATTGGCCAATGTCATCTAGTCTTGCCAGCAACCTAACTACCCAGCTCCCTCCCCACCTCCCTCACACCATCTAAATACCCATCTACCTAACTCCCCGCTCACCCAGCTAGCCACCCACCTGCTCATCCTCCAAGGACCTTGGACAAACTGTGCCAACCCTCGGAGCCTTGGTTTCCCTGTTGCAAGTGGAGATAAGAATTGTCCCTTGTCTCCTCCTGAGCTCATTTAAAGGATGTGATGGTCCCGGAGATGGTTTGTCAAATGGGGTGAGGAATACGGATCACAGATGGCGGGTAGATTATTGGGAGCATCCTTACACCACGCTGCTGACTTCGAAGGTGTCCCGACTTGAGATGTTTTCCAACCCTCCCCTCCCTTGGACCAGTGACTCTGCACATCCACTGAAGTTGGGAAAGCTTGAGATTTGTTTTTAACCATCTCCTCCCGGCCATGAAGGGCGGGGCAGATCCTGGAGGAAGCTCCAGCCACCCAGCCCCCTCCCTGTTCTCCTGATGGTTTCAGACACTGTGCACTGAGCAGGGTCAGGAACAAACCTGGGCAGGGGACAGGGGAGCAGGCCTGCGGGGGCTGGAAAATCATTAGTGGAGGGGCTGGTTGCAGGGAGACTGCAGACAGATGTCGGATGTTTGTTTTCTCCAACGTTGGGGCCTCAGAACCAGAAAGAACAAACTGGAAGAGAAGAGATGGCTAATTGTTCGGAAGGGAAGATATTATTTACAGTAATGGGACAATTAGGAAGGAGGGGGTAGAGTGAGACAGGGTGGTTTGGCTGGGGCAGCCCAGTCCACGCCGGTCTGGGTGATGGGGTAGGCAGGGGGCCATTATCTTGAGCCAGGCCATCTGCCTCATGGTCACCCTCTATCTCACAAGGTCACCCTCTTTTGGGGAAGGTGTACATGAAATAGAAGGTAACATCTATTTACCCAGAATGGCAGCCAGATCACCTCCCATCCACCATGTGACCCAGGGAGTCTTCTAGTCTTTAAGGCTCAATTCAGTCCTCCTCCCTCAGGAAGCCCTCCTGACTTGCAACTCACAGGAATCCGCCCTCTTCTAAACCTTCCTGGATCTCCGGGTCTGAACTGCAGAGACACTTGACCACACAAAGCCCTCTATCGGAACTTCTCCTTCACAAGTCTCCCCACTGGTGCCTGGAGCAGGGCCAGACTTGGGAAGGAAGAATGAATTACATAGGGCCTTTGGGAAAGTGAATGGAGGACGAGGTGGGAGAGAGAAAAAGTAGCAGCAGTTCAGTTGAAGGAACAAATTTTATGGGCTCTATGGAGCTCCAAGCCTGAGGTCCCCCCTTCATTCGCTGGCTTGCTGGCTCTTGCCATAAAGAAATGAAGGTGGCAGTTGAGAATCCCACACTCAACATGCACCAAACTCTTAGATCTCAGATTGATTCTGGCTAGTCATTTGAGAATACTTGAAAACTGCAGATCTCAGGGAAAAAAAAAATCATCTCTCCTTTGAAGCAGAAAATGGTCCATTTGCACATTAATGGCTGGGTGGGCCAAGAGCCCCTCTAGGAAAGGAGAAGGGATGGCAAGTGTCCTGTCTCAGGAGAGGCGGAAGGGTGGTGGCTGGGGCAACGGCCATCACAACGCCACGAGAGTGCTGAGCGGGGCTTGACCCAAACCGCATGGTGAGCCATGAAAAGGCCCCACGGTGACTCTGGGGAGAAGGAAACCAGACACAGGCTGCTTTCTGGAGACAGGGCGCGCTTCCAAATACCAGGAACCAGATCGTGCTGGGCTCCTCCTCTGGACATTTGTTAGGAAGCTGTTGGGCAGCCAGCAGCACAGACTGCTGGAGGGCGGTGGGAGCCACGTGCACAGCAGGGGAGGCAACTTGGAATCTCAGGCTTCTCCAAGGAGCATCCAGGCAGGGCTCCATAATCTACCCCCTCTGCTCTGCTGAGCGCTCCCCACTTTCCTACACGGTGCCTGCCACCAGCCGCACTGCCCTCCGTCCCGTGACGGGCTGGGCTAGCTCACACCTCTCTGCCCCGACTCGCCTATGCTCCAAAATGCTCCTGGACCCACGACCCCCGCCTGACTTGCACACACAGTGCTCTCACCCTCTCTTGCACTTCTGTTCCGGGCTGGAGGCTCCTGCCCAAATGCGAGCTCCTAGAGGGGGAGAACCCCAGTTCTCTGTGATACCCCGCACCCTGTGTGCCAGCCTGGCCAGGGTTGCGAGGCCCTGTCTCTTGTGGATTAGCACCACACTGTAGGGCCTTGCAGGGGGCCAGCCCTGCCTGTCTCTGCCCGATGGCCTCCTGGGATTGCTTTCCTCTCCTTCCTTTGCTTACAAAAGTGGAGGAAGAAAAGCCTGGGGCCATCCTTCGGCTTGCTGGAAAGGAGATGCACAAGGCAGCCTCTGGGTTAGCAAAGGAGGTGAAAGAGGGTCTCCCAACAGCACCCCTGCCCTGCTCCCCTGCCCCCCCTCACCCCCGCACCCTGTGACATCACTAGGGTGGGTGGGGAGCAGACTAGGCATCAGTTCTTGGATGGCTGGAGAGAGGCGGCCAAGTTCTCATCCCTGGGCCTTCTGTCCTAGGCTCCCCTGCCCCTATATTCACAAGTGTGAGAGAGTGGGGAGCAGAACCCCAAGTTCTGCCATGGGGGTCCCCAACATGGCATCCTGAGCCTCTCACCACACTCATAAGCTCAGCCCCTTTTGGGTCCAATCCATCCGTCCTTTGTACACCAGATATTTGCTGCCCACCACAAAAGGCCCAGCAAGATGTCAATTCAACAAATATTCAGAGTGCATATTCTGAGTGTGGAGCCCTAAAATAGATGCTAAAATTTAGAGGTTTATGTAACTGAATATAGGCCCAACGACACATAGTCACATGTATCTGTGAGACTCTCCTCACGATCTGTAAGGCCTGGCCTTGAATCTCGGCACTGCCAGGGACTGTGGTGTGGCCTGGGAGCAGTTAGTTAACTTCTCCCTGCCTCAGTGTTCTCATCTGCAAAATGGATGGCTGGGCCAGTTAAACAAGTTAGCATAGGTAAAGCGCTTAGACCAGAACCTACTATACTATTATTTCCTGAGTTTCTACTATGTGTGGGATCCTGGGCAAGACATCCGGCTCATGACCCTTGACCCCATGGTGTCTACCCTGCACTGCATGCCCTCACACCCACACAGTCTCCCCGCTGGGCAGAAGGGCCTCAGGCACAGAGGAGTCCAGAGCTGAGGACAGGTCAGGGGGCACTGTGGACAGCTGATCAGGAGCTGCTGCTTGAGGTGATGGGCTTTCTGAGAGAGACAACTATGGGAGGAGGCAGACGGCATCGTCTACAAGTCCTTCCAGGGTGCTGGAGTCCATTTCCGCCGAGGTCACTGATGAATATGAAATTCTTTGTTCCAGGCTCCAAAGAGTCCCACTGCCCTGCTCTACCTAAAAGCCAAGGTTACAGCCATAATAAACAGAGCTGCCCTTCTCCAGGAGAAACGCACTCTCCCCCCTTCCACCATACACAGGTGCGCACGCGCGTGTAGACACACACACGCACACGCACACAGAGCATTGGAGGAGGAAGGGGAAGTGGGGAAGTGCAGGGGGTGCACAGAGAGGAGCGCTTTGCAGACTCCTAGTTTGGGGACAGGGTGCTTCTCTGTACCATCCATGTCCACAAACCCAGCCCACGGGCCAACAGGCTCAGGACGGGGGCCTCCAGATGAGGCCCCACCTCATTCTGCCTCCTCTTACTTCTCTCCCCACCGAGGTTCTCAGAGACACCAGGTAACTGGAGTTTGACTCTCCACAAAATAAAGGGAACTTTCCAGGAGAGGGTGCTATTGGAACATCCTGTGAGTGTGATGCGGGCTCCTGGGTGTGCGGGAAGGCCTGCAGTGGGCCACGCAGCCTGCCAGGCTTCAGGTGCAGAGGCCTGGGCTGGGAAGGGGCCTGTCACATTGGGAAGGGGGAGGGGGCCACGTAATTCTAACTTTGGTGCACTTGCCAAATGCAGGAGGCCCGAGGGTGGGATAGGGGAAGCCCCAGCACCTCCCCTGCTGGCTGATTGAGAGGGCCAGCTGAGGAAGGGTGGCTGAGACACTAGGATGACAGAGCCACACACACTGAGACCAAGGCCCCCAAGGGGGCTGTTTGAGCCCCAGCTCGCTGTCCCACCCCCGTGAGCATGGCTGGGGGGCTTGCTTTCTCTGTTTCCTCACTGGGAACAGAAATAGAACCAGCAAGGGTTTGTCAGTGCTGTGGGAGCTGAGTCCCTGCGGGGTATGGGGGCCTGCTAAGAAGGGGTCTGGGGTCTGGAAGTCCCAGTGCTGGCATCCAAATGTGTGCATGTAACTCAGGGTTGTCACCTCATGGGGTGGTGCCACCGTGTCTGGCTGAGTTACAAGGACACAGTGGTTCAAATGATTAAGCAGAGGAGGGAGCCATGGGCAGGGAGAGAGGCCCGTGCACACAGAGCTGCAGATGGGGTGACAGACCCAGGGAGACAGAGACAGAGCGGGGGCAGAGGGACACAGAGACAGGGAAGGGGACAGACGCTTGGACAAGAACTTGGAAAGCAGGGAACGGGGGAGAAAAGGGAGGGACGAGACTGATTCATTTCATGGCTCCTGCAGAGAGCGCTTCCCCTGAGAGGCTGAAAGAGAAGAGGCGGCAAGGCGGACACGCAGACAGTGAGCAGGGATGCCTGGGAGCTCTCCCTGGTCCGTAGGCCTCCAGCTCTCTCTACCACCATCACTACCCCCCTCCTCTCCTCGTTCTTATGATCCACCCTCTGAGTGTCTATGCCGTGCCAGGCACCACAAGCACGTCAGCTTCTATTCTCATAACAACCCTCCAGGGCTGGTCTTGCCATCTCCACTTTATAGAAACAGCAAGGGCGGCTGGGGATGGACAGAACCGGGATTCTGACCTAGGTTTTGAGCACCATCTTCCCCTCATACCTGCCACTGCTCCAGCAAAGGTTCTAAACATGGAAGTTTGCATCAGCAGGAAGAGACCAAATTGGGTTGTAAAGTTCTGTCCAGGTGGGCTGGGAATGGCATGTGTGTGTGTGTGTGTGTGTGTGTGTGTGTGTGTTTGTGTGTGGTGAGGAGGAGGCTGGGGACTGTACAAATACTACAGCCAGCTGTCACTTCTGAACCCTCACTACCCACATGCAGTCACCGAATAGATTTGGAGAGCAAGGACCTGGGACTGGAGGCCCAGGGACTCCCCAGGCCAGTGAGAGGTCAGTGGGCTGGGCAGTTTCTGCCCACTCCTTCTGGGCACAACCCCAGCCTGGAGGGACTGGGCCAGGCCTGGGTGACTGGTGCAGCCCTCCAGGGTCCTAAACCCAGGGACTCTTCCCTGGGAGGCCACGGCCAAAAAGCCAGGTAGAACTGAGAACAGAGGACCTCTTTTTGCTCCCAAATGCACTCCCAGGCTCCCTGCCTAAGTGAGAGCAGGAAAGCCTTGGATGCTAACCCCACAGTGGCAGGCCTGAGTCCCAGCTGAGCCACCTGGGAGCTGTGTACCCTCGGTCAAAGTCCCTAATCTCTTTGTGACAGCTTCAGCACCCATAAATGGCCCTGGCCTTCAGCGTGGACAATCAAATGGGAATCCATGTAAAGCATCCAGCCCACTTCTTGGCACACAGCAAGCGCTCGATAAATATTCACTGACATGTCTTTAATCATCAGTGCAATTACTTATTCTCCTTTGGCTGCTCACCCTTCTTTTCCTCCCCACCTCTCCCCTGCTCTTTACCCCCACCCCCGCTCCCCAACCTGTCAACCCTGTTTTCAAAGGGTCTACCAAGTGTCGCACCTCTGCTAGGCTGACAGCCGCTCACGGGAGGGCCACGAGGTTGCTAGGGGACAAAATTAAGTCAGTTCAGCACTACTGGGCATTTTCTCAGTGCACAACCCTGTGATCAGGGCAAGACACATCAGCCTTTCTTTTCCCCTCAAAGACCTTCAGCCAAAGAGGAGAACCATGGCAAGTACACAAGTGACTTCACTCACTCACTCATTTGTTCACATTTAAGAACACTATACTGATTACCCAGCAATGTGTGATCAATTGCAGAAGTGAGGAAATACAGCAAATCCCAAGGCACTAGAAGGAAGAAAGGATTCAGTCTCATGAAGGTAGGGTCCTACCTAAGGCTGATGAAATGACACAGCGGGCTGCTAATGCCGCCAGGGGCAAGAGGCTCTGGAGCCCAGGAGCCAATCACCAGACACACGGACTCTGAGGTCACAGGACCCTGAGGGTCATGGAAAGGTTTTGCTCTCATGGTTGAGGCTTCGTGAACGGTCTTCAGTGTGTTTTCTCACTGCATCCTCCCCACAGCCCTGGGAGGTAGCCAGGTTGGGGCAGAGTGCCCCTGGGGGTCACGACAGAACTTACACAGGAAGGACAGCCACTTGCCCACAGTCCCCTGGCACCGATCTTCAGAACTGGGACCAGAATCCCAGCCTTGCTTGCACCTAGGACTCTCCCAGCAGCTGGACTGGGCGACTACTTTTGTTTTTCTCTCTGCGTGGACTCATCCCCCAGCTCCAGGAGTTCCTGAGCAGCTCTGGGCCACCCAGCATCTCCTTCGTGGCCAGAAGGCACAGAGAGCTCTTCTTGGCTCAGTGGCTGTGCCCTGCTGGCCCTGGGCTGGTATCTGCACCCTCCAGCCCTCTGCACTTTGACCTTCTCTTCGGATTTGTACCTGCCCCGGTGTTCAGGTTTGGGCCGATGTCCCCAGGTTTTTATTGATTGTATGTCTTTTGGGGAGACATTCATCATTTATTCAGCATCCGAGCACTTTACACGAGCTGAGCACCCCAATGGTCAGCAGCTCTGGGAGCAAGTCCCCCTCACGTCCCTGCATAAGCTCCTCCACACCCCTTCAGGGGCTCTCCGGAGCTCCCTAGGGCCCCCGCATCCATTCTGCTGGCTGTAATGGGTCTCTTCGCAGAGCCATCCTGGTGAAGCCTAAGTCTTAGCACATGCTGGTATTCGGTTCTGCCCATAGTAAAGTGAGCCAGGACTGCGAGGGGGTCGAAAGACCAATGGTGCAGAATGCGGTGTGGTCAGGACAGGTAGCTTCAGAATTTCTATGATACTGCCACGCATCTGCTTCCTGTCTGAATCCAGAGGGAGTGAGTCTCCTGTCACGAGAGGACCCGAGGCCCAGTGTGGCAATGTGGGCCTGAGGCCTGGGCTGGTCTCGAGGGCTGTGTCTCCTTTGGGAGGTGGCGGGATGGGGTGAGGCTCCAACCCATCTCCCTACCAGAAGCCTCTGTGACCCCACAGTCCCCAGCCAAGCAGAACATCCGGGCTAGCCTGCCTCCCACGGACGGCCCCGCGTCGTCTCCTCCACAGCCCAGTGGGCCTCCTTCTTTCCCCAGCTCTGCCCTCAGTGCCTGAGCAGGTGCACGTTCAATTACGAGGCATTTGTTGACTGGCTGGGGATGGGGAGTGGCAGCCACCACCACCCCCTTTTCTCTCCCGCGTGGGCCCTAGGAGCAGGCGCTGGCCCCCCAACCATTCTCTGACATCTGGGAGGCTGGCGGGAACTGCCGTGAGCTGCTCTGACCGCCTTCAAGGGCACTGCCAGGAATAGATGCGGCCACCCCGCCGCCTGCGTGGGTCTGGCAGCCTCGGAGTGCCCTTTCTCCAGACTCTGCGCACTTCCCAAGGAGCGCTCATCCCCGACTGCCTGGTTCCTTAGGAGCGAAAGCTCAGCGTGGTGCCTGCTCCTGGCTCTTCAGAATGTGTTGAGCCGCTTGCCCACGACACGGCTCAGCAGATGCTACCCCACCCACCTCTCGGCCAGCAAGCTGCAGCCACTGGCCAGTCGACCAGATGTGGAGCCAACTGACTGCTAGATGCCAGCAGGTGCAACCTAACTAGCCCCCGCAGAGGGTCTGTCCAAACGGGAACCCTTAGTGACAGAGTTGCATGCCTTTGATTTGTAGCCAAGAAACAATGTCAAGAAGATAGGGTGACTCTCTTAGAGTCACGGCTTACCAGGAGCAGAACAAGGCCACCGACCCACAGCACCTGACCCTGGCCAGGAGCCGTGGTGTCCACTGGACAGAGATGGCTTTGGAGGTGGAGAAGAGGGGTTCAAGGGCAAAGGAGGTACCTGAAACTTTTTGGGCAGGTGGCATTCAGACCCTGGGAGAAGAGGAAGGATAACATCCCAAGATATGGGGAAGAATGGGTTACCTCTAAGTGCCAATGAGTGGACTAGTGTGGCCTGGACAGTGGGTTCAAGGCAGAGAAAGGGAGAGGATAGGATGTGATCGCACGGAACCCAGGGAAAGGGACATTAAGGCACTAGGAATTCAGTCAACTTTGCTATGAGGCTGGTTGCATGACTCCAGGTGGGTGGGAAAAACTCTGCCCCCCCATTCCCGCATTCTTGCAGGACTCACTGTGTGGGCCTTGGTGCTGTGTGATAGGTCCTATTCTAGGATCGAGGGATGGAGCAGCAAACAGGATCCCTGTCCTCATGAAGCACACAGTCTAGTGGAGGGAGACCATCAATAAAAACATGCAACTCAAAATGTGATGGGTTGGGTAGTGATAGAAACAGTGAGGCAGACTAAGGGGGAGCGGATGTTGGCCCTGGGGTCAGGGGACAGCTATTTTATATAGAATGGCTAGGGAAAGCCTCTCTGATAAGGTGATGTTTGAGAAGAATCCTGAAGGAAATGAGGGAATGAACCAAGTGAGCATGTGGAAGAAGAGTCTTCCAGGCAGGTAGATAGCAAGTGCAAAGGCCCTGAGGCAGATGTGTGCTGAGCCAGCTGGAGGAAGAGCGATCTACAACCTGTGGAACAAAGCATGCCACAAGAGTCAGCTCACCTCCTAAGACCAAGCTGCTCAAATAGCCCATTCTGCACGCCTGGCCCCATTCCTGTGCCTCAGGTGGACCAAGTGAAGTTCCTTCCTTCAGCAAGGCAGGACAGCTGACATACCTTTGCTGAAAGGTGACACAAAGATGGAATTTGGAATCTGTGGCCCAGCCAGGAGAGAATAGACTGGGCTCTGATTTCTTAACCTCAAGGTACATCCCTAATTTAATGTGTGGCTCTTTTCTTGACCTACTACCCGCTGCCCGCCATTCTTCCTTCCACATGCAGGCCCTCAGCGGGGCCTGCTCCAGGTAGTGAGAACTGGGGTGCAGGGGGGCTGAAGTTCCTGCCTGGGAGGGGAGTCCTGGGGGGGCACCAGGGCTTCCAGAAGAGGAGCCTAAGGAGTGTAAGCTCTTGGTGTGGCCAGAGCAGGGTAAGAGAGAAGCAAAGGCTCAAGAGGCTGGAGTGAGCTTGTGCGTGCATCTGCATGTGTGTGTGTTTGCATGTGTGTGTTGCACTTGCGTACATGTGTGCATGTGTACACGTGTGTCTGAGAGGCCCCACTGTGGTGGGAAAAGAGGAGAAGGATGGTGAGGTTCTGGCCTGTGTCTGCTAGGCCCTCTCTGTTAGGACTTGAGTTTGTTCTCTTTTTTTCCCTCTTTGTGTGTGTCTGTTTTTCTGCATGAGTCTATCAGTCTCTGGGTGTCTGTGGGAACATCTCTGTCTCTGTGTGGCTCTCAGTATCTCAGTTTCCCCTCTGTGTGGCTCTCTCTGCTCAGCTCTGGCTCTTCTGGTCTCCCTCCCCCTCTCCTCCCTGCCCCCTCTCCTCTTTCTCTCCGAACAGGAAGAGGCCTGCAAAGGACTGCCATTTCCCCCCTCCGCCTCCCCACCCCATTCCCTCCCCAGGTTTTTTCTCTCCTCCTTATTCAAGGCAGATAAAGTGCGCACAGCTGCTCCCAGCTGAAACGGGCCTTAATTGCACCCCCGTTGCCATGGCGATCCCTGATGATCTCCGTGGCTGGAATGTTGCCCTCCCGATCTCCCTGCTGGGGCCTCCGGGCTGCACAGCCTCGCTGGCCCCGGAGCTGACCCCGTGCGGCACCCTGGCAGGGCAGCGGGGCACAGGCGGCAGCCTCACCCCATCCCCCCTCCGTGCCTTTCCCCTCCCCCACTCCGTGCCATTCCAGGGTCCAGCACAGTCATGCACACGCTCCTAGGCAGGGGCAAAGCATTCTTCTGGCAGCAGCCAGGGCCCTGATTTTGGGGGGTGGGCAGGAGGAGGCCTGGGCTCTATCCCCTCACTGGTGGACCGGCCACAGCTGCACCTACCAGGCTGTGGGAGTCCTGTCAACGCAAAGCAGCCCATTTGGTGCAGTTTCTATGGAGTCCTGGGCTCAGAGTTGTAAGCACCATAGAGGGAAGGGGTGACCCAAAGTCCCCTCCAGGGTACCAAGGTGCTGCAGAGGGGCAGTCAGCAGGACCGGGCTGCTCCCTCACCGCAGAAGGCAGCAGGAGGGGGGAGGGTGGCACCCTGTTAGGCACCTCAGGAGGAGAGGGACACGGAGGAAACCCTAGTGGGACCCAGGCAGGGCACCGTGGTCCAGGGATGTGAGCCAGATGCAGGGAGGTGGGGGAGGGGGTGTGTACGTGCATGCCCCGATGTATGCTGGGGGTGTCTGGCCCACAACCCTGCCTTACACTCCCCCTCCACGGACCATCCCCTGGAAGCCAAGCTGGGCCACATTAGAGTGTGTGTTCACAGCTCAGTGGCTCCTGACAGGGGTCTCGCGGAGGGCAGCTGTACTTAGTGCCCCAGTCGGCACCCCCCGAGGGGCCATCCTGCGTGAAGTGGGAAGCCTCTGAGCAGTCCAAGACTGCTGGCTCTGTTCCCCAGCCCCCATCACCCGCTCCTTCCTCCGGGCCACCCAACCCCAAGCCCTCTGTCTACTGGGGCCTGGATGGAGTGAGGTTTTCATAGCCTGGATCTGATGGGCCTCTACAGACCACCTCCCCGCCACCCAGTGGGGTGTCTGCCGCATCTTCCTCAGCATCTCGGCCCCCTTCTTGCCAGCCATGCAGGCGGGCAAGGCTCCGCCCTCCACCCTGTGCCAGAGCCCCGGACTCTGCCTGGCTTCCACTGGCCCCTTCTCAGGGCTGGCCTGGGCAGGGCAAGAGCTCCCAGGATGGAGCATCTCTGATGGCCCTGCCCGCCGCCAGAATGGTGGCAGCTGAACACACGCGACCCCGCACTGCGCTCAGTGCTACAATAGCAGTGATAATAGCAGTGGGAGGAACAGCAGCTACTGATCCTCACACAGCCTGCCACGTGCCACGGGTGGAGACCGTGTGCACCATGGTGCGGTTCCCTCACCAAGCTTGAGGTCGGGACTATACACTCCACACAGACGCGGAAACGGGGCTCACCTGCGCAACCAAGGCCACTCCCTCTTGGTGGCCACGCTCGTGGGCCGTGGTGGACGTTCCCTGGTGGGCCAGGGTTGCCCCAGCACCTCCTGCCTGTGGTGAGGTCGCAGCTCTGTGGGGCCAAAACGTCACCCCCTGCACCATCGGGGGAGGATTTCTGCACGAGGATCTGTGTCAGTGGTGCCCCCGCCTTGAAACACCCATGCCACTATTTACCCCAAGTCCACGGGATACTGCTCAGGGAACCATCTCTCTTTCTCTCTCTCTCTCTCTCTCTCTCTCAGACCCGACATCAGTAGCTTTTCCATAAATATTTGCTACATAAGTAAAGGGCAAAAGAACAGCATTTCTTACCTTGACATACAAGCTCACCCTGACTTCTCTCTTTCCTTAACCCTGGAAGGGCCACAGAATTCATCTCCTCCCCTTCTGCACAGCTGAGCCCCAATAGAGCCCCAAGCCCGGCACCTGCTGCCTCCCATCGTCCCTCCCTAGCACCCGTAGCCAGCGTGAGTCTGAAACAGAGCAGCATGTCACCCCTCTGTGCCCGTCTCCACCAGTCTGCAGAATTGTGTTTTCTTCCAGGCGATTCTAGGCCCTCCAGAGGAGGCCTGACCCCCAGCCTCCCCTCTGACACCCCCGCCAGTTTCCTGAACGCACTTCCTACACCTGGCACTTGACCAGGTGCTTCCTCTACCTGGACTGCTCTTCTTCCTCTTCTCTGCCTACAGAAATATTTCTTTCAGGGTCCGACTTATTTGCCGCTACTTACTACCGCACTCATTTTACTAAACTGACCACGTTATACCATGTGCTACCGCTATTTGCTGAATGAACAGATGAACACCAAGTGGGCAGTTCAGAGAAAAGAGGCTGCATGTCTGGGATGCTCCCTGGCCCCTTAGCCCAATGCTGCTACTCCTCAACATTCTCTAACCACCCTGGGGGCCACTGAGAGGGGGTTCCAAGGGGGAGATGGTGTTTCCACTGATGACCTACTGTGTGCCATTCTTCAGAGAGCTGTTCCCTTCCAGGACCTTTCACTCGGGCTGGAGGGTGCTGTCCAGACTCTAGGGGCTACGGGAGTTCAGACAAGGAGTTGACCCTTGAGCTGGGAAAGGCTGGGATGGAGAGAGGTCATTTCAGGTAGAGGGGCCCTCCGCGGCAATGGCTCAGTGTAGTGGGAGACAACAGCGAGCAGGCTGGCTGGCTAGGGCATCGGGCTGAGGGGAGGATGCGGACGGGACGTGGAGGGCCTCCAAGGCAAGCTGCAGTCACCGGATGGGCGGCAGCCTGGGAACAGGAGCCTCTAGCTACTTTTCCTCCTAGTGATAAATACGGTAAAATAAAGAAGCTTATTTCCCTAGAAGGAATCATGAACTCCTCAGAGGCAGGGGCTGATTTTTCTCCCCGCCTGCATCCCTCTTCCATCCCTGCCTTCCACCCCTGTGCCATCTGTCCAACCCAAGTCCTGTCACTGAGCTTGACCTTGGGCCTTGCCTGGAGTTAGATGAGGAGCCCTCAGAAGGCAGTTTCCTCTAGCTCTTATCACCCTCACTCCCATGCTTCCTCTCCATTCATGTCTTTCTAGCCAAAAACCTATTCCCTTCTGCCAGACAGACCTAATCACATGAAGAAAGGGGAAGATGTAATTCAGACCCCCCAAACCCCTCCTCCAAAACTGTAAACATCTTTGCGAAGATCTGTCCACTGGGAAGCAGAAAAGCAAATCTCACCCCTTTGTATTCTATCAGGTGAGAAGTAGCTTCTCACTGCCCCAAAAGGTGCTAGGAGGTGCCAGGGGATGCGCCTCCCTGAACCCGGTGCCAGGAGGTAGGTAACTGTTCTACAGAGGGGCCCTGGGAGCCCAGGGGCTCACCCCATTCCAATGGTCCCAGTGAGACCACCGGACTCCGCAGGTGCCCCGTGGCTGGTTGGAGAGGGACCTGCTGCCCTTTGCTGGCCTCCTTCCTACACCCTTGCCACCTGCCGTAGCACCCCTGGCTCCTCACGTCCTCTCCCTACTTCCCCCTGGTTCCTCCTGCTTTGCGCATCTTCTGACCTTGTATCACGTAAGCTCCTTGAAGGCAGGAATGTGGCTTAATCTTCCCTTCTTTCACCCACAGCTCTGCTCAGGCCCCAGGAAAATGCAAGGCATTCAGTGAAACCACATCAATACAAGTCATGGCTGCATTGTGGACACCGGCCAATGTGGAAATGTCCATCAGCTAGCAGGAGAAAGAAATAGAGTCGGCCTGCAAAGGAGACTTTGCTCTTAACATCATGCTTTGTTTAATTGTCTCCATTGGGGCTATTAACACACTAAAAGATATATTTTTTTAAATCACATGATTAACCTTGGGAAGGAAAGAGTCTATTAAACACATTGGTTCTACCTTACCATGTTCAGGAAACAGCCTCTGGACGTGCTAAGGCCTCTACTGAGGAGCGTGGCGATCAGTTAACAAAAAGCCATCGGTGCCCTGTTGGCCATGGCCGCACTAGGAGGACACAGGCACCCATCCCTGGAGTTGGTCCCTGCGCGGCCAGGGTCCCATCCCACCGCTGGTGAGAGCATTTGCCAGGGCTGCCCGAGGTTTGCATAGCTAAGTGGTACTTTGGGGGAAAGTCTACATGCGTATACCTTCTCTCCCTCTCCATTCAGAATCTCTGGGCTTTTTAATATGAGAGCCTTTTATTTCCGTAAAACAGCAGCTGCTTTCCTTTAGTTTGATGGATTTAGCGCATTTAGAGGTGGGAGGCAAGGATGGGAGGGCAGTGGATTTCTCAGGCCTACCTGCTTCCCCCCCTTCCAAAGGATGAAGCCGACTTGGTACGGAGCATCTCCTATCTGGGCAAGAACTAATCCTCCCTTCTTTTGTCTTCAGACTTACGATTTAATTTGTTCCGAGGGCGCTTGCGAGTGAGGTTCCCCCCCTCCTTTTAAAATTTCTCTACCTATTTTTCTCCCTTCCCTCCTCCTCTTCCACGTCCTCCTCCTCAGCTGGAACAAGCATCGGCTGGCCCCGCACTCCCCGCATCTCCTCACCCTGGGCAAGCTCAGCCCAGAGGAGTGGCCTCATGCCCGGCTGTAGGCTGGCCTCCTCTCCTGGCAGGAAGGAACTCACCTGCCCCCCCCCACAGGCTGAGGACCCCTCCCTTTCACTAGCAGTAACTGGGGAACCAGAGCAGGCGGTCTGAGCCCAGTGCGCTTCTGCCCCAACCCCCCCCCCCTCCGGAAGCCAGGCTGCAGAGCTGGTATCCGTACTTGAAACTAGGTGGGGGTGGCGGTGGAGGGCTGCTGGAGGCCCACCACCCACTCAGACTCCAGGGGCTTGGATCGCAAGTCACAGACAGGCTCACGGCAAGGGGTCTTTTTCAGAGAAAGGCTGCTCCCCAATTCAGAGTCAGGAAAGGCCGCCTCACTCCCTCAGGGCTTGGAAGCTTCTCCCCCTTAGGCTCTCGTGGCTTCCTTATTTTTGGTCTGTCTCCCCTGCCAGACTGGAAGCTCCCTGAGCGCTCGTTCATTCTCGTGTCTCTAGTGCTGTGAATCAGGACAAGCAGGTCCTCTTGGCTGATTCTGGGCCCAGAGGCTTCTGCTCTCATTTTGAAGGCCTCTGAGTGTGTCTGACCACCGCTGGGCACCTGTGGTGGGGGTCGTCCCAGAGCCTTCATCTGCTTTTGTGCCATCACCTTTCCCTCTGGCTGCGCAACTGCCCTAGGCTTCTCCCGGATCAAATTGTCCCTGCTTCGCCCCCTCCTCCTCCACCACAGCTACCCCAGCCGTTCCCTCCCCAGCTCAGGCCTCATCTCCATCTCTACATACTGAAACCCACCCTCCATCACATTGCTTGGTAAGGACTCATGAAGGGCTTCGGTGGCGGTGGGCCCAGTGATGCTGGTTTGTTGAAGGGACAGGCCTGGGGTTCCGTCCTCCCTGGATGGTCTAAGGAGGCTCTGTTTCTTTCTGTGCAGGCCCTGGTTAGTGGCCTGCCTTGTCCTGCCCTGTCCAGCCCACACTCTGACAGCATACGGTCCCTAAGGGACCCTCTCAAAGGGCTCAGGGCCAGCTCCTTGATGAACTTGACTCCCTTACCTATAAGGCTGTGTCTTGCCCAGAGGGCTTCTGCTGCCATCTTCTGATTGGGTTCTCTTGAGTCAAAGGCAGGCTGGGTCTTCTTAGCCTTTCTTTATAGCTGGGGAAACTGAGTCCTGGGAGATCAAGTGACACACATCCATGAATAGTCAAATCAGGACTGTGTCCTCCTGTGGATGCTCACGTGGGGCTCATTCCTGAGAAACCACAGCCATGCCCATGGGAGGCAGGGACCACAGGCATTCTCTTGCCTGCCAGTTTGGCAGTTACTTCCACAGGTGAGGGGCATGGCCTGAGACTGAGTCTTGGGAAGCTCCCCCAGTCCCAGGACTCCATGCTTGGGGCTTCATCCCACTTCTCTGTCCCTTTCTTCATACCTAGATGCAATAGTATCCCACCCTCAAAGGCCTGCAGCATGAGCCTGGCCCACAGACCTCCCTTTTCCAGGCCCTTCCCCAAAGCATCCTTCCCTGAGGTGGCATCTCTCCTGAGGGAGCTTCTGAGACCTGCCCCCATCCTCAAGGTGCAGTTTGGGAGGGTGCTGGTTTTATTGCTGAATGCTTGCAGAAGCTAGGCTGTTTCCTGGGGAATAAGAGGGTCTCCGAGCATCTCTGATTCTCTTTGCGGGTTAAGGAGCTGGTTCCATGTGACTTTTGTCACTTCCATAGTCTGCTTGGTCCTGCCTCTGTGGCTGATGGTGGCCCCTAGGTGCATCCTGGGCCATAGCTGAATGTACCAGGCCTCTCTCCTTCTCTGAGGAAAGCTCTCTCCAGGACACTCAGGTCAGCTCTCTCTGGGACTCTGAGACCCTGAAACGCAGGGCTGAGCATTCCATAGGCCTCGGGGAGTATGCAGAGTTTGGAGAGGAGCGGGAGAGGAGGCTTCCATCAGCCCACCTCCCAGGCAGCTGCTGAGCAAATCCAGGGAGTTAATGGGAGCTACACAAAGCCCTTGATTTGCTCCAGAGATCAAGGGTCAGTCTGAATAACTCATTAATTAACCAAGCAAGGCTTCCTGCTATTGACAAGGTCTGGGAGCTCAGCCTGGGAGCAGACCTCACATTCTGCAGCCAGAAGACCATCCCCAGCTCCCGCTCCCCCTCCTCTCTCCTACTCAGTGCCCATTGACCTGAGAGGTGCCTGGAAGGCCATTCCATCTTCTGATCCCAGCTTTCCCAGGAGCCTCTGGCCTGGCAGGATTGTGCACCTTGACCCTTTCGCTTTCAAGCCTGACCTACAAGTTGTCTTGCTTCCGTCCCTGCCCACTCCCGCCCCAGCCTTCACTGGCATAATATCCGATGCTCTCAGGATCCAGGCGTGAGCCAACTCCCACACACCTTCAGACGCTCCTCTTAGATGTCTATCACCAGGGAGAGGACATGATGAGCTGATTCACACCGAGGTGGCAGGCTGAGGGTGTTGGGAGAGTGGGTGGGTGGGTGGTGATTTCATTTTAACAAGGGTCAGGCTTTGACTCAAATGGTGTAAGCTCTAATGGTGGGATTTCAGGCATCAGAGAGGCTAGGCGGCAGGATTATTTTGGTCAAGAGTCCTTCCCAGTGATGGCTGAGGTCATGGAGTGGGGGTGGCCACCCCCTGTGTGGGTGGCTGAGGTTGCTCTACCCTAGGTGTCTTTGCTTCCATTAGGGTCCAGCTTCTTCCCCAAGAGTATGAATGTCTGAGAGCCTGTTTTGGCTACCTCCACACCCACCCCTGGCACACCTCCCACTGGAATTCGAAGTGCACACTAGAACTCCCGCCCCCGGGGAGTTTTCTTTGCCCTAAACAGGATGTACCACTAGAGGAGACTTCATGGAGGAGACTCGCCATCCCATCCAAGTGTTGCAGAAGAGGGGACCTTGTCATCACCCATGGGCCTACGTGGAAGGAGTGCTCATGACGAGGTATGGACAGAGCTCTCCTGGTATGGATAGACCTTTCTGCAGCTTCCTGTTTTCGGAGCCCAAGACACAGGAGATCTTGGTGCAGTCTGCAGCACCTCTGTTATTACTTCCAGCGCCCATCCCTGCCCACTGACATTGGCAGAGACTAGTGCTGCTTGCAGAGTCAGCCGTTTCCGGAAGGGCTCGTCACTGGTTTTAGAGCCTGTTGCTGTTCATAGAGTTCATGGTTCGCAGAACCAGGCATTGCACACAAAGCTCATCATTCTCTGCTGCCACTTGTCAAGTTTCTTGTGGTGTGCTGAGCCTGGTATTTCTTGCAAATTCATCAAAGTTTGCAGAACCCATAGCAGTTTGTGGAGCCTATTGTTTGCAGAGCCAGTCCTTGCCTGCAGAGTCCTTCACTGGCTTTAGATCCAGGTACTATTTGTAGAATCTATCCTCTTTAGCAGATGCTGGTTTTGTAGGCTGAACTCCATCAGTATCCACAAAGCTGTAGAGCTGGGTTCTGCTTGCAGAACCTTCATTGCTTGCAAAGCTCCTCTTGGTTGGAAAACCTATTTGCAAGTCTGACCTTACTTGCAGAGTTCATCACCAATGTTAGGCCCCTGCAGCATTTTCTGATTCTACTTATGCCTGGATTATCTGCCTTCTGGTGAATTTTTAAGGACGTGTGCCCATACCATGGGGTTTTGAAGTGTTTTCTTGTACTTACAGATTTGGGATTCTCTCCAAGATGGCTGCTGAATGCAGGCTCCACATCATTTCCTCTGGTCCCCGTGTGTCCTCATGACACTGGCTCAATGATTATACTCTTTCTTCTCTAAAGCCAAGATCCTCTGAGTCTTTCCTTCCCAGCACCAACAGTCTAAATAACCACCTCCCCGACTGTCATCGTTCAGGGCTCTGGAACTTCTAGTCAGGTACCTGGCTTCTCTTTACCTTTGGCTCAGTGAGATCTTATGTCCTTCAGTCTATTCCTGTCCTTAGCATGGAGACCTAACATTTCCATATCCACAGATATTTACAGAAGTCATGGACAAGATGTCCTGGCAGGAATGAGAACTAGACAGGAGTGGGGCATTTGTGTCACATGTGAGCCCTCCTCTGTGCCTGGGGGGCAGGGGGGGCATGTGACCTTGGCCTCAGAGTCTTGAAAGACCCATGACTATTTTCATCAGGTCTGCCTTGTGGGTCTCCGTGCCCCACCAGGACTGGTGGCGGTTTGGGCACTGGTTGTACAAAGCTGTCCTTAGCTAGAGCTGGTACACCGAATTAAACCTGCTCACCTTTGCACACATTTGGTCTTTAACACCACACCAACTTAGGAACCTTGTGCTGGGCTGAGTGTTTTGGGGGGGGTGGGGACACAGTCTTCTAAATATCCTAAATATACATATCCTTGGAAAACAGGGTTTAAATGGCATGATTCCAGGTACTTCTTACAAAAAGCTAGTAGTTCAAATTGTAAATGGACAGGCAGTATCAGCCAAGAGGGACGGAGTAGAAGGAGTCAACTTCTACTGGGCGCATCTTCAGGAATCTTCCTATCACTACCGCCCAGGGCTTGCTGTCTTGGAACATGACTGGGTCCGTGGAGAGATCTTAACACCAAGAGTTTCTGTACTCTGGAAGTATGTGATATGGAAACTCAAGTCAGGAGGTAATCACTCACTTCAAACAACTCCCTGGACACATTTAAAATGGAGCAGGCTCCTTGCTACAGCCCAATTAGGAATCCAGCTCTTATGCTGAGTGAAGGGCTGCTCCGGAATTGCCCTTATTTCTTTCCCAGGAACCCCCGGGGGAGGTCCCAGCTGAGGACCTGGTCTGGGCCAGTGACTAAAGGTGATGAGGTCTGGACCTCCTGACTTTCTCTGCTCTAGTGCCTTGTGATGGCCTGAGGTTCAGCTTATGGAGCGAGTCATGAAGAAACCTTGAGGCAAACTCTCCCTTTCTTAAGACCATTTTCTGTCCTTTGTTCTTAGAAGAAATTGAGCTCTAGCTATGTCTCACTCTTGGCTTTGTCCACAGGGCCCGAGGCAAGCACTGCTGCTCAGGAGATAATTCAGAGTGCTAATGACATACAGATGCATGCTAATTCATGTGCACACACACAAATTAGGCTGCAATTATCACAGGAACTATTTGCTAATGCTGGTTACCATTTGAACCATTACTCAGCATTGGTTACCGCAGACATCTGGTCAATATGGCTCAGCATGAGGCCTGCCTCTCAGACAGCCTTGGAAAGTAATGGAACCTTGAGTCAACATCAAGTAACACTTGTGCATGTTGTTTCAACGTGGGAGGTGGGTCTCCCAAGGTTGGCTGTGGGAATGGAACAGGCCTGCTGGAAAAGGACACTCAGATCCCATCAGGGGAAGGAAAAGCCAGCAACAGATGCCATATAACACAACTCATTCTCTGCCTGGATGATCAAGAATGCAATGCACCAGATATGTGCATTCCATTCACCAGCTCCCCCCGGGCCGTCTACTGTGTGCCAGGAGTGTGAGACTCAGGGGAGGACATGTAGGCTGGTAAGTGGCTTGTCAGACAAGAGCCACACCACAGAAGCAGCTAGTTAACTCCCAGGCATGGGGGCTGATTGTTGCGTCCTGTAGGAGTTCATCCCCGGGGCCCCTGGAGGAAGCAGGGCTTGATGTTTGTTGTCACGGATGAGAGGTCTGGTGCAGGTGAGAAGAGGAGAGGCATCTCAGCAGCCAGAACCGCCCCACCAAGCCACGTGGCAGTCCATCAAGGTGGCCACCGAATCACAGGAGTAGCTCCTCCTCAGGACGGCTTCTCGCCACCCTCACAGAGGAAGGCTTTACTGTGCGCCTTTTGCAGGAAAGGAGAAAGAGGCAGGCCCGCAGCTATTCAGAGATGAGCTCAGAGGCCACATGGTCGGTGTGGCTGGGCGGGAAGTAGAACCTGGGTATGTCTGACTGTGGGTGAGGACACTAGGGACAAGGCGGGTTTGGGGGCAACTGAGGGGGCAGTCACGATGGTACTGCAGAAATGGCTCCTGGGAGGACCGAACTCATTCCACCGGAGAGGGAAGTGTGGCCAGGGCCAGGAAGTGATGCACGTCTGGTCCACAGTGAGCAGGCAACAGAGCAGGGCAAGCAATGTGTTTTGTGCTCCCCACAAGCGCTTGACTCCCTGGAGCCCCCACCCCAGAGCTCAGCAGAGGTGGGAAGTGATCTCTGCATTGCATCTCCATCCCAAAGCGTCTTCTCTGGCGTTGTCTGGAGGTCTCCGGTGGGGGAAAATAAAGGAGAAGCGCAAGTGGGTCGCTGATCTCCTGGGGGTATCCAATGGTTCCCCCAGAGGGCGGTTTGTCCCACTGCTCCCCAGGGCAGAAAGCTAGGGTTCCCACGGCTGGCCCGGGTGCCGCATCTCCCTGCCCCACTCTCCTCTGTGCTCCCCTGAGGCCTTCCTGTCTGGCTGGCCATTCTTGGGCCCTGTGGCATCATCTGACTTCCCTGCTAACCCCTCTCCTGTGGACTTGCCCCGAGATTTCCAGGCTGCCAGCCGCGGGAACTCCTGGCCACCAGAGACTGCAGTCGACGGTGAGGATGTCAGCGTCCACGTGACAACACTATGGCAGGTGCTGACATTCACGCTTCGATGTAGAGGTAGGAGGTGGGGCTCCCACGTTTGCTGCGAGACAGGAGTGGATTGCTGGGAGGTGCTCCCCCAGCCATTGAGGAAAAGGGGAAAAGGCACTGCTCATGAATAGATGGCCCAACGTGACTTCCTCCCAGTAGCATGGGTTCACGGTGCGTAAGAACCAAGTTCGGGGTGTGAGTTCTTGGCAGAGCACGCCATGGAGCCTAGCTTGCCCTGTGGGAACAACTTGAGAAGACCCAGTGCTTGTCCTCAGGGAGCTCCTTTTCCGGGAGGCACCATACACAGAATACACAGAAGTCCCCAGAGAACATCCTCAATGAGTACAGGGTCCCTGTGAGACTCCGTGGTTTTGACAGGACCATTCATGTAATTGGCAGGTGCTAATTGAATCTGCAAAGCCCCTTGTTCAAAAATGAAGACTTTCAAGATGGTGACAGCAGAGCATTCAACCAAGTGCTGGGGCCTTCTGAACATGGGGCTTTGTGTGACGGAGCAAGCACAGACCCATGAAGCCAGCCTGGCTCTACGGCAGGTCCAGGAGGGAGTTGTCTGAGGGTCACAGAGGGAAAGAATGGGCAGGGCTCAGAGGAAGGACAACTCCAGGCCCAAAGTGGGATCACTCACTGGGGCTTGAGATCTTTCTTGGGAGGGAACTTCTCAGGGCAATGACCTCTGTCATTTCCCAGGGCCCCCCTCCAGACCCAGCTTCCTCAGGGCTCCCCTAGAGATGCGGACGGGTCCCTGTTCCTGCCCTGCACAGCGCCCAGGCCCACTGAGCACTCCTGGCAACCTAGCACATTTTTACCTTTGTGGGCAGCTTTCCACTCTGCCCCCACCCCAACTGACATTTTACAATCAGATTCCTCCCTCCCTCCCACAGGGCCATCCAGGGGTGCTAATGAGGCCTCCCCTGGTCTGTGGTAATAGCACCTCCTGTCCTCTCCTTCATGTGGAGTGCATCACACCTGGCCACCCCCAGAGCCCCAGGCCCCTCCTCTTGACCCTGAACTCAGGTTACCCTCCCCGACAGGCCCCCAGCCCCGTGGCATATTTACAGAAATGCCACTCAGCAGAACAACCCAAATCAAATGAACGTTAACGGGAAAGCTGCTAGCTTCCAAATTAGCGGTGCATAATTAGTTTCATGCATAAACCTCTCGAAAGCACCGGGCGCAGGCTGGTGAGAGAGACAATTAGTTTTTGCGAGGATGAAGAGGAAGAGCAGGGAAGGAGTGGGGCAAAGCGGGGAGGGGCGGTGGGGAGCGTTGAGTGACACACAGGTAGCATTTGTACAGCAAACCCCACAACCTGCCTGAGTGCAAAGCCTTTCTGGTGCCTCGAGGCCTCCAGCCTGAGGCTCGCACAGACAGCCAGCCCATCAAGGCCAAGGCCAGCACTCTCAGAGCTGTTCTGGCTGCGGGATATACTCAGAATGACCTTTCCAGGCCCCTGGCTGGGTCTCATGGAGAGACACTTTCCCTTGGGGGAGATGTATGAGCTCTGTCCACGTCTGCCCCACAACTCAGGACTCTGCTGTAGATGGCCTGCTGTTCTGGGTGTGGAGGTGTGGAGGTGTGGTTTGCTGCCAAGCTGGCTAAGAATCACGGCCAATTGTGAATTTCAGAGCTCCTGGCACTTCCTGATCCCAGCAGCCCCTGGAGGGGAGGCGTCTCACAGATGGGGTGCATCAAGCCCCCTTTGCAGCTTGCCTTGGCTGAGTAACCATCTCCAGACTTGGAAACCCAGTCTGCTCAGCCCATTCCATACCAGCGACCTGCCCAGAGGAGGACCCTGGCCTGATGTCCTCTGTACACTTCCGGGATAACCGCCTGCTTGGCACACATTCCCAGTGGGGACAAAGGTCCCCAAGGACTCTCCTTGGACCCTCCCACGTCCTTCAGGATACAGGCAAGCCCTGTCCCCTAGGACTCCTCTAGCCACTCGGTCTAGGCCCCGCTGTGCACTCTTCCATCTCTGACCCCACTCAGCAGAGTGCACTTCCCTCACTGGATTCATGGCCATTCCCTGTCCTCAGCCATGCTAGTTCCCAGAACCCAGGCCTTGACCTTCTCCCTCTGCCTTTCCCATCGCTGCCTCCCCAGGCCCCCTAAGAAGCTGGTGATGGGTGGTAATCTGTCACTGACTCATCCCTGAGACAGGAGGGCGGACTGGGGGTGGCTCAGGCATGATGATGAGTGGGGAGGAATGGGCTCTGAGGTGGGCTGTGGATTTTTACTCTCTTCCCTCACCCTCTGAGTTTAACCTTAGAAGGATGGTAGCACCAGCCTCGTGTCCTTGGAAGATTCTCCACCTCCTGCCCCCATCCTAACCAGCCTATGAAAGATCAAGGGGCACGGGGCAGGACAATGGGGTTCAAGGCATGGCTGCCTTTCCCTGCGGTCCTGGGCAGGGGTTTAACCTCCATGGGCCTCACCTAGTTTCCTTGTCTATCAATTAGTCATAGTAAGACCTGGCCTCCCTTCCTCAAGGTGTTGTGAGGCTCCATGGCAGCAGAAAGTAAAGGGTTCTCTGTCAGTGCAGACATGCTTTACACTCAGGTGTTATGACTGAGGATGCTAATGCTCACGTGGGTAATGAACCCAGCCAAGAGCTTGGGATGGCCAGTGTCTCTCAGGCTGGGGTTCGGCTGGGTCTCTAGGCCCAGATGTAGGGAGATGCTGCTGCCTGCCCGAGGAGAGCTCTTTACATGGAGGCATGCAGTCTTTATTGCTTATTATATATTATTTATTTAGTCTTAATTTATAATTGCATGATTGCCAGAGGATCTTAGTGCCATCGGGACAGAAATGTGCTGCCCAGTCCTCAATAAAGAATGCTTTTCCTGCCATAAATAAACAGAATATCCAATCAAGTACCCATCAAACTGCCTGCCCCTGGCACAAACAGAACGCCACTAATGAGACACAACACGCATTAGCTTAATGCTCTACCAGGGAAAACGAGCTGGCCTCTGAGTGCCAGGCTGGCCACAGTCAGGGACCGGAATGGGCGGGCCTCCGTGTGGGCACTGGGGGAGGGCTCTGACTGCAGGCACCCCAGTGCCGGCCAGGCACGCCCCAGGAACTCATCTCGGTGGGCTCACTGCTTCTTGGCTTCAAGACAGCAGGGATTGCCTGTGGACCCCTGTGTGCCTGCTCCTGGGCTGGGCGCTGTGAGCACTATCCAGGGAGTCTCGTGTCTGTTTTGGGAGATACAATACATGAGTATAATGTGGGTGAGATCCCTGGGTGAAATAACGTGCCCCTTTCAGCAAGGGCCATGGAAAGTTGTTGGTGTGGGTGGGGTAGTCAGGGAAGGCTGCTTGGAGAGGAAAGGTGTGAGCTCCTCCTCTGAGGACTTGCAACAAATGGGGGGGGGGGATGTGCATTCAGATGAGAGCCACAAGGTGGGCATGGGCATGGAAGGAAGGATGAGCACAGTGTGCTGGCAGCAGAGATGTGCCCCCAGGGGCTGAGGAAGACACAGATGCTGGGAAGGGCGGGAGGATGCAGAACATCAGGGCTGGGGTAGGAATCTGGGCTTTGTTTGGTAGCACCAGGGCATCACAAAGGTCCTGGAATTCTGGAAAGATCAGTGGAAACCACTGTAGACCAAGTTACACCAGGTTCCTTCCCCAGCCATCTCCCTGCCATCCCCCCCTTCTCAGGCTGGCTGGGAGTAGGCTCCAGGAGGGGCCCTCACAGCTCGCTCTTGCTCTCTGTCTGCTCTTTATCACTGTCAGCTGCTTAGAGCCAAGCCTGAGACGGTCGCCCTCCCCAGCAGAGCTGAGCTCCCCAAAGATAAGATGAATGTCTGCACGCTGCAGAGCTGAGATGTTCTGGAGGAAGTGGAAGAAGAGGAAGAAGGAATAAACACCCGTCACATTAATAAGAGTTTGGAAGAAGCGAGGGGCTGAAGCCAGGAGTCTCCAGATGGTGTTTAGTGAAATGACAGTTTGATGCTTAAGAGGAAAAATGGAACCATGGTATGCTGGGAGCATCGATCTTTATGGGGAGGGTTGGGGGAAAGGGGTGTGGGCACATGGAGCTGGGCGTGAGGCCTGGCGAGAGCCCATTCCAGGTCCCAACAATGAGGGTGAAATATTTCCAGATGTCCATGGAGGGGTTCCACAAAGTGGCGCTGGTCCTAAGGATTCAGGGACACAGCCACTCACATTCCAGTGGTCTCATGCGCCCTTGAGAACTTAGCAGGCCAACCCTGGTGTGAACGCTGGACCCCCAGGGATGGGTAGAACCAAGCTCTGCCCTCTAAGAACATACCATCCGGGGGAGGGACTGACCAAGAGATCATGTCTAAACTTTGGAAATGGAGGCACAGGAACTTCTGAGAATACAGGACGGAGCCTCTTATCCAGCCTCATCCAGATTGGGGAGGGCTTCCTGGAGAAGGTGATGTCTAGGTGAAATTTGGAACCCTGACCAACGACTTGCTCAGCAAAGAGTCTGCCAGCCAAAGGCAAGCAACAGAGCAAATCATGGAGTGTGAAGCTGCAAGGGGAGGGGGGCGGGGCTCAGGAGAGCCGGGGGCACAGGGTGGGGGGGGGGTGGGTCCTGGATCCTGGTGTCAGGCTGAGTGACAGAAAGGAGCTGAGCTGGGCTAATGGTCTGGGAAGGGTGGAGGAGGGCTTGGATGTCACCTGGCAGGGGTGGAGAGTCAGAGAGGACTGCTCACCAGGACTGTGAATGCATGAACCACCCCCTCCCATGTCCCTGTCCACAGCTGGTGTCATCAGGGGTGGTCAGAAAGCTTCTCCCGGGCTCTCCTGCTGTCGTGCCTGAAATTCCACCCTCGGAGCCCTCTTCATTTGGGTTAACTCTAGTACGAATTTAGCATCCACCTCTGATAGTGCAAGCCCGGTCTCTGCTCTCCCTGGGGGACGGCAGGAGCAGCGAGGCCTCGCTGGTGGTGAGAGGCCATCTCCTGGTCCGGAGAAGCTCCACTGGGGGAACTTTGGGCAGAGCCAGGTGCGGAGCAGCTCTGCTGGTCAGCGCTGGGGAACCACGACTCCAGGACCATCCGTCTGGTAGAGTCCTGGCCGCTGTGGGAGGCGGGAGGCAGGAGTCCGGGGCAGAGGGGCTGACGCTGGGTGGAGGCCCTGGTGGGTAGGCAAGGGAGGGGAGGGGGGAGACGAGGGAGAGGGAGCGGGTGAGGCAAGGAGAGTCAAGGAGGAGTTCCAGGCTTCTGAATCCATTCTGGTTCGATTTCCCCCAAGTCACACAGCTGCCAGGGTTCAGACAGATGCTGTGATTAGCATTTTAATGCATTTCAGAGGACCTTGTCCAAACTGCTTTGAAAATCAGAAATCAAGAGTTTATCTTCAGCTGTCCCTGTAGAGCTACGTTCTCTTTCAGTGCCAGAAGGGCCCGAGGGAGAGTGTGTGCGCACACGTACGTCTGTGTGCCCACGAGGGGGCACGTGCATGGATGTCCGTGTGTGCACATGGGCACATTCATCTGGTATGAGCACACATAGATGCCATGAACCTGGCGTGTGCGAGTGTTTGAGCGTGATGTGTGTGCGTGTATCCGCATCGTGTGCACACGTACGTTTTGCACGTGTGTGCTTATTCTACACGTGCCTTTGCGAGTGCGACTTCATCCGGGATCATTCACGTAGAAGAAGGAGAGCTTGATGCTGGCTGAAAACAGGTCAGGACTGAGTGACTTGGGCTGTCAGGGCGTCTGGGCCTCAGGTAATGGGAAATGCATTTCAAATGCGGCTGGGGCTGCTTGGCCAGATCCCAAAGCCGTGTCTGCAAACAATACAGGCTAGCAGTATTTTTAAGCAATGTGGAACTTCGGCAGTTTGAATCCCACGCCCCTTGGACAGTGCTAGTATCCCTGGCCCAGGCTTGAGAGGTTTCTGGAGCCCCAGATGGGGGATGGGGCAGCTCCTACTGGGTCAGCAGAGGGTGGGATTAGGATTGGGAAGCCCGGAGCCCCTCATGACACATCCTGTGTGTGGTGGGCTCCTTTCACCCCCTCTTCCTGCTTCCCAAGGTTCTCCTCCTGCCACCCCAATCTGCCTACACTTCCCATCTGCCAAGGCTGTCCTGCATCTGGCTGGATGTCACCAGCCTTTCAACTAGCTTCAGGTGGAGGCACTCTTTCTCCTTCCCGTGTCATGCGCCCTAGATACACCCGCCACCCCCCCACCCCCCGATGTGTATCTCTCAGCCCCAAACATAGATTTCTAGGATCATCTTCCCAGCCCAGGGGAAGGCACCTGTTCACTGCCCAAGATTGCATCAGCTTTTAGAGACCCAGGTGACACCCCTGGCTCCCTGTCTGGAGTCAGCTGAAACTCCAGATCTTTAATCCCTGCCAGATCAGCTCCCCGCTGTGTCACAGGGCAGGGGCAACCACTTTTAGTCTCAGAGGGCCCCTCAGGGTTGTACAGACAGTAACGGGAGTCGGGGGATGCATGTGTTGGGAGGGGGGCCGGGAAGCAGCAGACAGTTCCTTGTGAATTTGTTTAATGTAAATACATCCTCTATTTATCTTTAGCTGTTAATAAATTCATGCATTATTAGAAAATCCCTCATACCAGCAGACCCGCTGCGTTAGATCAGCTCGTTTTAAGAGATTTCCTGTTGGCAGGATTCAAAGCCCACACCTGCAGCCGGCCCAGGCACAAGGATTTAACTGAACGCCACAGATAATTAGATCAGTTAACCTCACAAATTAAAACAAGCACATCATATTAGCTCAGTTTATCCTAAAAGAAAATATTAAGTTCCCCCAGATAAATCGTTCAATAAGAATAGAGGAAGATGGCACACACTGTCTTCCCAGAACCTGTGGGCAGGAGCCAGGAAGGGCTCCAGCGGCAGCCAGAGAGTCGGTTTGCCTCCACCGACTGATGGGTGACAGGCTGGGCTCTTGCCCCGTGATCTCACGGGTCTTTGAGGAACCCTCAGGCAGGGTGCTAGCTGAAGCACACGAAACAACACAAAGCTCCGTGAGGTTGGAGAGGCATGAGGAATGTAAGTGGGACCTACCCTACTCTGCCACCTTGTAATGCACCACAATCCCCAATGAAACCTGGGGGGGTGTTAGAGAATGGGGGTTCACTCCATCAAGGGAGGCTTTCTGGAGGGGCTAAGACACCACCCCAAGTTCCTTCCATCTTCGAGATGTGCACTACTTAAGGAGATCGTTGCCATCTTTGTAAATTTTGAACTCCCCAAGTCAGATGAGAAAGAGAAAGATGAGAAAGAGAAGTCAGTCTTTCCAAAATCTATGGTGCCCAAAATCAGCAAATAAATAGTGCAGACAACAATGTTGTCTGCAGGAATATGTCATCTACCTAAGAGAGCGACAGTGTTTGCAAGTGGCTTACTAGTGCTCACTGTCACACCATCACTGTGCTAATTACACATGCTTTGTATCTTTTCATTAACGCAGGCTTGGCAGGACATTCACTTGGAAGCACTGTTGGATTGTCTACTCAAAAGTAATAAAACTGCACTGAGCACACCCCATAATATGGATGCTGATGGAAATGAGTGTCTTCCCCAGTTCTTCTGAAGTCGGGCAGATTTACCAGATTTCTCAGCCATGGGGCCTCTTGGAAATGAAGGCTGGGTTGCAAGTGAGAAAGGGCCCAAATGTGGCATCTCAGCAGTGTGCCCCATGTCCACGAACCTTCACAGGCTATATGTGCCCTCTCTGGGCTTCTGTGTCTTCCTTGAAGAATGGGGGCCTGGAGCAGGTGATGCTAAGGCACCACTCTAATTTCTGAGCTTCTCTGGCCCTCAGGAGGAAAACAGGATGGCATGGACGGAACTCCACTAGCCCGAGAGCAGGAAGCAAGGTTTCCTGACAGTGCTGTACAGAGTGGGGGTGCCCAGGGCTCCAGGGGCTGGAGGAGCACTGAAATTACCTGAGGAGCATTTGCAACATACGGATTCCCAGGCTGCTTCCTGACTTCACGCCTGTGTGCATGCATGCCTGGGTGTGTACGTGCGTGTGGAAGGTGTTGAACCTCTTCCTTTGCGTTTGTTACAAATCTGAATATCTCAGAAACTCTGAGGTGCGGTTAGGTGGTTTAGGAACCTCTCCAGAACTCTCCTGCAGGTGGAAACCATCCTCTAAGCAGTGGTGGGGGTGGGGGCAAAATGCCAAGTTCCCCTCGCCAGCTTCAGCTTCAGTGTTCTAGGGGGAGCCACGTTTCCCTGACGCCCTCCTCCAGCAGGCCTTCCCAGCACCCAGTGAGTAAGTAGCCTCCTGCCACTCTCCCAGGTGTGCTGGCTCGGCCCACTGAGGCTGCTCGGCAAAGGGACACTCTGGAAGGCTCTCCACTCTCAGGCTCTATTTCTGATGCCACTCTCCCACTTCTGGCCTCTCGCTGGACAGGCACAGGCTTTCCCCCTCCAGACCATGCTGCCTATCATGGTGAAGCCATCACTCTCCTGCTCAGGAAGATTTAATGGCTCCCAGGGACCCAAAGAAAAGAGACCAAGTTGCTCAGTGGGACATTCCAGGCTTCCCCACTCGGACCCCAAACCTCCTCTGCCTTTCGGCACCCCCTCTTTCTGGGCACCCTGAGCTCTCACAGTACAGTCTTGGCACAGCCTTGCTCCCTCCCTTCCTCTGTTGTGCGTGCTCTTGCCTCAACGGAATGCTGTCTCCAGCCCATCTCCAGGGGCCCCAAGCCTGCCCACCCTCCCAAAGCAGTGCCCCCAGTGCCCAGCGTGGGCTCACCGCCTTGCAGGGCTCCCAGACTACTCAGAGCTCTAAATTTCAGTCCAAACTCACAATCCATTGTCCTCTTAATTGCTTGGCATGTACATCTTTTCTCCTCTGCAGGAGGGAAAGCCCCAAGGGGCAGCAGGGTCCTTGGCCTCTCCTCGCTTCCACCTGCCAAGCAGCACCTAGCACAGGGCCATGCTCCTTGTGGGTGCTCAGGAAACACTTACGAATTGAATTAAAAACCTTCTCTCAGGCCGTGAGCAGTCCCAGCTGTCGGATGCCTGCTGTCAGGGCTGCTGGGAGAAGCCAAATGCATATTCATCTCAGATCCCTGGGTCGCCCTGCCTTGAAGGGCCTCCTGGACCGTGTGAAACCACGTGGGTGCCAGGGCATGAATCTGCTTCTGCTCTTACTGGTTAGGGTTTTAACTCTTCTGGGCTCCCCCTGCCCAGCTTCCAGGGGTGCTGCCCTTTTTCGGGGTGGGGCTCCATGGGGAGTGGTGAGGGAAGTATGGAGGTCTCCCGTGCAGAGTGTGTGAACGGTGAGGACAAACTTTGCCCACACCTCTCCTAGGGGGCACAAAGTAGTGATCCCGAATCCCTCTCTTCAAGCACAGCCAGGCCTTGGCAGGGAGAGGACCAGCAACCTCCAGGGATGTTCCCGCCACTCTCACACTTGCCTTCGGTTCGTTGGGGTTTGTGGGTCTCCCCATGTGGCCATCCCGGTAGTAAGCTATGCAGCTGGGGTGCTTGCTGCTATGCATCACGGGTCAGTGGTCTACCAGACCAGGGCAGACAGGGGTGGGGAGGGATCAGAAGGGATCAAGCAGGGAGACTCGCCCCTCTGGAGGGGAGAGTGGCCGCAAGATAGCCACAGCCACGGAGAGACCATCACACGTTTCCTACGTGGACTCGGCGCTCGGGGCTTGCAGGCAGCACCTCCCACTATGCAGAAACAGCCCCGGGATAAAGGCACTACTGGCATCCCAGGGCTGAGCTGAAGCACAGATAAGTGAAATGAATTGCCCAAGGTCACACAGTTCAGAGTGGTGGAGCTGGGTTGGCTGAAATTGGGGCGTGAGCCTGCCCAGCGGCATGGTGGGCTCTAAATCCTGAGGGCCTTCAGAGAAGGGAGAGATTGGGAGGGCAGAGTCATCATGAGGACGTCCTCCTGGATCAAGGCTGGGGCACGCAGGCAGGACAGCGGGGTTTGGCCAGGGCTTCAGACTAGGACAGGAGCTGTGGGACCTTGTATGATAGAGAAACAAGTAAAACAGGGAGAAAATCATGGGATCTTGGCTCACCTAGGAGTGATTTGATCCGACGTAGGAATGGCCTGCCTTGCTCTCCTCCACCCCTAGGCTACTCACACTCTGCTTGAGTACTTCTGTGGCTAGAGGCTCACTACCTTCTGGGACAGCTCCTGCCACTGGGGGTTGGGGAGGGCTTTGTGGGCCTTCCTCAAATGGCTGGTAGAGGCCACAGGGGAAGCACAGGCCCACCCTGGGGCCATCGCTGACCTTTTCCTTCCTAGCTCAGTCCAGTGGAGCTGAAGCTAATCACAAGGGTAAGTTCTCATTTCTTGGGCAAGCTTTGCACTGAGCCCACAGCCTCACTCCTCATCCCCCTACAACAGGCCAGAAATCTGTGCTTCAGTTTTTGAAAAATAAAGTTGTCACCGTTGTTGCTGGCCCTGAAAACTGGCTGGGCCACTTTTAGATGGTATGCACCCACTGTGGCAGCGGACAAAGGGGTGTGTGAGGGGGGGCAATGGTCACGGAATATCTGTGATGGGGAACAGCTGTCTGTAGGCACAATGGCCTTTGATTCTTTAATATTTAAGCCACATCCGGAGGCACAGAAAGATACAAGTTCAAGGCAGACACAGATGATGAAAATAAGGGGCTGAAATCTTCATCCCCCACTACGAATCCCATGGAATTAGAAACCATGTCAGTAGTTGAATAAACGTGCTGAGTTAGCAGTGCCATGTTGAAGAAACATCTCTGGAACACACTGCGAAACTCCTCTTTCTGACTCAGCCTCCTCATACAAGCAAACCCTGCATGTGTGTGGGGTGGGGCTGCTACTCTGGCCCAGCTTGCTCTTCTGCACCCCGCACCCATCTCTGAGGGTGGTGCGGCAGACTCTGCGGGCTCCTACCCATTAGCCAGCCCCTCTTCTCCTTCATGAACCAAAGTACAGGGTTTTTTTCATGGCCGATATGAAATCCCCTTTCCCAGCCTGCCTTGTAGCTAAGGTGACCATGGGACACAATTCTGGCCAATGAGACATACACTGAAGTCTACTGGGGAGGGGCCTCTGGGAAACCTTTTGCATTTTTGAGAAAAGGGACAGATGCAGCTGGACTTACTCTGCTTGATTGTGGATGCGATGCATGGAGCTGCAGCAGCCATTTTATAATCATGAGGGAAGAGACTCTGACATTGTTATGCTGCCAAACCTCAGACTCTGTGTTATGCAAAAAACCCAAGTTCCATTTGTGAAGCCACCGAAGTCAAATGTATTTCTGACAGGATAGTCACTGCAACCGAGGTTCAGAGAGTTTAAGTGGTTTCCTAAGGGCATACCGTAAGGATCCAGGCAGAGCTGAAGCTGGAATCTGATACTGCTTTCCACCTAAAAACAATGCTTTCCAATCTAAAGGCAGATCTCCTATGCGGTGACACCTAGAGGGCCACTGCCCTGCCTCACGTGGTCCCCTGGGGCTCTAGCACTGGTGCCAGAATCCCCTGTGGGAACAGCCTAATCTTGGCTTTAGGTGACAGGGACTGAGGAAGACAACACTATTCCTGCCCATTGTGAAGCTCTGGTTTTCCATGCAGTTGGTACCATGGGATTCAGTGGAAGGTACACAGGCTTTGGAGCCAGACCTCTCCCTGGCCACATGACCCCAAGGAAGCCCCTTTACCTCAGTGTCCTCTTCCATAAGATAGTGCTAGCCATGCTTCCTTGAGAGCACCTGTGCAATGCTGTCTTGACCAAGAAGCAGGATCATCCTTGCGATGTGTCTGGCACATGGTGAGCACTCAGTGAATGGTAGTCGTCATCATGGCTGGAGAGACAGGCTTCTGTTATCTTCCCTCCCATTCGGGAGCGTGGACTCAGGAGCCAGAGCAGACCTGCAGCAAATGCAGGCCGTGCCCTGCCCACAGCCCCTTGCTCTCCTCACTGCAATGACCCTGGCCTCACTTCCAACTGCCACTACCTGCACCTGCTGTCTGGGGCTTTCCTGGACCGCGGCGCCCACTCTGCCCACGCATGTGGCCAGCCACGGAGAGCTGGGGAATTCACGATCCCTGCGCACATTCTCAACCGAAGACTGGTGGGAATTGGTGTATAAATACCCCAGTTTCCTCACCCCTTGGGTGGGTGACCCTGGGGATTGTGATCCACATTGGGGCTAGAGGCCCCAGTGGGACTAAGTGCCACTCACAGTGAAAGCTAGTCTGCCTGATAACATACCTTTTATTGATTTCTTTCCCTCCTGTCATACTTCCTCACTTTCTATTCATGTTTCCTGGGGTCACCACCTAAAGAAACCACTTGCACTCAAATGTTTATCTAGAGTCTGCTTCTGGGAGCATTCAAAATAAGGCATTATCTTTCAGAGCCTGAAGTTAGGCCAGTGGCCATCAAATTTTTGTGCACATGAATCTTCTAGAGATCTTGTTAAAATGCAGTGGGGTACAGTGCATTTTAACAGTGACTCAGTCTGGGGTGGGACCCAAGACTGCATTTCTAACAAGCATGCTGATAATGCTGATGCACTGGTCCCAGATACACACTTCAGCCAGGGTTTAGACTCCAGTGCTCTTGACCCTGCTCAGACACGGGGGAGAGCAATGTGGCTTAGAGCAACCTGGGAGAGCTTGCTAGAGGAAGTCAGGGGGATTTAATGTTAAGTCTTAAAGCCCGGGAAGACTGTGGGGGTTGAGAAGCAGGAAGCGGGCTTTTCCAGAGAGGAGGGAAACTGGGGATTGCTGGGGCCTGAAGCCATGCCCGGAGTGAGCAGGATAGCAGGGTGACTCATCTGCCTGTGACTGGGGCCTGCAGGTTGTACGGGCTGGAGGTTCTGGAGCGCAGCGGTGTGAGGAAGATCTCATCCCTAACTCGGAAGGAAAATGCAGACTCCGGGCTCCCCAAAGTCTGCCCTCCTTACTGCCTTTCTGATTCTCCTCCCTTACACACACCTGGATTCTATCTCCCCTCCATGGAGCCCTTTCTGGTCATTTGCTCTTTTTTTTTTTTTTTTTTTTTTTAAAGGTTTCATTTATTTATTTGAGAGAGAGAACACGAGCAGGAGGAGGGGAAGAGGGAGAGGGAGAAGCAGACTCCCCTCCGAGCAGGGAGCCTGACGCGGGGCTCCATCCCAGGACCCCGGGATCATGACCTCAGTCAAAGGCAGACGCTTAATGACTGAGCCACCCAGGTGTCCCATCTTGCTCTTCTGAAATGTAACAGGACATATGGTCCAAACTACACATTTGACCATTTTATATTTTTATTGCCTGTGACTATTTCACATATGAACTAGGAGTCAACAGATTTTACTGTAGCAATGGACCCTGTGGTCATTCACACTCACATCATTGTTTTGTTATTCGTAATAACACTTGGATTATTTATAGCAATCCATAGCATATAAAGGTCTTACACATACGATTTTCATTATAGAATTAATAAAGAGCTCCAGGAAGGTCAGGTGGCTTGTCCCAAGTCATCCAGCTGATTGGTGTTGTCCCTCCAGGCTGTAAGTGCTATAAGTGGGTGGAGTGGAGTGTTTGGCATCACGTTGCCTCTTCTGGGCTGAACACAGAGTTGGGCACACCAGGCCCACACGCTTTGTACCCACTCAGCCATCGGAGGAGGCAGCCCTTGCCTGGTGCCCCCTGGTGGTCTGGTTGAGAACACTGCAAATGCCTTTGATCAACAGGACATATGGTCCAAACTGGTACCATAATGAACTGGGGCCCTGAGAGAACTCATCCCCCTGAAGTTCAGCCCTTTTCTCTTTACAACAAGTATTTTCACGAATAATTGAAGAATAAGGAACCACACTGCTTTCTGCCATCATCACCCAGGGTTGCCCATCTTTGCTGGGACGTGGTAACCCACCATTTGGTATGACTCCTTATTGGAGTTAAGAGTCACTTGCCAGAAACATGGGGACACCTTCCCACCCAGGCCAGTGTGGGCAGTGTAGGGGAGGCAAAGGCCTGGGCGGGAGGACTTGGAGATGTCTCTGTGGGAAGGGGAGTGAAGAGTCTCTGGGTAGAAGCAAGGGAGGTGGACTGGGGCCACGGCCTGGGGTGGAAGAGAAGAGGCAAGAACAGAAGGTGCTTGTCTGGCACTTGCTCTCTGGATCTAAGGCCTTGCTGACCTCCCTCTGGGAACTCTGGTGTTCCCCTCTGCATGATGTGCTCTCAGCCCCAGCCCTCCTATCTGTGGCACCATCTGAGAAGCTGCCAGATCTGCCTCCTGGCAGGATGTGGATCCTGCAGAGGGAAGAGCTGGAGAAACTCCACCCGTGGGTGGGCTGCGGATGCCACCACAAGGAAACCTGCAACTCCTTTCACTCAGATCACAGATTCCATGACTGGAGATCACTGGTGACACTGTCAGATGCAGAGCCACGTGTGGCCTGCAGATACACGAGTGTATGTGAACAGCCAGCCTTCCGCCTAGAGGTGAGCTTTGCCCTCTTCTGCTGCCCATCACTCCCGCTGAGCTTTCGCCCCTTAACAAGCTCTCCCACCTCTGATACTCTAAGGACCCTTGTGCTTGTCACCCAAGCGAAGAGAACCAGTGAACAAAAGAGAGGAAAGCTTGGGGCATCCCGGTGGCTCTGTCAGTGAAGCATCCGACTCTTGATTTTGGCTCAGGTCTTGGTCTCAGGGTGGTGAGATCGAGTCCCTTTGGGCTCAGTGGTGAAGTCTGCCTGAGATTCTCTCTCTCCCTCTCCCTCTGCTCCCTCTCAAGGCCTCATTGTGTGTTTTCCACCCACCCTTGGCCCTAACACAAAGCCTAGGGTCCCTTGTGGTCCCTTGGCACTACTGACATTTGGGGCCAGATAATTCTTTGTTGTGGGCTGTCCTGTGCATTGTAAGATGTTTAATAGCTTCCTGGCCGCTACCTACTAGATGCCAGTAGAGTCTCCAGACAAAGTCAAATGTCCCTTGAGGGGCAAAATTGCTGTCCGTTAAGAGCCAATGCTGTAAAAGGACAGACGAATAGTTCCTTTTAGGAAATATGTGCAAAAAAGGAAGATCTGTCATTCATTTCCCCAAGAGAGAAAGAAAAAATCGAGGCCAGGGCGAGATGCAGAGCAAGGACTGATGGGACCCCTCCTCCCCCCACTCCCTGCCATGACTCAAACACTTTTGAAGGCGTTTCCTCCCTGCCATGGAAGAGCCATAGGGTTGCCCATTTCTCAGTGTTATGGGTTGAACTGTGTTTGCCCCCAAAAGATGTTGAAGTCCTAACCCTCACCCAGTACCCATGAATGTGACCTTATTTGAAATAGGGTCTTTGCAGAAGTAATCAAGTTTAAGATGAGGCCATATGACTGGTGTCCTTATCAAAGGGGAAATTTGGACACAGACGTGCATAAAGGGAAGATGACACAGATGTGCATAAAGGGAAGATGACCATAGAAGAGCACTATCTACAAGCAAGGGAACACCTAAGGCTCCCAGAAGTGAGGAGAGAGACCTGGAACAGATTCTCCCTCACAGCCCTCAGTAGGAATCAACTTTGCCCACAACTTGATCTTCCACTTCTAGCCCCAGAACTGTAAGACAATAAATTTCTGTTGTGTAAGCTTCCCAGTTTGTGGTACTTTGTTATAGCAACCCCCAAGCTAATACACTCAGTAAGAAGGACAGCAGGACCAGGGAGCTGGAGGTGTGCAGGGATCTGGCTTGTGACCCCACCACTGGGAGCAGATACATATAAAGGTGGCAGGGGTTGGGGGAGAAGACGCACGTGCTGACAGGACCCAGGCTCACTGCATAGAGAAAAACACCAACACTGGGCCCAGAGGACAGACAAGTGGAAATACATCGTATCTCTAAAATGAAACACTTTGATTGCGCCAATCACTAGAAGTTGTAAAACTACCCTGAAGAATTAACAGCCTCTGTACATGCTAACTACATCCATCATAAATTCATCTTTAGTTTCTGTTATCATATCACTGTCTCTGGGGACCCCTGGTTTGTCATCATTTGCCCTTTATAATTTATTCATCTTGTTCTTGCCTGCATCCTTTCTACTTATCATTCATCTTTACAGTTGTACATAAAATTGGATGGATCCTTCCATAGCACGGTTGTCAGGAGGGAGATGGGCCTCATCAGGGAAGTCCCAGGAAATCTGGTGCAGGTCCCACTAGAGTCTCCGAGGGTGTCAAGGTGGAGGTAGGGTGGATAGAGGGAGAACGAAGAAGGCATGAGGGAGGGAGGCGGAGAGGGGAGAGCCAGAAGAGGCAAGGGAGAAGGATAAATGAAGAAAGGGTGGGAAACGAAAGGGGAAAAAAGGAAGAGAAAAATGACCAGAAGGGAGAGAAAGGAGGAGGAAACATGCATAAAGAGAAAAGGGAGAAAGAGAAAGGATGGAAGACAAGATGGGACTCGGGCAAAGGAAAGATGGACAGAGGAGGCATCTGGAGGCTGCAGCAGGGAGGCGCGGCTAGAAATCCAATTAGGGTTGTTTTGTTTTGTTCTTTAATTTTCCATTTTAACATCTTTCCTGGTACACTCAAAGAAGGTCACATTGAATTTCCATAGAAATGACTGGTCCTGAGTTGCAGGGACCTGCGTCTGGAGGTGTGATGGCAGTGATGTTGCATGTCTGCTGGGCTGAACCCAAGGCCGGGGAGACAGACAGAGAGGAGTGTATTGGTTTGCTTTGTATTCTCGGGTTGCTGGAGTGAGGGCACAAAAGCCAATCTTTAACTAGTGAATTGGAACTTTAATGTTTACCAAGCAGATACAGCTCCCACTCTCCCCACCCCCTCCTCCCCTGGCCAGCTCCCTCTCCTCCCCTCTTCCCTGTCTACTCCCTCTTCTGGCTGCTTCCACAGGCCTTCTGCTAACTGAACCTAGCTCTTCCCCTTTAGCAGCCCTGGTGAGGAGCCCTTTCTGCTGTCAGAGGAGCAAAGTGCTGGCCACTTCTGGCCATATTGTCTGGTTTTCCTAATCGAGTCTCTCTCCAGAGGCCCTACATTTCTAACTTCGGAAACAGATGGGGTCTTCCTGGAAGACAATTGCCTGCAAAGTCCCAAAGGCATGGGAGCTGGGACTAAGTAGCAGGGGCCTATTTTAAGGAACAGAATTCTTCCAAGAGGTCCCCTGTGCACACTTAGGCCCCAGGGAAGTCTCCAAGTGGACCTCTCCAGCCCAGCTCACAGTTCCTGGCCTGTCATGCATGCCTTGTGTCCAGGCTGATTCTCAGACCATTGCGTTCATCTCACATACCTGTCTTCCTCCCAACTCTCTATTCCCAGCCTGCCCATATCCTGAACAAAACCCTAGAGCAACTCCTATACCCATAGTCATCTGGGTCCCCCCGAAAGCAACTGGTAGTGCTAAAAAAGAGAGATGGGTATCCTGGCGTTGGTCCTGGCTTGGTCATTTGTTAATTGTGTGACTTTGGACAAATTGCTTCATCTAAGCCTCGGTCTCTCCATGTGTGGGGGATAATCCTGATAACTTCCTCATAGGGTAGCTGTGAAGATAAAATGAGGTAATGGAGGTAACATGCTTGCTTCATGCCCATTGGATAGTAAGTACTTAATAAATATTAGTTGTTATTATTGAGCAACGGTCCACACTACCCATTTTGTAATAGCCCGCTGTCTTGTAGTGTTGATATTTCTGTGCATATGTGTGGCTTCTGTCTCTAACTTAATGGAAACCTCCAAGAGGGGTAGGGATGAGTTTTTCTAAACACTGTTATCTGCCAGGATGCCTAGCACAGTGCCCGGCACACACTCAGGAAATGCTTGTTGATGGATTGAGAAACTGTCCCATGTTGACTGTACCCTACAAATAGGGGAACAAATCTTGGATATGGAAGAGGGTGGGCTGAAGAGGGGCAGGGGGCCAAGAAGAGAGATCAAGAGTGTGAGGAAGACAGAGATGGAGAGTTTAGAAAAGTGGAATCACTCTACCTAGATCCTGGCAGAAGATACTGCTCAAAAGGACCCTGATGAGCTTTTGTGGTTTAGTAATCTCATTCTAACCAAGTCATGCCGAACTCAAAAACAATAATCCATTTGTGACACTGGTCCAGGAATGATTCCATCAGCCATCCCAAGGACTTTGGTTAACCTGGTACCCAGGGATACTGACCTCTGACTTGTAAGAATAGCCATTGTGGAGTGTTTTCTGAGCTTTCACTTACCCCTAGAGAAATGTCAGTTCCCTTCTCAGTCCCCAAATGAGGACCTATATTGAGGGTCATCTCTAGTTCTGCCTCTGTTGTTTTGTTGTTTTTGGTGATGGTGATGTGTGTGTGTGTGCGTCAACAATGATACTGTTTTCCTTGCTGCCGACAGGCGAGCTCTGGAACTTGCTGGGAAACAGAATGGGTTGCCTGCACTATTTTCTCCCCTCTTTTTCTTTCCAGTGAGAAAGTGGAGGGCTGGTTTTAATGGATTGATTTTAATGGATTTTGAAGTCTGGAAAAGTGCCTAAACTGCTGAGGTTACCAGTTTTCTAGGTGCTTTTTTTCAATTGCTTTCTCCTTAGTCAGACACACAGTGTGCTCACTGGGGTACCTAATGTGGTCACCCCAAACAAGAAGAGGTCTCTCTCTGCCCCCCCTCCACCAAACAGGTGACCAGGAGCACAGTCTCAGCTGGTGGAAATACCCATTATTTGGTTGGGTGACAGCATTTTGCCTGGTCCTGTCCCTGCATTTGCCAGCATCACACTTTCTCTGATCTCAAAGGAGAGAACCAACCAACAATAATAACACAAGTTCTGCTTTCTGGAATCCACTTTAAAGCATAATTTTATTTGGTCATTTTGTTTTTTATTTGTTTCCATGTGGGTTTGTGTGGAGACAATATGCCCTGGGAAGTTTGAGCTTCAATCTTGTCTTTTCTCTCTGTCCCTCCCCCTGTAGGCTGTGCCTTCCCTGAGAATTGTGATGAGGTCTTTGAGGCCACGAGTCTCCCTGTGAGGCCTTTGAAGAAAGAACAGGCATTCCAGGCACTGCAAGGGGACTCCAGGCTATGTTTTAACCCCACCATTGGCTTCTCCTCACCCCTCCCATCTCCCAACATACATTCATGTTTCTTTTTGTCCTTTCTCCCAAACTTGCCCAACTTGTCTTTGTGATTTCAGAAAAATGCCACTGGATCTCCCAGTATGAAGGATTAGCACAGATTATGGGGAACAGTGTTAATTATCGGTGGAAGGGGGGCTGGCGCGTCGCTCCAGTGTGCTCCTGATTTCCCCTGGGCCTTTCTGCCTGGTAATAAGCCTGCTTTAATCTGGCAGGCCCCTTGGTGAAATCAGCACCACGGACAGTGGTATTGATTGCTTCTGAGAAACCATCACAGCTGCTCAACCAAATTACCTTTGATATGTGACCTTTAATGTAATTACTGCAACATCAAAGTATTTCTATAAATTATTAAAGAACTAATACACTCCATCATTTAGCTATTCTATTATATGTAAAATAAACAACCACAAGTTAATGTTAGATCCTGAACAATCCACACTTGCTACTGAAATTCTCCCAGTCCCTGGTCTCTCCCCCTTCAAAATCCTGAATCTCTCCCTCCCACCTTCTCTTTCTGTTTCCCCATCTAATTCCCAGCTTTTAGCCATCACGAAACTCCCCAGCAATCTCTCTCGGGCTGATGAAGGGCCTCCCAAAACAATGTGGTATTTTCTATTCCATTTGGGTGGCTCTAAAATATCTATCACAATCTTCCCCAAAACAAAGTACCATAAACACTTTATTAACCAGCACAAACCTTTCTCAGAAGCCTTTGATTATCTTACAATATGACTTTATGCTTCACACATAACATGGGGCGATGTGGAGCATATTTCTGCCATCTTACAGAGGGCACCCAGAAAGTAATTACTATAATATATGTGCGTGTAGCCGCGCTACTAAAAAACCAACTGGGGAATGGCCACCGTGCCAGAGCCGGGCTCCACACAAAAACCTGTGTGGTGCACGATTTCCATACATTTGCATCCGCGAGTATGTTATTAAGATGACTCAGCCCCGTGCTTTGCAATCACAAGTACCAAAATACAATACAAAGGCTGTCTTAATGGAAGGAAGGCCCTCCCCTCCCCTAAATGGGTAAAGAAGGATCTTTGATGCAAAGGAAGGCTGCCCCGACCCAGGGTTGCATTTTCTGTCTACCTGGTTAACCTTTCCCGCTGTGGGGCAGAAATGGAAACGTGTGTTTACATACGGGTTTGCTCGGTAAGAATGTAAACATGCATGTGTAAACACCGGTGAGCATACATACAGAATACACGTGCTCCCCTGCAGTGTCCATTGTATAAGCTTAACCACGGTATATTTGTAAATTCTTTAAATAATGCCCACAAACACATCTTTCCATAAATTTATCTTTAGATACTCGGTGAGCCGTATTTCTACCCCCCCCCCCCCCCAATCTCTGTGAACCCACAGGAGAGACCGCGCAGACCCTTGACCCGAGGAACACTTCTTATTTTATGGTGATGAACTAGCCTCGATAATAGCCATGGCTGATATCACACCCAGTTAGGGGGGCCATAAATAATTCTCTTCTCCCCCGCACAGAAGCTATAAACCAGGGCTGAGGCGCGATAGTTTATCAAAGACGAGGGCTGGCTCCTTAAATAAACCGCGGTGATCTCACTTGCGGCGCCGAGCCTGGGCGAGGAGGCGCCCCTCCCGCTCCGGCCCCCAACCCCGCCCCAGGAACAGTCCGTGTCCGACGTCGATCCGCGGGCGCTCGGGCGGCCCGGCCACCCGAGACCCCGTGGGGCCGGCGGAGGCAGCTCCGGGCGCCGGGGACACAGGACACCCTGCGTCCCCGCCTCTGCTGCCCGCGTAGGCAGAGCGCGGAAGAGGGACCCGATCGGAGGCGTCCCTAGGGCCAGGGGAGGAGCCTCGCCCGAGCTCTGCGGCCGTCGCCGAGTTCGCCCCCCGCCCGGGATTCCGTCGGGCCTGGACGGCTCAGTGCGGAGGCCGCGGGGCGAGCTCGGAGCCCGGCGCCCACGCGCACTCGCCCGGGCCCCCAGCCTCCGGGCTTCTGGGGGCGCGGGGGGCGGCGCGCAAGCTCCCGAGCGGAGGCAGGCCCGCGCCCGGGCCCGCGATCCCCCCGCCGGCCGCGTCGCCGCCCGGCCTCCCCGAAGTCGCCCCCTGTCGGCGCGTCCGTCGCTCGCGCCTCGGCGGGCGCCACTTACCCCGGGCAGAGTCTTCTGCTCGTGTAGCGCGCTCTGGGCCTTCAGCGCTGACTCACGCTCGCAGTAGGTGAGGAAAGCGCAGCCTGGGGAGGGAAGCAAGCGCCGAGAAGGGTCAGTGGGGCGCCCCCGGGCCGCCGACGCGCCCTCTCGCCGGCCCTCCAGTCTCGGCCCCTCCCCGCTCTGCGTCCCTCTCCCCACCTCTCTCTCTCCTGTGCACTCCACTGGAGCTTTCTTGCCTCTCCGTTTTCCTGTCTGTCTGCTTTTTGTCCCTCGCGTTGCTTTTCTGTTTTGCTCACTCGCCGAAGTCTCCCCACCCTGCATCTTCCCCCCCCCCCACCACACCCCCTCTCCCCGCGAGTCCCTTCCTGTCCCTGTGCCCCGGTGCCTCGGCCTTCTCCCTCCCTCCTTTCCTCCCTTCCTCCCCCCAGGGTGGTGTTCGGTCTCAGCTCCAGCTCCAGCACCTCCCGGAAGGGGCAGCTTCCTGCTCTCGCCCCCAGCACCTCTAGTCCCATTGGACCATGAACTCGTTCTGGCCCCTTCGGAGTGCTGCCGGCTGCTCCATCAGGGATGATGCAAGGACCGTCTAGACCTGCCCCTGCCAAATAAAGTCTCCATCTGTAGGGAGGACCCCAGGCCTGTCTGTACTAATAAAGTGAATGGGGCTGTCCCTGTGTCCCCTGCCGCCCCATGTGCAGTGATATCTCCACACCCCTCCAGTCAGAGGGCTTCTTGGGCATATCTAGCCCACCAATGCTCAACACTGGACCTCTTGCTCTGCCTCTAATTCCCTGGGCGGCCCTGGCAAATCCCATCTCCTGTGCGGCTTCAGTCTCCTCATGTGTGCACTGAGAGGACTGACCCAGTGGGCTCCAGGGTCACGCCAGTGTCGTTTTCCCCTTAAGTGACTCTGACCATGCCTCACCAGGGAATCTGGATTTTACAGAGCAATGTACTTAACTCAAGGGGGGACTCTTTATGCTGGCCCTTCAGGCATGGTGACAAAGCAAAGAGCACGCTTGCTAGTGGGAGAGTCTTTCTGGCAGTTTCTTCCTCTGCCTGAGGTTACGGCTGAGCATGGCTTCCGAGGCCTGTAAGACCCAGGCCATAAGGGAAGTCAAAAAGCCAACTTTGGCCAACAGAAGCCTTGAGTCTCCTGGGGAACCATCCCCTCAAGCTTTCCGAAGGCACCCTGAAGCCTGGCCACCTCCCTTGTTTCCCGGTCTTCTTTCCCTCCACTGCCCCTCGTCTTTGTTCTCACGGTCTTCTCACCCGGTATGCCTTCTCACCCCATTTTCCCATCTTCCAATCCCCACCATTTTTCAAGAATCTGATCAAGTTCCACTGACTCCAAACAGCCCTTCTTGACTGCTCTAGTCCATCCCAAGCCAACCTCACTTTTTGACCACCCATTCTCATGGCCATTTGTTAACTACTTCCCAAGTGCCCACTGTGTGCTAGGCTCTGTGGCCCAGGCCCTCTTCCTGTGAGGTCTGCAGGCTGGTGGTGCCTACACCAACCCTTGTTACCAGGCTTTCTCTGGCTTCTTGCTCCCCGGGAAACAGAGTGCTCTCAGCATCCTCGGCAGTTCCTTTCTCCTCCACCACCCAGTGTGTGTATGTAGGGGGCAACCCTTCCTTCTCTTCCAGTATAGAAATTGGTCCTGCCGCCCACCTTTGGAGAGGAGATGGAAGGGAATGTATGTGTGAAGGGGACAGAAAGATAGGAGGAAGGAAGCAGGGAGAGGTACCCATGAGGCAGAAACTCTCAGCAACCTGTGGGCTCTGTGCCTTCCCCACCTCCAACTCTTGCCCCAGGCTGGGAGGACGTGCCAAGAAGCCTCTCTTCCACTCCATCCCATCCCTCCCCATCCAGACCCCAGATCACCCCGCCTTCTCCCCCCTCCTCACTCCTCCCTCCTGGTCTTGCCAGACGGTTATTGATGGAGACACCAGGGGACTGAAATGAATAGCGGTCAGAGGCCCCCATGACGTCCTCCCTCGTGCTGTTGCCTGCCTCTCTGGGGGCCTCTTTCCTCCTGTCCCTTTCCTGGCCTTGTCCTCTGTCTGTGCCTGCCTGCAACTGGGAGGCAGCCACTGTCTTGCTTCAGGCAGGCAAGCCAGCTAGGGACAAGGTCAGGGACAGGTGTGGAGAGGGGAGGAGGAGGAAGGTGGCAGGAGGAAGAGGGAACAGGGAGGAGTCGGAGAAGAAAGGGGAAGTAGGAGGAGATGAGAGGAAGGCCCGGAAGGGGAGGAGGAGGAAGAAAGGGAGAAAATGACCACATTGTTGTGGTCCGGGATGTCAGATAACAAAAGAGGAAAGGATCCCAGGAAAGAGAAAGGATCTGTTGCTTTTTCCCAGCTTCCAGGAATTTCTGCCAGTGTTTTTGAGACCTCACAGCCGCTGTGAACCAGAATCTTTGAGGGAACCCCCAGACCTCAAAGTCTGACCTCACCTCCTTCAGTTCTTCCTCTTGCCTACCCCCTTCCCTCCTTCCTATTTCTCAGCTCTGCTAGACACACTCTGCCTTAGGACTTCTGCCCTGATTTACCCTGCGCTCTGCGTGCTTGCTCCTTCACTCTCCTCAGGCTTCTGCTTGAATGTGACCTAGTGATGCCCTTTCTGACCTCCTTTCACACAGCACACCTCCCCAGAACACACCTCCTCTCTGACCCCTTGTCCTGTTTACTCTTCTCTTTGGCACCCCACTGAGCTATTAACATTACATGTTGGTTACTTGATTGGCAGTTTCCCCACACTCCGAGGGAGGTCAGGGACTTGCTTCTGTCCCATTCCTGCTTGGTTCTCAATGCCCACAGCAGGGGCAGGACCTCAATACATATTTGTCAAGAGCACTGAATCCTGCCCAGCAACTTGTGCAGGGCCAATAGGTGGGGGGCATGTATCCTCATCTATAAAAAGGGAGAGCCATCCCCCTCAAAGGTTTGTGGGGGACCTACCAGCCAATGAGTACTAACAACCTCAGCAGAGAGCTCTCTAATTGCAGAGCACAGCCTAAACAGAAACTCACTCTTGTGGTCAGGAGGTCAGAAGGCAGAGTCCCTCCTTCTGTCCCTCTGCACATCTGCCAGGAGGGACCAGCCTTACAGAGGCGCCGGTTGGGGCAGACTCCCGGGCCCTTCTCAAGTGCTCTCTTGAGCCAGTCCCATGCCACAGCTCGGCTTGGCTCGGCTCACTGTGTCTCACTAGGGCTCTTTTTTTTTTTTTTAAAGCAGATACGGATAAGCAGCTATTAACCGCTGACTCCAGCGTGCAGGAAGGGACTGCATCTGCTCCCTGGTGGAGGGCAGAGCCCTGGGTGGCAACCTGGCAGGGAGGGGGTGGCTTCGGAAGGAGAGTTTGCCACCATAGGGTCCTGCAGAGCACGGTGGGCCTGAGGTGGAGGCTCAGGTGGGACTTGGAGTGGCCAGGGGAGGAGAGAGTGCCCAAGCCTCACCCACTGGCACTTGCTGGCCTCTCCTGTGTAGGGCAGGGGGGTGGGGCACACAGAACCCCACTCAGAAACGCTAGTTTTGACTTCCTGGTACTCATTGCTGCTCCTCACCGGAGTTGTGGAGTTGGGGAGGGGGCTTCCAGCTGCAAGGATGTGGAAGGGGGGGCCTCAGCTCAGCGGTCACCAAAGCTGCCCTGCTCACTCTCTGTGACGTGCTGTGCTGAGCTCATGTGTCCCCAGAGACACATCTGTGAGGTCGCTTGGGAATTCGCAGTCTATTCAGTCTCTTCAGGAAATGGGATTCTGTCCCGGAGCAGCTGCTTACTGAGCCAACAGGGCCTGGGAGAGGAGGCTAGACCAGGCTCTGCACCTTGAGAAGGTCTGAGAAGGGAGCACCTCTCCCTGGGGATGGGGACCGTGGCCCAGCATTCCCTCCCTGGCCCGGCCCTACAAGGGGGCTCTTCCTTGTGCTCACAGAGAGAACAGGAGTCCACTGTGGCTGTTCGGAAAGGCAGAACAATTGAAAACCACCGAAAGGTCTCTCAGTGCAGAGATGGTTTTATGTTTCAACCATGGAATACTCTACAGCAGTTAAAATGATGAAATGGTCCTAAATGTACCAGCATGGGAAGCCACAGTCAGATGCGAAAAGCAAAGTCATGAAACAGCATATGCCATGTACATGCAGTGAAGACATAGGCCATTAGTTCCTTGTGCACCTGAATCTGTATTTACACCATGGCACAAAGTCTAGAAGGTGTCACACCAAGCTGAAAACAGGGAGTCTGTGGGAAGGTGGGGCACGTCTCCCATAACATTAACCTTTTTTGGTTTGATCGACACAGTTAGACACCAGAATGTATTCATGTATCACTTGCACAATTAACTTTAAAGAAAAAAAAGCTTTGCTGAAAGAGGGTAGGATAAAAAGGGAGAAGGTGTGAATGCGTGAGCCAGACCCACAGCCCATTTTGAGAGGACAGTCAAAGATCACTGGGCATCAGCTTCCTAGCAAATTATTCATGAGGGAAATTATCATGTGAGGGTCCAGCTATGCCCGGTCTCAAATCTTCCTTTGAGCTAGGAATCGAAGCAGATTCCCTCCACCCAGTGAGCTGTGAATGGCATCTTGGTCCTGTGGCCCTGAGTTCCCAATGTTTGTGGGATGGAATCCATGACTGATGGAGCCCAGAGCCTCCCCATCTCGGCTCTCCAGTTCTCCCCTTCAGCCGAGTGAATCTGAGGCGGGATCTAAGGTGGGGAGTGCAGAAGCGACTATCTCTGGGGCTATGACCTCGCCGCTCAGCTCCTATTTTTCCTGTCTCACTGTCCTAGAGGGAGGGTCCCCCAGCACCAGCCCCTCCCCTGAGTCTCCCATCCCTCCTGAATCATGGACATGAGCAGAACAGAACTGCAGCCCAGCAGAGCAGGGATGGACTTTGGAAATCATCCGGGGTGGGAATGGGAGCAGAGAGATGTCACATTTTGAGAAAAGTCCCATGACAGTGCCTCCAGCAGCAGCTGCCTGCCGGGGTTCCCTGCACGAGGCGGCCCACACCCTCCTGCCTCTCTTCTACCATGTGCGCTGAACACCGGGCTGCACTCACTCGTCCTCATGCTGACATTTAACCTCCTCCCACTCATCCTTCGTATTTACTTGTCCTTCCCGTTTGTTCCTTGGCTTGTGTCTCTGAAGAGACCATCCACTCTGTGAGGGCAGAGACAAGGGTTTCTAAATGGAGGACTGAGCTTCTAGCTCAGGGATCTGAGGACTGAGAGACGAAGAGAGCCATGGGGTGGGAGAAGGGGAGCCACCTGGCACTGAAGAGAGAGTGGGAAGCCCTGCGGGGAGCCGGGAAGGAAGGCAAGGGAGAACGGTGTGGTCAGGAGAGGTTAATCAGGAGCCGCCCAGGATCCAGGCAGCCATGGGGAGGCAGGCAGAGCTGGTGTCAGGAGGGAGTTGCTGGGCTGAAGTGCAGGCGGGGGTGCAGACAGCCCCCTCCAGCCAGGCAGCCTGAGGATGATGAGGCGAGGGGGCACCACTGGTTCCGAGGAGGTGGGCGGGTGCCCTCTCCCACGTGGGGGAAAAACACAGCCCCGGCAGAATTAATTGCACGAGATGGCAGTAATTTACAAAGCCCCCGTGTGCGGGGATAAAAGGCCCTTGTCATTGTGAAGTGAAGGAAGTACAATTTCCTGCCCAACTCCAAGCAGGGCTGAAGCCTGGGGTGTAATCATCACGGAAGGGAAGGCTCCCAACGTGCTCCCTCCTCCCACCCCGCCAGGCCTTGGCTTCCCATTAATTGAATTACAGAATTAGCCAGAGGAAGGTGGCCCTAGAATAGGAAGATCTGGACTTTAATAAAACATCAGAACCTTCAGGGCCTGCTCTTGGTTGGCCTGGAGGAAGTGAGAGGAAGCGAGGGCCTGGGAACGGGGTGGGGAAGGGAAGGGAGCAGGAAACGCACCAGCCAGCCAGACCAATGGGTCGTCAAGGAGGGGCTCCCTGTTCAGTGCGGTCTTCTTGGGCAGTCCAGGAAGACCCCCTCCCTGCCCCAGATCTCCACCTGCCTAGTTCCTGAAATCCCATCCTCAGGGCACCACACCTCAGTGGTTCTCACCGAGGCTGCACCTGAAAATCACCTGGAGAATCTTAAAAAACAGATACAGTCCCTGCTGCTGAGAAATTAAGGCAGAATCTCTGGGGGTGGATAGAGAGAGGGAGGGAGAGAGGGAGCATCCGCCAGCCTCCCAGGAAAGAGGGCCACGGGTGTTCTGAGGCCAAATCCGCCCCCTCCGCCCCGCCCCACCCCAGTTCCTGTTCCCCATGGTCTGGGTGAGCAAGGGTGACCTGTCTGGTGCTTTCTGGAGCAAATGTCCCCTTCCTCCTTTCCTACACACGCAGGAGACACAGCTGCAGAGCTGTCCCTCATGTACACGCTCTTCCTCTGGGAATGTCTTCCCATCTCTGTGCCTGCCCCGGGTCTGCACCTCCTTCAAGACCCACCTCTTTGGGTACATACCTGGACCCCCACAGTCTCACCTTCCTCTGATTCCTGCCCCAAGGGTGAGCCTTGTCTGCTCATCTAATCCCTGAACAACTTGGGAATGGGCCCTTGGGGCTCAGCAGAGCCCAGTGACAGGCAGGAGAAAGAGACCAGGGGACTATGACACTGTCTCTGCCTCTTTCCCAGTGCCCAGCCACTAGGTGACCCTCCTGCCAGTTTCCCAGGACCTGTCCTGGTGGTTCTGGTCTGCCCCCCTTCCCCGGTCTTTTCTACCTGGACCTTACTCCTTTCTCCGCCTTCTCCAGAGGAATGCTCCCTGCTGGTATTGCAACAGCTCCTGTGGTTTCCCTCTCTCCATAGGAGAGGGACAATGAGCCCACCCATGTGTGTGACTCTGACTTCCTCTTGCATCTCCACCTCCATGGGGTAAACCCAAGCCTGAGCATCCTTTCCCCTGCTGCCTCTGCCATGCCTCTCTCCTTCGGAGCCCACATGTCCTTCTAGGAGTGACGGAGCCTCCCCTTTTCCATGAAGATTCCCCTGACCACACCAACCCCAGCATCTCTTAAAGCCCTTATCGATGGCAGTTAGAACACACATATTTGTCTACCTTGCATTTATGTGTGTTTTGCCCACATGGAAATCTGATACTATAGGAACTGCCACCTCCAGGGTCCTCTTCTCCTCCCAGTGTCAGACATCACTGAATGCAGTGGTGGTTAAACTTCATTCTGCCCCTGCCTGGGTGACAGTGATCTGAAATGCTGGGGAGAGATGGCTGGCTGCAGGGGAAGCAGGGTGTGTGGAGAGGGTCTGGGACGTCTGCCCTTCAGCTCAGGCCCCTGATGGTGGCAGGAGCCATCCATCTTCCTCGGAGGAGACGTGGCAGGTGGGGATGACAGGGCTGCCGGCAGGCGGGGGAGATGGATGGCGCCCTCAGCCAATGCATTAGGGCTGCAGGCCTGCTCCCTCTTCAGGGCCCTCCAGGGCTGAAACTCTACCCTTGGCCCTCATCCTGCTCTGGGGCTCAGCACTGCCCTCCTACATCAACTATCTTTAAACAGGAAACTCCAGAGGTGAGCGTGGTGGCTTGTTCAAGTGCTTCTCAGAGATAATGGTTGCGTGGCGTGGGAAAGTTAACCTGGCTCTCTGCGACCCTAAGCGTGTCTCTTACTTCTCCCAGGTCTTCTGCCCTTTGGGGCCACAAGGCAGAGATGGACACAGAGCTGGGGGATAGGGATGTCCCCAGACCTAGACTAGGATCCCCTGGGGAATGGGACCAGCCTTCTCTTTCTCTGCCTGCGAGGCACAGGGCAGGGCCCAGGAAGCTCAGACCCAGGGACCTCATTGGCTCTGGACCTCAGAGGATGAAAGGAGTGGCGGGCAGGCCTTTGCCAAGTATCTTTCCTGCCCATTGCCCTTGTTTACACCCTCAGCACTGGAGAATGGCATGCATGGTGTCGGCTGCAACATCTTTATGGCACTGTGAGAAAGGACAAAAACTGGACATGACATATTGATGGCCTCTCCCCTCTCTCAGCAAAGAGCTCTCAGTGGTGGAGCCTGGCCCAGGGAAGGTGCGAGCCTTTCTGAGGCTCAGCCCAGGGGCAAAGGACCACCTGCTCTGCTGACCCCTGTGCCGGCTCTGTTCCCGTAGCCAAGGGGCTGCCTTGTGCCCCATCTCTCGGCCAAAAGCTCCTGCTGGTCCCCATGACAGCACGCGGTGCTCCCTTTCATCCCTGTCTTCGTGGGGGGCTTCACCGGACACGGTGCTATTGCTCCCATGAGCTCAGCCTTCTTGTACCTCGGAGTAGGCCACGGGGATGTTATCAGCATCTGGCAACTGGACAAGTAGAGACCTGAGGCCCCTGATGGCTGCTTGGGGCTCAGTTGCTCTTGTCCCCTCCAGCAGCCCTGCGTAGTGTCTGGACCCTGGGGGCCCTCATGAGAGATGTCCTCCCTCCACACCCCCACCCCATGGCTTGCACTTGGGACAAAGGGCTCCATGACCTCATTCTCTTCCTGCAAGGACCCAGGTGGAGTCAGCTGGGCTCTCCGGGGCTTCCCTGAGCTCCCTCTACCCCTAGTGCCCCCTCCAATGTCAAAGTCAGGCCATGGGCTCCTCCACAGAGGGCTCTATCTGAGCATCCAGGTTGGATGTGAAATGCATGTGGGGCACTTGTTACTCACACGGATGCCAGGATAAACGCTAAAGCACAGACACTGAACCGTGTTCCCGTCTAATTAACGTGGTTGGGGAGTTTAGATCTTCCTGTTTTGAATTTTCTCAGAACAGGGAGCACCTGCCGAGAAGACGGGCATGACTCAGTGGGAAGGGACTGCTAACTGAGTGCCACAGGGGAAGGGGCTCTCAGGAGCTCCCTTGGCCTGACCCAGCCCATCACTGAACTGTGGGAGCTGGGCCTCTGAGAAAGCAGGGCCGTCTCAACTGGTCCGGGAGGGAAAGCATGTTCCTGTCTCAGAGCACTTCTGTCTCTGTGCTCTTATCTCCACCGCCGGCCTGCAACTGTCTCTCCTTCTCCCCTGTCTTGCTGTGGCTGCAGTGCTGGGCTGGCTGACCTCAGCCAAGCTGCTGACCCCTGGCCTGACGCGCTGAGCTCCTCAGTGCATGGGAATGACATGGTGCAGGACCTGAGCCCCTCAGCGGCCCCCAGTGTTTGCCAAGTCCTGTGTGTGTGTGTGTGTGTGTGTGTGTGTGTGTGTGTGTGTGTTTGTCTGTCTCAGGCCCACAGAGGAAGCTCAGCAGATCCTTGTTGAGTTGCATAGAATTCCCTTTGTTGGAGATTTACGTGGTGGTTGGACCAGCTAAATTAAGGTGGGGGTCATTTTCCCCAATAGGATCCCCTTCCGCAGGTAGGTGGAAATGTGGGGGAATCCCTCCTTGATATGCTCCTGAAGCCCCCGGCTGCCTCCCCGAAATTGTCCCTGGCATATCCAGAGAGACAGCTCTCTATGCCATGATGTCCTTGTGCGGTGGGGGATGAGCCTCTCTTGACTCCTTTCTCCCGTGAAAGGAGAGATCGCACCCTCAAGGCAGGGGATTGAGGAGTCCCTTTGTCCCTCTTCTCGGTCACACCGAACCACACTTCTCCCCAGCGCATACCCGTGTCACCTTTGGGCCTTAGCTCTGGCTCCTCTTCCACCTGAGGTGCCCTCCCCACTTGCAGGGGCAGGGTGGGGGAGTATCCTCTACCAGCTCCCACCACCTCTGCAGCCCTCCCCAGCTTCCCAGCACTCCCCAATTCTCCTTCCAATGAGTTCTTCCACGTCCAAGTGTCTAAAATATAACCACGAGGGCTTGGCTGAACAGAGTTTTCTGCTGTTCTCATCTGCAGAAACTCTGTCTTCCTACCAGAGCACAGCTCACGGGGCTGGGCCTGTCCTGTCCATCCTTGAACAAGTCCCGGAATGGGGGCTTCACAAGAGCAGCTGAGCTGCTGAGAATCAGAAAGGAGGGCATGCCAGCTCCACTTTGATTGGGCTCGGGCACTCAGGACCTGCCAGGTGAGGTGAATTAATCCTGCCTCTCTCTCCTGGCTCCTTCGTAACAGCCCCTAATTCACTTAAAAAACAAAAAAAAAAAAAAAAAAAAAAGAAGCAGCACACCAACCAAGAAATTCCAACCTCAGCATCCAAGACAGGCTATTTTGAAAAGACCAATAGCCAGGAGTCCCATATTACAGGATCAATGTTTGGAAAATGCGATTTTCTTTGCAAAAGCAGAAAAACAATCTCACACAGTCCTGGCAGGCCATGGTCCAACTCTCAGCGGAGGGTGTCTTTCCCTCATGATCTCGGCCACTTAAGCCACTCTTCTGGCTGGGCATTGAGCTTCACCCAACATCAATAAGATAGGTTCAATCATAGGCGGTTAGCAATATTTAACCTGAGGGCTGCAGCAAAGGAGTAGTTAGCAAATGTGATGGTTATGCTGGCCTTGGTGAGTTAATCCCTCAAACTCTCTGAGCCCTGGCAGAGGTAGCCATCACACTGTAGGAGGGACAGAGGCTCTAGCCGGTCAGCTGGCCCCAGTCCTGGGGAGGGATGGAGATGCTCACCCTTCATTCATTGCTGACCTTGGGAATGCCCAAGGTGGGCGAGAGGCAATTAGCAAATGGGGAGGGTGACCTCTGGGGGGTGAGACAGAGCCTGGCATTCAGCTTGATTTCCTCTCTTCCCAGAGACTTACCCACATCCCACAGAGCCCACCAAGAAAGAAGACTGAACTACCCAGTGTGCTGACGTGTACATCAGACTCAAACCCTGTGACTGGGATGGGCGGTACTATCATCCGTGGCGGGAGGGAAAGATGATTCGTTCACTCACTCATTCCACAACTATTTACTGAGGGCCCACCATTTGTCAGATGATAAAAGACATAAAGGAGACCCTAGGTGAACAAACTTGCAAGGCTAGGTGATAAATGTGCAGGAGCATACCAGCCAAGCCAAGGTTTGTGCAGGGCTCATGCTAACAGCAAACACTGATGATTGGTTATCTGCTGGGCATGGGTCTAAGTGCTTCAAGGTATTGAATCATTTAATACAATAAGTCTATGCACTAGTACAATAATCACCCCCATTTTACAGAGAAGGAAACAGAGGCGCTCGAAGACAAAAGACTTGCCCAGAGCCTGTGGCCCAGTCCCTGGTAGAGTTGGGCTGCCAGATGCGGCAGGCCTCCTGCAGAGTCTGTGACCTTAACCCTGGGCTCTGCCACCTCCTGGAGGAGGATGCTGGGCTCTGCTCAGGGCACGGGCAAATCAGTGCAGGGCTCCCTCCCACTTCCTTCCTTCCTTTCTTTTTCTGTCTCATGGCTGGAATCCCATATTCTCTCTTGCCCGTCTATTTAATTCCCGTTCTTGACTACTCCAGGATACACCATTTTTTCCACCCCTAAATAGGGTAACATCTGTCACCTGCCACCCAGTGCCTCTGGAAAAGCCATTTAACCCCCATGGCCTGGTTGTTTCCATCAGCAGGACCCCTGGGAGAGGGCTACAATCTCCGAGGGAGGGGGTCTGGCTCTGACAGTAGCCTCTGCCTTGTTCTGGAAGCCCCGGGTATTTTGGGTAGTTTGGGTAGTTTGCGAAGTCCCAACTCAACCCTTGGGCCTCAGGTTCCTTAGAGGGGAAGGGAGCTGGTAACACTCACCTGCTGGGGTCATGGGCCTCTCACTAGTGGGGGAGGGATTACTATAGCCACCGTCGTCGGGAGCAGCAGTGGTGATGTGGTGCTAAAGGTGCCCTACAGTGCGAAAAAGAGCCTTGGTATTTATACTGTCTGGTGTTGTCCTCTTCCTTTGTGTGGGACCTGCGCACTTTACTTGATTGTAACCTCCCCACCCCAGTACATACTCACCAGGACAGGGAGCTTGTCCGGTTCCTGCTCTCGAGTAGGCCAGCGCACCCGGGGCTCGGAGTGCCTGACGGTGTGCATTGAGAGCCTAGGATGTGAGTGTGTTTTGTTTACCTCCTGTACCTAATATGCTAATGACAGGAGGCAGTGATGAGCTGGTGGGGACCTGAGTGACGAAGAGCTGGCTTCATGCTTCCCCAAAGAGGCACCTTAGTGTCAATTGTTTCTTTTGTGAGAGGAATTGTTAAGGCCTGGGAATGTGGGCTTCTAGGGCTGGGAAGAGGAAAGGGGGGATCTCAGGCAAGAGCGGTGCAGGTCCTCGGCAGCGCGGCGATCGGACAGCCTGGGATGGGCAGCCCCAGCAGGGTGGGTATGGAATCCTGTGCCCTCCTGGGGAGGGAATGGGTGTGAATTGAACACATCTGTGTTACTCACTGACTTCTCGAGAGGCCCCATGAGCTCCAAAGTGGCGGCGCTGGCCCCATCTGCTGTGGACCCTTGTTGCCCTGCTCCTGGCACAGGGCCCGTCATGGGCACAGGAAGCACAGGGCGAGGGGTGGACACTGGTTTGGCATTAGAATGCCTACTGAAGGCAACCTCTTGTTGTGTAAAACAGGCTCCAGCAAGTCACCAGATCTCTCTGGACCTCAGTTTCCTTTTCTGTGAAATGGGTTTGATATCCCTGCCCATGAGTCTGTGTCCCCAATATCCAGCAGAGTCCTGGCACAAAGTGGGTCCTAGTGTACATTCATCAGTGAATGGATGGGTGGAACAGGAGAGAAGGAGGAAGTGTACTCTGTTCTTTAACAGAGAAGGAAAGGTGCATGGGGGAACTGGACCTCATGTCCCTGCCCAGCCTCCTGTGCTGAGGGAGGAGAGCAAGTGTCCGAGAGGACTGAGGGCCCAGGGCAACCCTGAGGAGGAGAGCAAGCAGACACTGGGTGGTCAGCATGGAAAGCCCTAGATGAAATGTGTAGGAAGCAGAGTAAATCAGCAGATGGAGGTGCATCTCTAAGGATTTGCACCAAATGGAGTTAATGGGTACAGATTAGTGTGAGCATGAGGGGGCTGAGTCTGTCCGGGATCCCCGCCCCTGCCTGGGAGGATGATGAGCAGTGGCCAGGGCTAAGGGGAGGGGGAGACACAGGTTGAAATGCTCATGTGTCCTAGATGTGTGTGTGGTTCTATTCTCTGTTCTCACTGCCCTCAAGAGGGTCTGAGGGCTGGAAGGAGTGGGGGATCCAGGGGACTTCATGAGCTGTGCCAGGTCGAGCCGACCTGAGGTCTGACATTATCACTTCCATGATGGGTCTGACTCCCACAGCTGGTCAAGGCTCGATCTTTGTATCCCCGGGTTTTATCCTTTCTCTCAGCTTCCTAGAAATTTCCATTAGACCTCTGCTTTGTCTGGGCTGAGCTGACTGCGCCCCATGGCCAAGAAGGGCAGCTGGGGGAGCGGAGGCCTAGAAGGGGAGAGCCGGGCAGTGGGGTTAATAAAAGATATGGCTGCTGGCCGTCCTCCCTGGCATTTCTACTCCCAGGCAGCTGTGGCCCTCATCTGTGGCTCAGTACAGAGGCTCCTCCCTGGCTTGACACACCCTGTGAATTGCCGGGCACCAGCAATGTGGGCTGTGGCCGAGAGGCCGAGCTAGCTGAGACCGGGGGTTCCGGGACTGGACTGAAGGAGGTAGGAGTGGCAGCAATGCAGACGGTGGGAGACACTGGGTGCAAAGGTCCCCACTACACAGAAGTGGGAAAAGATACTGGGCTGGAAGTTGCTACTTGGATCAGAGGCCAGGACAGCATCCTTCTGGCAAGCCCCTGGCCTTCTGGGGCCCTCGGCTTCCTTGTCTGTAAAATCCTGACCTGAGCAAAAGATTGGCTCTGACACAATTCTGGGGAATGAAAATGGGAAGGAAGATTCAGAGTTCTGGATTTTAATCCTAATTCTACTTGTTTTTGAAGCCCTCGGTGGGACAAGGTGGGACAATCCCCCCCACCCCCCACCCCACCTGCCACCACAGCCCATGGCAGACCTCTGAGGCCTATTGCCCTCAATTCTTTCACTAGATGTCCAGGGGCACCTGCTCCTTCCCAATCCTGGCCTGGGGAGGGAGGGAAGGATTGGAGAGGAAGACGGGCGGCCAGACCTCAGGGGCATCCAGCCTGGGGAAGGACTGGGGACAGAGAGACATGAAAGAAGCCTCACCAAGTGGTATGTGCCCCAGCAACCACCACGCTTCTGACCCCAGAGGCCTGGGGAAGCCTGGGACAGAATGAGTGATGAGAGGGCCCCTTATGGAGGCAGGGAATGCCCCCAGGAGCCTTGACAGAGGTGGAGAGGAAGAAGCGGGGCTTATTCCCAGCGGTTGGAGTGAGCGGGCTACGGTGGGGACCCAAGTAGGGCAGCAGGCATTTACAATCAGATGGTGTGCTCCTTAGAAATGCACCCCAGTGTCATCTAGCAAGCGGTTACCCCCCCTCCACTCCCCCCTTTCTCATCTCCTGTGGAGCATCTGTTCCGGCAGGCTGGGTTGGGAGGGGAGGTGCAGGGCTCAGTGGGCAGCAGTAGCCCCCTGGTTTCACAATGGCCCAGGCTACCTCTGCCTCCCATGACCAGTCCCTCTGTGAACCTCGTGCCCCCTCACTGCCTGTTTCGTCTGCGGGTCTATATATAGCGATCTCGATGCACACTCTGGAATTGGATTTGATGTAGCCCTCTGGACTCGAGCTAACTTTTGGGGAGTAGTTTTCTTGGGAGCCTGCCAGTCCAATTCCTCCCCCATGAACACTAATTACTGCACAGACCTTCTCCATGAAATCAGCGCTGAAGCCATTCCCATCCAGGCGGCTCTCCAAGACGAAATTTTTCTACTGGGAACCGACAGCCGCAAATAAACCTACCATCTACTTAGCAACAGAGACCAAGAGCAGGCGGGAGGTGGGGAGGGAGGGGGGACGCGGGGAGAGTGGGAGGGAGGGAGGCGGAGGAGAAGAGGGCTCGCTTCTTTTCTTCCTTCTGTTCTTTATTTTACAGAAAGGGTGTAATCAGCACTCTCTGGAAAGGTGGTACAGGGTGTCTCATAAGACGATGCAGGGGCCCAGGAGGAGGGGCCGGGCCACCTACTAGGCCAGGACCTGTTCTTGGCTGCTTGAGCTTGGCCAGAGCCCCCACTGCACCGCTGGACACCACTGGGCCCCTCTGGCAGGCCCCTGGCCTCTCCAGGTTTTATTCCGTGCTTCCCCACCCTAGCCTCCCCAACCACCCTGCAGACCCGGCCCATGCCTGGGCACTCTGTCTCGTCTTACTGAGGATGGCCTCCTTCCACCTCTCTGCCTGGCCAGCTCCCACTCATCTGCCACGGCCCAGACAACAGCCCACTTCTGCCAAGCAGCACCCCCTGACTCCTCCAAAACCTCCACTCTGAACTCCAAAGGCCTGTGCCAGGCACCCAGCAATGGGGTCTGCTCTGGCTCCTGCCCCCTCGGAGCCTGCATATCAGCGACCAAGGAAGGGGTGAGCATTAGGCTGAACAGGAGCTTCATAGCACCAGGTCCTGTCTGGTGCATCACGGTGTGCCTGTGAGGTAGAGGCCCTCTCCTCCACTTCCCCAGGACGAGCCTGAGGCTCAGATTGCTCAGGCAGGACGCTCATGGCCATTCACGACCTCGGAAGAGGCAGGGCAGGGATTGAAATCCGTGGGTCTGTTTCCCAAGGTCAGACCCTGTGCTCTCTCCCTTCTGACTCCCCTGGGATAGTTCTGGGAGCTGTGCGTGCTTCTGCCCACCCTGTGCCCCAAAGGTCAGCCCAGGGCCGAGCACTCAGCTCCTATTTCAGGAGTGTTGGAAGCCAAAGGACAGAAGAATTTCCCCCGGAGGTTTCTCAAGGCCCAGGGCAGGCCCAGTGAGCTCTGATGGCCACGGGCCACTTGGCAGGTGCGGGCACTCCAGCCAACAAAGCCAGAGAGGCCCTCGGAGCCTGCTGGGGGTCATGACACTCTGTACCAACCTTGCCCAGTTGGTAGAAGAGCTGTGCCCTGCCCTGGCAGAGCCCCTCTGCGTTGTGCCTAGCTGTGTGTCCAGGGACACTGGAGCCAGGACCCCTGCCAACAAGTCACCTCTCCCAGATCCCATCACTTCTGTCCAGGGCCACTTCTGCCACCAAGGCTTGGTGAGTCCTTCCCCCTCTCTGGGCCTTGGCGTCCCCATCCATCAAATGGCTGTGATGATTCCCCAGAGCTTCCCTGGCTGGTGTGGGGGGGTGTGTGCGGGCAGTGGGAAGGGCTGAGCGCTGCTTTGATGTCAGTGGTGTCCCTCAAGGCCCCTGTCCCCTGGGCCCAGCCTCATGCCCATTTGGGACGCTCCTGTGCCTGCCCGCCGCCATCCAGGGTGGATGAGTGAGGCCAGAGCCCAGTTTTCCTCTCCAGTGCAAAGCATCGGGACTCAGAGAGAACCCCAGTGGGTCTAGGAGAGTGGCTTCTCAGGGCAAGGAGAGGAGAGGATCCCTGGAAGACCTCTTTCTTAAAAGAGACATCAAGAAAATGGGTTATGCCCAGGGACAAGCCACCTTTGTTTTTGGGGCGCCTGCAGCCTTAGTTGTAAGGAGGGGAGGGGAGCTGGGGGAGCTGATCTGTGCAGCCTCTCCCATCTCAAGGCCATGTAGGGCAGTGGTTCGGAACGGGGCTTGCACATTGCGTGGCTCTCTCACCTTTGAACTGTGGGGTTTGGGGCAGGTTTCTTAGCCCCTTTCTCCCTCAGTTTCCTCCCCTGTACGATAGGAGATGACCAGCACTCACCTCACTGGGATGCTGAGGGTTAAATGAGACCATATAGCCAAGTGTTAGAACAGACCTGGTATGTGTAGGTGTACGCGGGGTCAGGGAGAGCTGGGAGTCACAGGTGGGTACCAGCCACCAGGGCCTGAGGAAGCGCTTTCTATGGGTCAGGGATGGCGTGGAGCCCTTGCTGACATTTTCTCACGTGATGCAGTGGCTCTGTTTTTGTTTTTGGTGTGTTTATGAAACCTGGCGAGCCCCAAGAGGCGAGACCAGAGTGTTGCCTGGACCGGCAGATATCATTCAGCGTCTACAGAGTACGTCCCAGCTCCAGCCACTGGCTGGCATGAGACACGTCCTCCAGAGGACGAGCCTGGGCCAAGTGGAGCTGGTCACCGCGGGCCTGGGGCCCACAGGAGCATGTATCTCTGGGCAGCTGAGGGCCACCCAGGCTGAGGCTGGTGAGGCGGGGCCTTGGGGGTCCCCGGTCAGGGCGAGGAGGGAGCAGCTGCTTCAGCGGAGCGCCAGACCCATCTCCAGCTTCCGTGTGAGTGGCTTCAGCTGGCTCCAACCCTTGGGCCTGGTGCCGGGGCCAGGCGACCCTCGGCATCAGGAAAGCAGGCTGGGCTCTGTACACCCTTCCTCTCGGCGGCTCTTAACATTTGCTAGTTTTGCTTCCCCGCTTAGGTTCCTGGTTAATTTTCCTTAGAAAAACTCTACCCTCCTTCCAGCAGAGCTCAGCTAAAAAGGACACACTTGTCATGGGGGATGCCCTGTGGGGAATATGGCAGTGGGTACACCTGCTCTGTGTTCTGGAGCTCAGGCACCATGGGCTTTTGGGGACTAAGTGGGGATGACTATGGGAGCCAGGCCCTTCCTGACTAACGTAAGCACCCTCCTCCCAGGGAAGCACCCCCGAGAAGCATCCGTGGGAACAAAGAGGGCCCTAGGAGCAGGCAGAGAGCAGGGCAGTTAGAGATGCAGGCTTTGGCATCAGAGAGACCTAGGCTCCTATCTGGGCTCTACCACTTCCTGGCTGTGTGATCTCAGGTAAGTTCCTGAACCTCTCTGAGCCCCACTTTCCACACTGTACAAGAGAACTGATGCAGGCCTGTGGTGACCTGTGAACTCCCAGGGCGGTGCCAGGCCCCACACATGTCCCTTCTGTGAGATTCTTAAACAAAGGTGTCCTGTGGATCATGCAGCCTCCCTGAGCTGCCCTGGACCCTCTCCTCTCCATGGGATGGCGGGGCAGTGGCCTTGGCCCCATCAGCAGGTGTTCCCTCCCAGGCTGTGGGCAGGCTATGCCTTCCAAAGCCTCAGCCCCTCTGTGTCTCCCCCTCCCCTCCCCACTCCCCTCTCCACCCTCCCTGTCCTTTCGACATTCTCTGTTCCTTCTCTTGGGTGGTGGATGAGCAGAAAAACAAATCAAAGTTGCCTGTGTGTCCTGGAGCCCACGATGCTCCCACGAAATAATCCCTTGCTTCCCATTACCCACCCCAATAACTCTTGTATATGGAGTGTGAAATAATTAGCAGCAGCAAAAATAATTTAGGAAACAAGAAGAAACTAATTGTATAAGCTTGTTTGGGGAAAACACAACCGACCAAAAAACCCGCTGTGTAGGGAGGTTTGGACAGACAGACCAGCTCCCTGGAGGTCAAGGCCACACCTGGATCACCTGGCAGGGTCCCTTGAAGGGCCCTCGCTCAGGACCAGCTTCTTCCACCCCAGCCTCCAGGAGGGAACCACTGGTGCCAGAGCCATGCCCCGCCCCCATGGGCCCAGGGGCGACTTCCCAAAACACATCTACACTCTCATCTCAGGCCATCCTGGGGAGGCAGGTGGGCAGGGGGGGATGTGGGGAGGGAGGTCCAGACACCTGGAATAGTATGAGGCCCCAAAATGGGCCTGGTGACCTCCCTGAACTTGAACTGGGTCTGGGTAACAGGCCCTGTACCCTGCAGGCCTGGAAGGTTCTTTCGTCGCCCGCTGCTTACCTTTGCCACTCAGACTCCCTCGCACCAACAGACACCCAATACCCATCAGAAAGCAACAGCACATTGAGGATATGGAGCTTCCCTGGGGGGATGGAGAAAACATCCGGTGCCTCATGCTTTATGGCTCTTCTGACTTTTACAAGTTTGCCACCTCCTTGAGCACTTTTCCAACTCCTAGTCTCTCTCTTATCCTCCACCCCACTGCTCCTCATTTCCTGGGAGGTAGAGGGTCAGGTGCCCTTGTTTCCATGGGACAGATGCAAAGGAATGAGGAAAGCTCCACATTCCTGAATGGAAGGTTTCAAAATAAGGGAATGAGGGACCAGAGAGATGCAATAAGGTCACAGTCACCAGGAAGGGCTCAGGGTTTGATCTGGGGCTTATGTTTCTCCCCATCCTTACCCTGCTGGACAACTGGCCTCGCTGTTCAAGGCACCTAGGTGGATCCCAGTCTAGCATGACTCCTGTGCTCCCTGGGATCCTGCCCAAGGCCCTTGAGGCCCTTGACTCTCATCTGAATGAGAGCTGGGCTGGTGGGGAGGCCTCCTCTTTCCTGCCCCCTCCCCTTAGATGAGGGGCATTTGCATTTGCTTAGAACTGCACTGTAAGGTTATTCTTAAGGACAGAAGTCTCACCTCTCTCCCTGGGAGCTCCTGTCTGCTATCTCCTGACGTAGCTTCCCTTGTCTGGGCCATTACTATAATCTCCTAATTTGTCCCTTGGCCTCCAGTGTTTCAGTCTCAGGCTAGCTTCTGATCCGTCACTCCCTTGCTTTGAAACCCTCTGTGACTTCCTATTTCCTCCAAAATCAGCACACACTTCTCAGCCTTGCCTCCGTTGTGACATTGGTCTCTGTCATCCCCCTCAGTCAGGTCTCCGTGTTCGAGGAATTAACTTTAAATGATGGCTCCTCGGGGAGAAGTCAACTCACTGAGAGCAGACCGGGGTTCATACCTGGTTGTCCCTCCCCCTCACTGTTTTCACCCAGACTCACAGTGGCTCCCATGTGGCCCTTAAGCCACGGTGGCCTGGTGTCCATCTCCCAGACACCACTCCCTGCTGAAGCATCGCGGCCTAGAGGGGGCTCATGGCGCCTTACATTCAACCTGAGTGAAGGGGCACCCATTATTTGGTCCACACCTACCCAGTGTCCTGGATTCCCCCACACGGGTGATTGGCACTCCCAAGGCAGAAACTTGGGAGTTCTACATTCTCCTCCTTCACCTCACCCACCCCAGAGACATCTCCCAAGTAGGTTTCTCCTCTCCACCCTGCCCCCCGCCCGGGGCAACTTCATCATCACTTTCCTTCCTGCGGCTCCCAAGAGCAGGCACCACCTCCCCAGAGTTCCTGGGCAGGCCTCCTCTGGGCTTCTCCCTCTCCTACTTCGGGTCCCTGATCGGGCTGAAATCTGGTCCCCAGCTGCCTTGGCAGATGAGACAGGGCAGGCTCGATCGGGGGACCTCAAAGGCCCGACTAAGACATCAGAGACAGTGGAGCTGACGGAGATTCTGGTTGGAGGCACGGGGAGGGAGCAGTGTGCATGCCCCATCAGTCTGGAATCAGCACATGGCATGAGCCAGGGGAAAGCATTTGGAGGCGGGAGGGCGGCTCCCTACAGGCAGGCCCCTCTGGGCCCATTTGCTGCGCTAATTGCCTGACAGAATTACAGGGCAGGTGTCCAGGTCTGGGGCTGTGGTCTCACCGTGCACTCAGCAGCTGAGGTCTTTTGAGGGCTGGGGGTTGGGTGGAGTGCTAGGGAGGCAAGTGCGGAGTGGGGCCCTCCCGCCTCCTGCTGGGCTGATGGATGGCACCAAGTATGCATAGGTAGGGCACGTCTGTACTCCGGGCTGACAAATGCCACAGGTGCAGCCGCAGGGGACACAAGCCAACTGCTCCCAGCACATCTGTGCATGTGCTGTTCAAGGTCATGCTGGGAGCTCAAGCGGTCTGGCGATCTGGGGGCTTGAAGCCCCTCACTGCCTTTGGCGGATCCTCTTAGTTAGCCATCTCTTCCTGGATGGGGAAGCAGAAGTGGGTGGCGGGGAGGGTCCTCTCCCTCGGAGACTAGCCATGTCACTCGGCGTACTCGGGCACAAACCTTGAGATTCGTCTCCAGGCTTGGCAAGAGAACAGCCGTCTCTGCAGCCTGCAGCTCACCTGCTCTTAGAATCACCTCCCCTGCTGCCTCAACCCGTTCTTCTGCCTCCGGAGCCTTCTGCTCGCGCTGCTCCTGCCCTGCTGTGGTCTTCCCACCCCAGAGCCCCATCCTGACATTTCCGACGTAACACCAGTCTCCCTCCCACTGGCATGGCTTAGGGTTCAGCCCCTCAATGGACTTCAGCTTGTTTTTCCCCAACTCACTTACACAAAAATGAATGTAATGGAAGAAGGTCATCAATTTGATGTCCTCCCCTCCAATTAAAAAAATATTAGCACCTGCAACTGCCTGTCTATAATGGAATCTAGAGGATTCTGACCTCACGTGAAATTAAATACTTGGACATTTCGAGTTCTGCAACTAGTACCGTGAAGCTGGGATATCCTGGCACTGGGTGCCCTGGTCATGTGGGAGAGCCACGTGTGGTGTGGTGGAAAAATCCAGGAAATGGCATCTGAGTTTCTGGCACCTCTCAGTTGGTTGGCCCAAGACCTAATCTATCTGCACCTCAGCTTTGTCATCTATAAAATGGGGATAGAATGTATCAGACGGGTAGCTCCTAGAATCAGAGAGGGCATGATACAGAGTATACACTCAGTAAGTGTAGAGTTAATTTGAATCCAGTTGGAGACTTTGAAACAGACAAGTCAGCTTGGAACTTTACAAAAAATTAAGAAGACATCAGTCATATTTTCCAGCAATTACACACAGCTCTCTACCCAAAAGAATGGAAAACACATCTTCTATCTATCTTCACATAGATAATTGTACAAATAAATTCACAGCCACACTATTCACGATAGCCCCAAAGTAGAAACGATCCAAGTTCACATCAACTGATACATAAACAAAATGTGATCTAGCCATACAATAGAATATTATTCAGCTATAAAAAGGAAGGAAATTCTGACCCATGCCACGATATGTATGAATCTTGAAAACATGCTTAGGGCAAGAAGTCAGGCACAAAAGGTCACATACTGTATGATTCTATTCATATGAATCATCCAGAATATGTAATCCATAATCCATCAAAACAGAAGGGAGACTAGTGATGGCCAGGGACTGGGAGGAGATAGGAATGGATTCATTAATATGCTCTGTTTAATGCATATGGGGTTTCCTTTTGGGCTGATACACACATCTTGGAACTTGATAGAGGCGGCTGTTCTACAACACAGTGATGGTACTAAATGCCACTGAATTCCCCTTTTTACAATGGTCAATGGTTAATTCGAAAAAGAAGAGGAAAGGGAAGAAAGCATCAGGAGGAAATTAACACATTAAAGCACACAGCTTTGCCCTCTGTCCCCCACCCTGAGCCAAATATTCTAGCCTGGCTTTTCAGGGTACCCCAGGCCCTCTTTGCCCCAACCCAACAGAACACTACTCAGGCCCAGTGGCTGGAGCTACTGCAGAAGCACTGGCCTTCTTCCCCCGAGCTGGCCTGTGTCTGCGTATAGAGACGGCATCTGGACACTCTGGGTGCCTCGGCTCTGGGGCTCTCATCCTCCTCCAGGCTTCCTTGGTGACCCCAGCAGGCCTCCCTCAGGCCTAGAGCAAGCTCAGGACAGGAGGCCCAGACTCCCTCCACCACACCTGCTCTCCTCCAACTCGGCCTGTGCCATTCTTGGCCGCACAGACCCATCTGACACATCTCCCTACCCAGACTGCTGTCTCTGACTGCCCAGGTGTGAGTCTGTCTCCCCAAACTGCAAACACCCAGAGGGCAGGAGCCCGGGTCTGTTCATCTCCACAGGCACAGAACACTCATCACCATCTCTGGCTGGTAAAAAAGGAGAGTGGGTCGTGAGAGAAGTTGCTGGATTCTTGTTTCCCTCGTGGCTCTCTGCCTTTTTTCTTTCTTTCTTTTTTTAACCTGGAGGGAATACAACTTCAGCATCTCCACCCGCTTTATAAATACTTTGACAAATGGTTTCTCTCCTGCCATGCTTACCCCAAGCAGGGGCATCTGTCATTTTGGGAAACAACTGTTTACAGCCCTTCTGACCTTTCATGCAGAGTCAGCGGCTGGGGGCGGGGGTGGGGAGTGGAGGAGGGGGCAGCCAGGCCGACTGCAGTTCATCAGGCCCAGAATTTAAAAACAGGAAGGAAGAAAGAAAGAAGGAAAGGCAGAAAAACCCTACACAACTCTTGAGTAATTGCTGTCTCCTTGGCAACGAAGCAGCAGTCTGTGGACCTGTGCTCTCCATCCTTCCCTGGACTGGAAGGCAAGAGACAGCCTGGAGGGAAGGCGTTTTCCACCCTCTGGTGGCATCCTGAAGAAGGATCTGTTTTCAAGTCACTCCTTAGCCCCTTTATTGTTTCCCCGTGTCTCTCAGCAACAGTTCATACTTTGCAGACCAGGCACTGGGGAGAGCTGGGCATCTAGGTGGGAAGAGGGCACTGGCCAGAGGACCCACAGTCCAGGACGGTTTCCCTCAGAGCCAGGGCACCCCGTGAAAGCCCCCCCAAGGGAGCTTCCTTTAAAGAGCTTAAACTTCTCCTCCTCCACCTCCTCCCTGCCCTGGTCTTCTTAGGAAACCCCCTTCTCCCTGAAGAAGGACTTGTTGGCCTTTGGGGCCATGGGTGTGTACTGGGGCTGAGGAGGAATAAGAGCTCGGAGGCGTGTGGGGGTCGCAGAGGCTGGGATCTCAATGGCACAGGGACCAAGGCAAAAGCTGAAGAAGTGCCTTCCCCAGAGGTTCGGTAAAAGAGGAGAAAACCTCCCCCTGCCCCACTGCCTACCACCCACCTGCACTGACTGCTCCTGGTCCCCCTGTGGAGATGGCAATGAAACACAGACCCTCCTTTCCACGCCCCACTATGGATCTCTTCATCCTCCAAGGGTAAGCTCTGGTCTCCCCTCCTCCAAGAAGCCTTCCCTGGCTGCACCCACTGTAATGGCCCATCCTTCTCTGTCGCCTGCCAGGTTCTCTCTTTCAGGGCTTGTCTGTCATCTGGGAGGTGGGGTGGCCCCCCTAGATAGATGGGAGCTGCCCAAAAGTGGGAGTGAGCCTCGTCCTTATGGGCTTCTCTGTGGTCCTAGAAGGGTTCAGCGAGCGCATGTGGGTGGATGGGCAGCAGTGCGGGCTTCCTGCGGTCAGAGCTGTACTTCTTGAAGAGAAAGCCTCTTCGAGTGGACAGGGGCATGGGCTGTTACAGAGTGGGTTGGATTGTCTCCATTTTTATAATCTCTTCGGGCCCTCCTTCACCTGGACCAACCTACTTTCTCCAGTTACATCTAAGGCTCTGCTAAGCAGCGTTTCGTCCTGTTCCTCAGGCACACCCGCTCATTCTCCACCACCACGCCTGTGCTCATACTGCCCCCAGCCTCCAGAACCAATACTCTGCCCGGGCCTGATGCTTCTCTTGATCCAACCTGGGCTCTCAGGCCAAGCTCAAATGCCCCCTCCTCTACGGAGGAACCTAAGTGTTCATGGACCTTTCCATCCCTTGTCTTGCTACAGCAGTTACAATCTGAACTACCTCTCCTGTGTGTCCTCTGATGGGTTCATGGGGACCTAAGTTTATCCCTTCCACGTGGATGGGGTGCGTGGGTGCGCACGCACCTTCTGATAGGTGTGGAATGGGCATCTCTGAGGCTATGGTCCTGCTGAGCCCAGAAAACAGAAGAGATGCTCAGGGCAGATCCCTGGAAAGATGGTGACATCAGTGTGTCTAGTTTACAGCTCCTCTCGGTACCTCTTTCTGCATTTTCCCTATCTGACCCATCCAAAACAACCACAGCCCTTATGCTCTATGTCCCTGGTGTTCAAGTGATCTGCTCTTTGCTTCTCTTCCCCTCTTCTGAGGCGGTCCCTGATTCAGCACTGAAATGATGTCCCCCTCCCCACTGCCTCAGGAAGAGGGTGTTATAACAGGAACCCAAGCTGCCTGTGAAGGTTTTCTGGCCTCCCCTTGGTCAGTGGGTTAGGGCTGCTCCACAGTGTGGCCAATCACTGGCAAACATTTATTGAGCACCTACTGTATGCATAGCACTGTGCTGGGTGTTAGAGAGAGGAGAAGGGAGATTTCTTCCTGGGGCATGGTATCGATCTCAGGGATCTCAGAGTTGGGCTTGAACAGGGAGGAAGATGCAGAAACAGACAAATCACATGAAGAATCAGGCAGAGGTGAAACTGCCCAGACCAAGCATCTGAAACTGATCTGAAACTGACCCATTGAGCCCTTGGTCCCAAGCCCAAGGAGCCCTTGTGGTAAACAAACAGTTGAAGGAAAGCACAGGGAATTAGAATTTTTAAAAACTTCCAGTGGTAATAAAATCTGGGGTGTAAAATGGGTTAGGAAATTTATTTTTTCAATATATGATTTTGTCCCCCTCTCCTCTGAAAATCCACATATCTATTCTGCTTCAGGTTGGGGCTCCTTTACACGGTTTTATTAAAAAAATCATTTACTGTGGGCTTTTCAGTTCAACTTTAACTGGACCGGGTGGAAATTAAAAAAAGGATATTTTAAAAATAAATTATATAAATTACAGCCCTAATTATAAAGGAACTTTTAAAAATGTATCCAAGCATTAAAAGAAAATCTTTTTTTTTTTAAAAAAAATGCCCCATTTCCCTGTTCCATTGCAGGAGCATAATTTAGATACTTTTAACAAATCCTCGTCCTTTGGAAGAAGCGGGCTCTCCAGGCCCATTTGCCAGGGTCTCTTTCTGCGTGCTATTATTATTTGATAACTTTGGGCTTAAATCTGCATGAGAGCCAATTATCTCTCTTTGTCATCAAGCAGGCTTGCTGTTCGGCAGTGGTTTTTATAGTACAGTAAAAGCCTTACAGAGCCTGGAGGAGGTGGGTTTGCGGTTCAGATTACACTCCGTCTTGCCTCTCCCAGTGACTTCCCTTATTCCTTTTTTTCTATTTTTGTTTTTCATCATTTTCCAATGCAACAAGCTTTCCTCCCCCAGCTATGTGCCTCTCTCTGCACCCCTGCCAGCCTGCTCCCTGTCCTGATCTCCTTCCTTGAGGGTTTCATCCTCTTGAGGTCTTTTTCTCTTGACCAAGGTCTTCCCGTACACAGAAGTGGTAGGAATTGGCATTTCTTGGCCCACCCACCAAAGGGGGCCTAAAGCACAAGTCACACTCTCTTTCCTTCTGAACTAGTGGAGGTGGCATGGTGAGCACAGCACTGGAGGGAGGCAGGGACCCCTCATTCTCAGAGCTGACAGTCTGAAGGGAAGCGTAGGGAAAGCTGGAGCCGGATCAGTGCCTCAGCAGTAAACCAAGGATGTTAGAGGTGGTGGTGCCGCCCGCCTGCCTGGGGCCTGGAGAGTTCTGGGGCAGTGGGCCTGGCACACTGCTGTTCTTGTTCCTCCACCAAGAGAAGAGAGGACACGATGATCAGAAAGAACAGACAGAGTTTCATAAAGGGGGTGGGAGAACTCAGCCCTACCCTGAAAAGACTGGACCAGAGAAAAGGAAAGACCATCCAGGGCAGGGGAACAGCCTGACCAGAGGCAGGAGCCAGACTGGATGAGAGTACTTCATCCCATGGGAAAGCAGAGATCTGGTTTGCTGTCTCCACCGCTGTGCCCCTGCCACCCAGGCTGGGTCCCCGGAGGCACTTGGTGCATGTCGATGGAATGAATGCATGATGAGCGTATGAAGAGAAAGAATAGAGAGGCTTAGATTAGGAGGGTTTAGGGTATCAGACCTTTTTGGTTCCAGATGGCAAACTGCCTCTTCTGGCAAAAAAATCATTTCCTGACCTGGTACCCTCCTTAGCACAGAGCCCCCAGCCCCTGCCTGCCCGTGCACCCGGCCTTCCCCTCTGCTCCCTTCCAGACCAGTAGCACCTGCTATTCCCTCTGCCAGAGGGCTCGCCCCACCCACCTGGACCATTCTTCCATCACTTTTAGATGTCCTTTCCTCCTGGAATTCCTTCTTAACCCCAAAGTCCAAGTCAGGCCCCCTGAGGGCCTCAGTCTGCACTAACTCTTGTCCCCACGCTGACCCTAACCTGGGTCCTGGCCAGCAAAGGATGCTGGGAGAAGACAGAGCCCTAACCCTGGCCACACACGGACCCTTATGTTCATATGGGCATTTCACACTAAATACAAATTACTCTCAACAGCAGCTAGAATTAAGTGCACATGGACCAGGCACCGTGGTCAGCATTTTATCTAAGTTATGGCATAATTCTTCAAGCCATGTCTTGGAGTCGGTGAATGACTTGCTCAAGGCTAAAGCCCGGGGACAGGGCAGATGGCCGATTTACACCCCAAGCAGGTCTGGCTCCAAAGCCTTAGCCATTTCCATTGCTCTACTGGCCACGAGGGACTTGGGCTCAGACAGGGTGGCTCAGCCCCCAGCTGGTGTGGCGTAGTGGCTGGTTTCAGCCGCCACACTCCTTCACTGAGGGCTCAGCACCTGGGGCACGTCACTGAGATTCTCCTTCCTGGTTCACCTCTTGACCAACCTTCCCTCCCCCAAGAGCTGGGTCAGGACACCAACGTGGCCTGTGTTGTCCCCATGTGATACTGCAGAGCCCTGAGAGGCCGTGGGGATGGCCCCTGGTATCACACACGCGCGCACACCCCACCCCAGCATGGGGACTGGCGGGGGCGGCTGGGTCTATGGGCCTCGGCCTCCCACTTAGCGCCCCCTCCATAAGCCAGGAAAGCTGTGGGGGTGAGTCACTCCCTCTCCTAGTTGCGGCGGGAAGGCCTGCATGGCGGCTGAGTGCCCTGCCCCTCCTCCCACCCAGGGAGTGCCTGGAGCTCTGGCCCTCCCAGCTGCCGGGTTGGCATTTGGAACCGGGGTGCCGCTGTGCTCCTGCTGAAGGAGCTCCTCTTCCATTTTATTTTTCAAATGAGGCCTTCCTGGAAGGTGATGGGAAACTCCCTGGTTCTTGCAGGAGGTATTTCAGGGGGAGTGATGTTTCCAGAGTGGCTGCTGGGCAGGGGTGAGTGGGCCCTCCCTGGAGGTGCCTGCCAGAGGTGAGCTCCACCCGCCTTCTCCACCACTTAACCCAGGGACGGGGCCCTCAGGCCATTCCTCTTTTGCAGTTTTAGCAAGAAGGTCATGTGTCCTGGGCAAACCAGGACACTTGTTTACCGCCTTGTCTAACACACTTCTCTAACTGTCCCCAGGGTGCAGAGCCTCAGCTTGGCTTGGGCACCCCTCTCCCCACCTTCTCTTGCCTCCCTGACTGTGGGGTCTAGGAAATGGCTTGTGGGGGGGTTGCCTGATAGAGCACACAGTTGGGTGATTGAGACAACCCCCATTCTGGTTGGGGTGTATGCCATGTGGTGACACCTGTTCTGTGGGACTTCCCAGGCCTAGGAAGGCACCTTCAATCCCAGGTTTGGGTCCATCCCCCTTACACAGGATTCCCTACAGCAGGTCATCTGAGTTCTTCTAGAAGCTGGGGGGTAAGAAGGAAGCAATTTCCTGGGTCAGGGGAGCTGTAACTGGGGAGAGTTTGTAATGGTATAAAAGATAATGCTAGGACTTGGGTGGCGGGGGTCTCCCAACCTCCAAGGTGTGGCCACCGTGTCTGACTGGGTGGGAGCTGCCCTCACCAGGCCCTCCACTCTCCCTCACCTGGCCACCCTGGCCTCGATTCAGGAACATGCCGGCCACTCTCGGGAACTCTGTGGCTCCCCAGGAAAGCCCATTTCGTGGCTGCTCCCTGGCCTCCCACTGCTGGCTGGCAGGCAGGCGGGTGGGCGGGCAGGCAGAATATTACCCCTAAGATAAATGAAGAAGACTTTCAGCCCTTATTGGATTATAGTTTTTATTGAACTTTATAAATTCCAATTAGCAGAGCCCTGGGCAATAAGTGACACGCAGCCCGTGGCTCACTTTATGGCGTGATTATGACCCTGTTTATCCTCCCCTGAACAAGAAGTATTAATGGAGGAAACGAAGGAAAGGGGACCCAAGAATACATAAAAACAGATATTGGTGACACAGAGATAAACAGACAGGGTCAGGGAGAGAAAACGGCAACCTCCAGGCGGACAACGGGGCACAAAGGATCAGAGATTTCAAGAAAGCCACGTGCTCAGAGTCACAGCCTGCTTGGATGCCCTTCTGGCTTTCCTTCTAGCACAGTGAGCCCCCTTGACCCCCAGTGGCTGCTGGGTCCCGGAGAGCACCTCCCACCCCTGTCACCCACAAGCAATCTTGTTCTGGCTGGAGTTTAATTTACAAAGCGCAGAGTCCTGGTTTGTGCACTTCTCTGGCCGGGCAGCCCACTGCCTCACGAGGCTCTGACTCTATAGCTGAGCTTGAGGGGCAGCCCAGTGCCTCCTGAATGCTTCAGAAGAGTCCCTTGCCCTTTGAGAATCTGAAGGACACTAAAGGCATTCTTCCTAGAAAAACGTCCCCAGTACACACACAAGCACGAATATACCCACTCGTGTATGCATACATGCACACACATGCCATTTTCATACAACTTCAGGGGATCATTAGAAATCTGAGAATGGATCGTGGACCACCCCCACTCCCCCATGCACCACACCCACAGGAGACTGAGAGCATCAGATTAAGAATCCTTGAGTTTGGAGCACCTGGGTGGCTCATTTGGTTAAGCATCTGACTGTTGATTTCAGCTCAGATCATGATCTCAGGATAGTGAGATTGAACCCCTTGTCTGGCTCTGCGCTCAGCATGGAGTCTGCTTGGGATTCTCTCTCTTTCCCTCTCCCTCTGCCTCTTCCCCATGCTCTAAATTAATTAATTAATTAATTAATAATAAAATCTTTAAAAAAAAAAAAAGAATCCTTGAATTTGATGGAACCAAGACCCGTCTCCTGTTACTTCCCCTTGGAGGTGCTAAGAGCCCACAGAGAAGTGGGCAGCCTGCAAGCCTGGCCACACTGGGGATGCCCCCTGACCCTACCTGTGTCTCCTCTCTCCCTGAATGCTCAGGTTTGTCTCCACTCACTCCACTTTAAACCTTTACTAGCTGGGCCCCAGAGCAGCGGCTGGTGAGAAGAGAGGTATGGGGTGAGCTGGCGGATTTCTGAGCCAACAGGGTCAGAGATGGCCACACTCTCCCACATCCTAACCCTCCATGCCTTGCTGCATTTCCTGGGGAAAAGAAGCATGCTCAAGGATGGCGTACCTTCCTCATTGTGTCTGGCTTTGTTTGTACCTGTCTCCTCCTTCTGTGGGTCATCTTTCTCCCAGCCTTCAGCGGAAGATTAAAAAAAAGAAAAAAAAAAATTCTTCCTATCAGCATTTTGCCGTTGTATGGAATCACTAACATTGAAGTACCCGAGGAAGCTTTTGTAGTTTGAACAGGATGAAAAATGCTTCAGGTGTTCGTCATCTGCAGCGGTATGTAAGTAAGATGCCGAGGTCTGCGTGCTGCCCAGAGTGTGTCTATCTGGCTGGGTCCATTAGGGTCCATGGATCCCCCCAGTGGCCTGGGCCTCGCCCGCCTTCTATGCCTCTGTGATTTATGGAGCCCTAACAGGCCTGGTCTTACTTCAGATAAGAAGCGTGGGAGGTATATCAGCTCCAGGGTCATGAACTACCCCGGCCAGGACTTGCTTGCTTCTTCCAGAGGGAGAGTCAGTAAGCGCCAGGGAACCTGAGCAGGGACTGGGGACTGGACTGAGGGGACAGATTCCTGAGCTGGAAACCTGCGGGGAGACCAGGTGTTCTGTTGAAGCCTGGTGAGGGGGTCGCTGTGGACATTCAGGCACCAAGATATTGCTGCTTCTACACCCTCTAGTAAGATACGAGCTTCCAGAAAGCTTGAGGCCCTTGAGGAGGGAGGGGGAGGCCTGCAGACGAGGGATAGTGTCCCTCATGTTCCCTAGTCTGTGCTTTCTCCCCTCAAGCCCTAGGCACCTGAATTAGCTGAGCCTGACTCCAGAAGAATGGGCTGCCCCCCTTCCCCCTCCCAAGCTCCTGGGAACAGCCCCTTCCTTCTGCCATACCCTGGGCCCTCGGGCAAGGCCAGCAGTACCAGGCAGGGTCCAGAACCAGAGCTGCAGAAACCACACCTGAGTGCTGGGTATGTTCGGTACCTTTCAGAGGACTTGCTTAGTGATGTGTGAGTTACACAAGGCATGTCTTTTCATTCTCATTTTATGATGTAAGAATGAAGGCCCAGAGAAGGACTATTTGGGCAGCCACTGTCTTATTGCTGAGCAATTCAGGGAACAGATTTTGGAGCTGGTCTCTGGTCCAGAAGGGCTTTGAGTTACCTGTTGACCCAACTGGCTGAGGGCTATAGGCTTTGGGTGGTTGTATGGAGAATAAAGTGGATTTTTTTCCCTGCATCGTTGAAGGGTGTGAGGGGCTGGGTGGGTGGGGGGATAACAGGACTTAAGAGCAGAGCTGGGAGTCCAGGGCCATTGGTGTTCTCTGGAAGCCCCTTCCAGCCTGGCTGGCACCTGGGGAACAAAAAAAAACCCCATTTCAAAACCCCTAGTGCTGCTAGTACCACCTCAGGCTGGGGTGGGGGCTTCGGCCTGGGTCCTAAGACATTTCTGGGATTATCCCTTCCCGCACAGAAGGAACAGTCTTAGGCTGTCTTGCAGTTGCTGGTGGTTACTCGGTCCCCATCAGACTGCCATGCCCATGGGAGATGTTCAGTCCATGATTTAAGTGAGTAGAGTGTTGATGCCAGGGCCTCAGACGTCAGGACACAGGTGGGCTGAGCAGTGGGGGCTTTGGAGTTCTCCTGGCACCTTTGCAATCATCAGGAAAACCCCACTGCCCATTGCCGAGGCCCTCCAGGCCCCTTGGCATGGGGATGAGTCCTTCGAAAGACCAGGGGATCGCTGGGATCTTTTGAAACAGATGAAGACACCACCTGCCCAGGCAGCCTCCCGTAACTGGGGATGACGGAGAGGATGGGGGTGTGTCAGGGAGCCCTGGGGCACATCACGCAGAGGGAGGAGGGAGCCCTCACGGAGCCCGGACTCCAGGCTCACCTCTGCCACCAACTAGCTGAGTGACTGTGGCCCGGCTGATCTCCGAGGTCCGCGCCAAGTGTGAAATCCACCGAACGCCCTCTCTGATGTTTCAGGCACGAACACAAATGAGCACGTATGGAGAACTGTGGCAAGTAATAATGGCCCCCCAGCCCCCACCCCACGCACACACGCTCTTTTCTCTCTTCATGCCCCTGTAATAGATCATACAAGATGGATTACATTAATTTTCTATAAACTATATCAACTTGAGTGACATGTCCTTAAGGGTTGGCTGATTGATATCTACAATGCGGTCTTATAATCTAAAATCATATTAATATTAATATTAAAGATTTTCTGTCCTTTACGCGCACCATTAAATCTGGAGTATAAGGTGAAATTGACAACATACATTTTGACAGCTTATCTATAATAAATATGCAAATCTTGATGCCCACATGTCATCACAGATGCACCGCAGCGCTCTGAAGATCAAAGCGTGCCTGTCTCCTGCGTGACATTTTCAGCGGAGGATCAGAGCACACGTCTGGGCGGCAGGAGCAGCGCGGGGTGCGCCTTTGCCGGCGGTGACCCTGGCCTCTCCTGTCTGCCTGTGAAAACCTGTCCTTCATCCTGCCAAGCAGGCGGGAGAGCCTAAGGAGTACCAGTCCTAGAGAACAGGGAACACCAGCTCACGTACCCTCTGGAACACGGGAAAATCAAGCTTCCCTCTATATTTTTCTGAAGTCACAAAGGGACAGGCTGTCTTCTGCAGCCACCTGGTTATAGCAGGTTATGATCACTCAGCACTCAGTGAGGTTAAGAGTTAGGGCTCCTGAGTTGGCAGCCCGGGTCAAAGCCCATCTCTGCCACTAACCTCTGCTCTTAACCTCCTGCATCAGCATGTTTCCGCATCTATGAGAGGAGAGAAATGGTGCCTCCCTTGTGGGAGAAATGTGAAGACCCAGGGAGTCCCTACAAGCCAGATGCCCAGCATACACTGTGGCACCTCACAAAAGGACAGCTCTTCCATTTCTAAATGGGTCCCACTCCCCCTGATGCCTGCAACTCCTTCCTGTCCCCATGTCCCTGCCCTTGCCATAATTACGGAGTCTGCCGCTTAGCACAGTGCACATCTTGGCTTCTCTGCTGCCCCGTGCCAGACGTGAGCTCCAGACGGCAGGAAGCACACATCTCCCTGCGCCCCTCTCCCGACCAGGACCCAGGGAGGGTTGACACAGATGGGGGAGGGACTGAGATTGGGACCATAAGGGGAGATCTATTCATCTGTCCGCTGAGACTCTGCCAGGTCCGACTAGATAGCGTGTATGTGTGTGTGTGTGTGTGTGTGTGTGTGTTGGAGGGGGGCAGTGAACCCAGCCTGTAAAAGTTATGATGCTCCTCACTCACATCAGCAGGGAGGTTGAGAGAAGAGCTGAGGGAGGGCACAGAGGAATTTTTCAACAAGTGCAGGATTGTTTGTTTGAGAGAGCCCCAGGCCATCACGGAGGCCCATCCTCACTTTACACCTGCTGACAAGGCAGCAGGACCCGCGTGAGGCCCTGGGGCCATATCTCTGATCTCTGGCTTCTTTCCAGCCTCTCTGAGTCCCTCTACAGTGCAACATCCAGTCTCCCTGGTCTCCCCATCAGTTTGATCCGCCACTAGTTTCTAGCACTGCATTTACCCCTTCCCTGTCCCCCTTCCTCCACGAAACCATCCCGATCAGTCCAGCCACACTGAGCACTTCTGTCTGAACTGTGCTGTGTGAAGACCCACAAGATGATGTTCTTTGTAACACCCCCTTGCATTGTTCTGTAACTGGTTGGCTTGTTCTCTACAACTAGACTGAGAATGTGGGGGTGGGGACTGCTTTGCTTTCTTTTTTCTGTTTCCCTGAGAGTTACCATGTGGCTGGGTGCAGGTGCAGATGTTCTGGGTTTGGATCCTTCAGTACTCTGATCAGAGTGGGAACAGACACAGGGACTCCATGGATCTGGTGAAGCCTTAGGTTCATTTGCTGGGCATCTCCTGAAAGGTCAGAGTTGACCTGGATCCACTCTCACGCTCTTCCAGGTCTCTTTTCGGGCCAGGAGCAGGGCTCAGAGGGACCCTAGATGTTCTTCTGGGATATCAGGAAATCTTTCATACCCCCCTACCTCCCCTGCAGGGGTCCTCAGTGTCCTGGAGGAAGTTCCACTGTTTACCCCTTATGCCCACCATGTGTTCCCATCCCTGGGCTGCCCCCAGCTCTGAGATCGTGAGACACACAACTGCAGTTCTGACCGAGGGTAAGAAACTTGGTGACCCAGCCTGGGGAGACAGGCTAGCTGGGGGAGTACCACTAGCAGGCAACTGCCCGATGTGGTTCTGGGAATTTCAGGCACTTCGTGGGATGCTCATCAACGGACTTCTACCGCTTAGGCTTTGAGTGGTCCTGGGGAGAGAGAGAGATGCTCATGGTCTGCTGAGAGGACGTCCACTTTGAGGGCGTTCTTGCTCCCCTGCTCTTTGTCTCCCAAAGTCTCTTGCCACCAACCCCTCCTCGTTCTTCATCCCAGTGGGAAACTTGAGTTTCTACACTGTCTTTAACAGAGAACCGCGGATCAATCATCTACAATTAATCAGTCAACAAGAGGTAAAGAGAGGGGGAGTGGAGGAGAGGAAAGAGTATGTGGCTTTGGGCAACTCACTCAGGCTCGCTGAGCATCCACAACGTCTGCGCTGCACGGATTGCTGTCATTCGGTTGTACATTCATTCCATCTTTCAACAGACTGCTACTGTGAATGAGCTGCAGGAGCTCTGCCGGGTGCCATGCACGGAGGGTAGGAGACAGACCCTGCCCTGCACCCATGGAGCCCGTCTTCCGGGCTGTTGAGGAGGTGCAATGAGCTAATATTTGATTATCACCTGGCACACTGCCTGCATACAGCAATACTCCATACATGTTAGTTCTTCTCTCTGCCTTGAATGAGTCACATCTGGCTGGAGAGAAAAAGCCACTTAAAGTAGGGCCAGAAAATATTATGGGGGAAGGAGAGGTAAGGAAATGGGTCAGGCTGCAGGGGTGCCTGTGCTAGTGGTGTTGGTGGCTGCCGGGTGACAAGGTGGGTGGGAAGAAGGGAAATGGCCAATTACCGACAGCTTCAAATGCCAGCCACCGGAATAAGGATTCCAGGGTCTTTTAAAATCCCTTTCTGTCTCACTCCTCATTCATCCCTTCCCTGCCCTGCCTCTTTGCTTCCTCCTCCCTCCTCGTCCTCCTCCCTCCCTGTCCTCCTCCCTCCTCCACCCCACAATTAACCCCAGGCTGTCGAGATTGCTCCCCGTTGACGAATGTCTTTCCCCATCCCCCTCTCTTTTTTTTATTTGTGTTGACTTGACTTGACAAGCCCTAATCCCTGACTCAGCTCCCACTTCTTGTTAAACCAAAGGTAAATTCTCGGCCGGCGGGGCTGCCTGGAGCAGGAGGATCTAGACCGCGGAGCAGCCGCGGGAAATATTGATATTAGCCGACCTCTAGCGCCGGCCGCCCGCGGTGAAAATAGGACGCGGGGCCAATCAATTACCGAGCCATTAAGGGCAGGGAGCGGGGAGGAGAAGAAAAAGAGTGGGCTCCTCCACCCTCCTCCCTCGCGCCGGCCATCGCCCCCCCAGCCCCCCGCCCCGGGGGTGCCGAGCTGCGTCCTGCGCTCCGCTCCCGGTGCGCTCCGGCCGCGGCCGCGGGCGGTCAAGGTCAGTGACCTCAGCCGCGTGACCGGAGCCCCGGCGGGGCGGGGCGGGGGCGCTCCGGTCTCCGCGGCGCGGGCCCATCCCGCTGTCGGCTTGCCGCTGTCTTTGTCTGCGCCTCCCTTCCTCTCCCCGGGCCTTCTCGATCTCCAACCCTCCCTTTCTCATCCTGCCCTCCTCCTTGTTCTCTTTGTTACAACCTTTCCTCTTTCCTCGGGCCTCCTGCTCGTCGGACCACCCCTCTGTTGTGTCTCTGCTTCTGCCTCCCTCCTGAGCTGGCCCCTGGGTAGCTCCTGCTTCCCGTCCCCCCCAGTGTGCTCTGTGCACTGTGGGGACTGCCCCCGTCACCACCAACTGCCTAAGGCCGATGGCCCTCCCTCCAGATTTCCCATTAACACGTGTCTTCACCAATAGGAACCAACATCAGGCCCTTCTGATTTGGGGTTAACGACTTCTGGGAATTCTTTACATTTTTAATTTGCTCCTTCTAACTCAGACAATAGCCCTATGTTAAGAGAGAGGGCCCCCCACATCTAGATGGGGAGCAAGCTGTGCTCATGGCAGACAGAGCCTCTTTGCAGGTGGGTTCCTGAGGTGTGTGGAGGGAAGCGGGGGGCAACCTTGCAGTGTTTGTGTGTGGGGGGGGGGCGCGGGTTCTGGGTGTCTGTGATCAGCTTTGGGCAGCTGGAGGTGGGGGTGGGGGCAGACAAGTTCTGGACATGAACAAGTTTTTAACATTTCTCCTTTGAGGAAGAGAATCTTCTGGTTTCTTGAGTTGACCCTTTCTAGGGGGTGGGGAGGGAGTAGGCTCATTTGTCCGGTGTGGGCTCATTTGGTGACTGGCTGAGTGGTCTATAGTATCTCCTAAAATTTCTGTGGGTTCTTAGATAAGCAAATGGGATTGAGGAAATCTTAAATTTATCAGATATGGTGTTGGAGGGAATAAACAATACTTTTTTACTTTAAAGAAGGAGACTGCATTTTACACAATTTTAAATAATAATAAAAATCCCTTTGGCAAGTTCCCTTGTTCACAGTGCTCCAAGTGTGGCCCCACACGTGCAGTATGGGCAGGTGGGCATCACCTAGAAATCCATTAGAAACACGAAGTTCTTGGGCCTCACCATCTATTGAATCAGAAACTGGGAAGGGGCTTGGCCCTCTGTATTTAACCAGCCCTCCGGGGTCTCTGAAGAGCACTGAGGTTAGAGCACCACTGACCTGGGTTATCCCTGCAGCTCTGGAAGATAGATGGTGGGGAAATGATTCTATCTTCTTTTTACCTCTGGAGGAACAGTGACAGAGAACCACGGCATGGCCAGACGGCAGCAGGGCCAGGGATAGGACTATTCCTAGTTTTTGCGTGAGGCAGCCTTTAAGGGTGTTAGGAGGTGCATTTTATTTCAAGTCACAAGCACCCCTCAAAGGAGGTAAATAGGACACCTAGGGAGGTGACTGAAATTTGCCTGGCTGTGAGTCTGCTTATAACCTGTAGGGTTATAGGATTTTTGAGCTCCTCTAGCCAGTGTTCAGAGCTTGGGAGGGGGGAGACTTGGGGTAGAGCCCCGTGCATGAAAAGTAGGATGATTCTTTAAGACTGGTTTTTTAGCTGGACCATTGAAAGCGGCTTGTTGTAGAGCAGCATCTTTCATCCCAACAGCTCACCTCAGGGTTTTGCCAGGCACCCTCTAAAATACAGACTCCAAGATCCCCCTCCTGACAAATGGGTTCCAAAGCCCGGATAGAAGGGACTGCTAATGCCTTGGGAACCTCCTGGGAAAGGCTTTGGTGTCCAGTGGATATCGTTTGAACACCAGCTCTGCCCTTTATGTGCAAGTCATGTAACTTGGCCATCCCGAAAGGGCTTGATTTGTAGGGTGTAGTCACCGCCCCAATTCCTTGAGAGCTCGGCAACAAGCCACTCCGCTTCTCTGGGCCTCAGTTTCTCCATCTATACAGCGGAGAGTTGAACTAAAAGGCTCTCCAGCTGTAACAAACCATGGTTAATACTATCAATGTATGTAAGCCCCAAATAGCGTAACATCAATTAGGAGGACCCTCAACCCGCGGCAATAGCCTTTCCACTATCCCCAACCCCCTTTCAGGAAGATGAGCGCAATTCCCTCATAAATGAGTGCAATTGTTAAGAAGAAAAGAGCAAGCCCTGGGCTTTGTAGAGCACACCAACAGCCCCAAAACGCAGCCTGAGCTCCCTGACACTTTGTCACCATCGCTCCAGCCTGTGACTTCTGGCTACAGGAAGTCTTGCCTGCAGAGGGGGCCCAGTGTGCGGACCCTGCTGGACCCGGGTCACTGGCTGGGGCCCACTGGAGCAGGCGAGGTGCTCCAGCCTCCTCCAAACCCTTTTTTACTCTCTATTACCCAGAAAACAGAATTCATTAGAATCCTCCATTTTCTGAGAAGTTGGGCTAACCAAGGTTTATATGTAGCATTTTTTTTCCCCCCAGAAGAGTAAACTGAACTGACGTTTCCACAAAGAGCCCAGTACTTGGTGAAACGGCTGGGGTACGACCTGATCCTCAGAACTGGAACATCAGACGGTGCTGGGGGCCAAACCGGATGTGCCCCTGAGAAAACAAGCCAGTAGTGGAGGAGATGGGGGAGGGGGGATGCCCGCTGGCTTTCCAGACTCTGGGAGGGAGGGGGATAAAATGTTTCCTGTTGTCGTTTGTCATCTCCAACCTACAATCTCAGTGCATTTTCCTGCTCCTTCCACGGAAGTGCTGCCTCCTCCGAGGAGCTGCCCTGGCCACAGGCTCCTGACATCGCTCTCCCCGACCTTCCACAAGCCTGTGGACCCAACCGCACAACTTGCACTTGATTTCAGACTGTCCCATGTTACTCCTTAAATCTTCTCAGGGTATACTCTACTCCCCAACCGGATTTTAGATTCCTTTAGGCTAAGAGAACTCATGGGTCCCTGCAGAGTTTTAACACACTGCAGGCACTGGGTAGATACTTAAAATCACAGACAAGGAAGAGCTAACAGCATCCTTACAGATCGGCAATTCTGACCGTCAGGTTGCAGGTGAGGGAACCGAGACCCAGGACTGCAGTGACTTGGTCAAGCCCTCGTAGCTGGTGTCAGGGCAGGAACTGAAACCCGAGTCTTGGCAAAAATGGTTTTCTGGGTAGACACAATGTTAGTAAGGAGTTCAGGAGAACGGGATTCAAAAATAATTTAATGAGAGCTTCAATGGTTGGAATCTCTTTGGAAGCCAATGTTAGTCAAAATGTAGAATGCTCAAATCTACTGAAATAATTTCCCTTGGAAGAATTTATTCTACAGGTGGAATCGTACATGTTTGTAGTGGATGTGCACAAAGATACTGATGGTGTGTGGATTGTAATGAAATAAAGCAAAGCTAGAAAGAACCTAATTGTCTATCCGTGGGGACCTGGTTATGATAAATTAGTGCGTATCTGGACAACAAAATACTCTGCAGCTACTAAATGGAGTAAGTTGATCCTTAAGCATGCCGATTTGGAAAGATCCGAGATATATTGGAAAGTCAAAAGTCAAGGTGCACAGCAGCGTGGGGAGCATATTCCAATTTCCACAACAGGAAGTGTCTGTGTTTGCATGTATCTGTGTGTACTTGACATATTTCCAGAAGAATACCCGGGAAACCACTCCTTCTGGTGAGTGGGATGGGGTCTCGAATGGAAGGGAGAATCACACTTCATTGTACCCCCTTTTGTACTTTTTACCATGTGCGAGTGTTATTCTTATAACAATAATTTTAAAACCTCAACACTGCAGTCTCCTAGCTCAGCATTTCTCCCCACTGTACCAAGCCACCTCTCTTGCTGTTATTCTTCTATAAATCGGTAACTTGGAGTCTAATTGACAAAATTTCAAGTAGGTAATAAACAACAAACAAGCCATCTGCTCTTAGCTCATCCCTTTATTTTTTTAACCCCACAATTGCTTTCCCAGGGAACTGAGGCTGTGAAGGGGGTGCAGCACGGGGTTAAGAACCAGACTCTCGGGGCGCCTGAGTGGCTCAGTCGTTAAGCGTCTGCCTTCGGCTCAGTTCATGATCCCAGGGTCCTGGGATCAAGCCCCGCATCAAGGCCCTGCTCGGCGGGAAGCCTGCTTCTCCCTCTCCCACTCCCCCTGCTTGTGTTCTCTCTCTCGCTGTGTCTCTCTCTGTCAAATAAATAAATAAAATCTTTAAAAAAAAAAAAAAAAAGAACCAGAGTCTCAAGACTATTGTTGACCAGGCAAGTCCCTCAAGTGCTCTGTGCCTCAGTGTCCTCATCTGTAAAATGGGGATAGTAACAGTTCCAGCCTCCCAGTATTCGTGGGAGAACGGATGACATAATGCATGGATCTGGTCCTCTGGAAGTGCTTGGATGGATGACCCTGACTTCTTCCTCTCATCCAGTGAGCCTGCTCCTGGCCTGAGAGGCAAGCAGGACACAGAACTCCCCATCTGTCCAGTGCTCCATCCCAGATGACATGGGTCAAGGTGCCCATGAGCCTGCAGTCTTTGACCTTGGGGAGCCCAGTCTTGGCTGGACGAAGTACAGCACACTCACTGCATGAGGGAGATTTGTGGGGAAGCATATAAACAAGGGAGTGTCCAAACAGTTCAGCACCAGCTCCCACATCAAGGAAACAGGAGAGGAATGGAGGCAGGGGAACTGGAAGAGAGAAAAGGCATTCTAGGAGGTGAGACAGCCTGTTGCCTTGCCTTCCTACAGAAGCTTCTGGATTTGCTCTGCAAGCAGCTGGTGGATTTCTGGAAAAGCTAGGGCTGACCTTTTGAAGGAAATTGCGGTGTGATGCTGGCTGCAGGACAGGGACCTAGATTCTATTCCTAGGGGATTGGCACCCAGTTACCACACAATAGCCACCCCAGCTTGGCCACAGATTTGACATTCCATGGCCTCAGTGTCTAAACCTGGAAAACAAAGGTGCCTGCGTCTCTCCCCCCCCCCCCACCCCGCCCAGGGGCTGTGATTCAGTCAGTGAGGAGTGGGGTGTGGAGCGAGGCGGAGACCCACAGCCCTGGTCCCCAGGGGCTGCCGTGGTCCATTCTGTGGTTTGCCGTGCCCTACACACACACAGTGGACGACAGTCTCTGCACAGATCCAAGATCTTTTCGTTACATCAGTGTTGACACATGGCCTCACGGTTGTATTGTCCCTAAAAACAGCACCCCTGGTTCATCTTGCAGAGGACAGTGGGCCAGACTCTTTTCCTGAACTTTGGATGAAGGTGTCATAGTAACTATTTATTAATAATAAGACTAACCCGTGGGCTCTTCAGACATATGATCTCCTAGAATTCTCACTGTAACCCTGTGAGGTTCTTACAATTATTGGGTCTGTTTTATAGGGGAGGAAACTGAGTCAGAGAGAGGTCATGGAACTTGCCTAAGGTCTCTGGTGGGTCATCCAGCTTCCCGGCACCCCTGCCAAGTGCCACTCCAGTTGTCTCACAGTCCCAAATAGGCTTCCCCCTATTGCGTAAGACAGGGCTGTCACCCTGGTGCTCTCCTGATTGTGGGTGATCCTGTGCAAGGTCTCAAGTCTCTGTGGCCTCAGTGGAGATGAAACCACCCCCACCCCCCAACCCTCCCCACCCCCGCCTGCCCTGGAAGATTCTCTGAGCACAGAGAAGGGCTTGGCAGGGGTGGGCTATGACCACAGGACCAAATGCTCCTCACCCCCTCCCAACTTCCCATCCCGAGGGGAGGGAGGGTGGGAAGCTGAGATTGGAGGATCCTCCTCAGCATCACATTTGCCTCCTGGGGCGCCCCGCTTTGTTTCCCTTCCTCCTTCTGCTGGTGGTGTGGTCACCTTCCAGGGAGATAATGCCTGTGTGCCTCTGTCCTGACAAGCCCTTTCGGCCCTATCTCTAATCTTCTCTGGGTTTAGGATTAATAGACTTTTTCCTCGTTTGGGATCAATAAGTACAGAGAGAGAGAGAGAGAGAGAGAAAGGAAGGAAGGAAAAAAGTCAGCAGGATTTAAAAAAAAAGGACTGATAAGAATCTGGTCCAGGTCATCGAACCCTGATGTTGCCGCTAGTATCTCTGTGCTGGGGGCGGCGCAGGCAGGGGACGGGTGGGCCTCGGGAAGGTGTCTCACCTGCCTGGACTGGGAGCTGGGGTGGGGGCTGCCTGTGGGACAGCAGGGTGACACAGGCTTGTTGAGGGGGCCCCGGGGACACCTCAGCCTCAGGCCAGAGCAGGTTCCGGCCTGAATCTCTGCCCAGGAAGGCTCTCTGAGTCCTGAGCTGCTTGTCCTGCCTGAGCTGCCTGTCCCGACAACCTGCCATGTGCTGGAAGCCCCTTCTCTCCAGCAGCTGGTCCCCCACCATGTGGCAGCGGGTCCCCCCAACTGCCTCCTTCCAGGCTCCCAGGATTCCTCGAGGGTGTGGACCGTTGAGCTGAGTTTGCCAACCTGGAGTCCCAGAACCCAAGCTCTTTCTGGGTATTTCACCAAGCCGAGTGGAAACGACACATACCCGCTTGATGAGGCTGGGGGGGGGGGGCACACATAAAGAGCACCTCACTGCTTTTAGCAAGAATTCTATCCACCCGGTGTGGCTAACACTGATTGTTGCATGCCGATCTGCAGCTCTGATTAGCCTTTGATTAATAAAAAATGGGGAAGGAAATCAATTATTTATTTAATAACAGCAGTTTGTTTTAAAGGCAAAAGCTGTAAGAAAGCCGAGAACTCGGGGGTGGGAGGGACCCAGCGGGGGGTCTTCAGAGTGAGGAGGCTTTCCATCATGGGGTTGGCGCTGTCCTGTGCCCAGGCTGGAGGGCCCGTGCCAGTGGGGCTTTCTGGATGTGGGCTGCCGACCTGAGTGAGGGGGGCCACTACAGCTGGAGTTCTTGAGGTCAGGCCAGCTCGAGGTCGGGAGGGCAGGGCACTGTTTGGTCACTGTGGGGAAATGCGTGATCTAGGCCCATCCCCAGCTCCTGTCAGGATCTCTCCGTTACTTCTGGCCTTAATCTCTTGTGCGCCCACCCCAGGAACTCTCCTCCAGCAAGGGCCTGAGCATGTGGTCCCTGGCCCCCAACAGCGGCTCGCATTCCTCGAGCACTTAGCCAGCTTTCCTCTGCCCGGTCCATGCCCGCCCAGGCCTGCCGCCTGGCCCAGCCAGCCCTGCTCCTCCCCCCATTCCTCAGATCGCCTTCTCCTTGCAGAGGGCACTTCTGCTGATCTTTGCATTTTGCAATCATATCCATTCATCAAGGCAAAGATCGAAGGACACCCTGCAGAGCGGCTCCCCAAGTCATCCCCTCAGGAGACAGCCTTTCTTCTTTGGAACATTCCCTGCACTTTGAATGTGCCTTTCTGTGGCAGTTTGGGAAAATGCGGCTTTGTATTTTATTTCTTTGTAGGTATTTTGAGGGCAGGGGCTGCATTTCAGTCACCTTTGTGACCCCTGGCCTGAGTGTGTGGAGTAATGGATGGAGGGGTGGATGCTACCTTTTGGGGAGACGGTCCCCCATTTATATCTGAAATAGCTTTCAGATTAAAGCACAGATCTTGAAGGGAAATGATAATAGCCTCTTTGAAGGATGCAAAGGAAAAATATGCTTTCACACTTGAGATAATCAGATTAGAGCACATGGGTCATGAATTTGACTTTTTTATTTTCTGGAAGATAAAGAAGAAAAAAAAAGTCAAGTGACCAGTGTTAATTTTCTGACAAAAATGAATCTAACCTTTTGTCTATTGAAATAACTGCCCTCCTCCCTTGACAATGATATTCAAACTCAGTTTTCTCATCTGTCAATTGGGATAACCATTCCTATCCCACTGCACTCAGAGGGCAGTTACAAACCTCAGGAGGAAGAAAAACAAAGAAAGAACTTTGCAAAAGAGAAAGTGCTCTGTGCACGGAGCACATATTATCTATTTAGGTAATTATCGATTATCTAAAGTTACTGTCTTAGTGCATCTTCTAGAAAGAGGGGCACTGTACAATTATTAATCAGGGGCCAAAGTCTGTCTTTCTGTTTCCATTATCTGGATTTCACTCATGGAAGTTAAACTTCCCAGAATTATCATCTGGGTTATTGCCATTATTTTCTTCTGAGCTTACTGGTGTGGGTGGCCATTTCCAGCTTGGAGCCTTCCAGCTAGCTGGCTCAGCCATGCCAGATGCCATGCCCTTAGCTTTTGTCAGGACTGGGGGCCTGCAGGTTCAAGGCAGAATGACATATGTGCTTGTGCACAAATGTCCCCTTCACATTGGTGGAGTGCTTTGAGTTTTCCGAAATCTCTGCTTTCACAGACATTATTCCATGAGCTCATCCCCAATTCCCTGGATGAGAGTCAAGGAACCCCAGAGAGGGAGGGGGCCACATTTGCTGAGCCGCAGAGAACCAATTAGACCTTCTGCCTCCAGCATGGCAGGTGAGAAGTCTGAGAATCGAGGGTTTCCATCATGGAGTTGGTGTTCCTGCCCCCCAACTCCCCCAGCCACTGCCCCCTACAGTGGGGTTGGGGGTGACCTAAGTGGGGGGTTTTCTGATTCAAAGAATAAGTCACCTGGTGATTCAAGGGGTGGCTTTAAGGAACATGGCCAGGTGAACTCCCAAGCTCACAAACCAGATGAAGTAAAAGGTGACTATTCACATGGCAGAGGATTCTTTCATTTCTAGAAGGATTCCTTATAAGGCTCTTCTGATGAGCAAACACAGCACATTTCAATAGGATTCATTATTTAAAAAAAAAAAAAAAGAAGAAGAAGAAGACAAAACCGAAGGTAATAACAATTTGCCTCCTATTTCAGGAGCAGCTCTCCTGAGAAGTGAGGCCCACCTGTTTCTCATCAAAGTGCCTGCAAGTCCCTCTCCTGGAGAAAGTGGGGAGCTGCAGAGACGGGGGGGGGGGGGGGGGGGGGGGGAATGCAGCAGCAGTTGGGGGGGTGCTGGGATAGAGACATTGCCGTGATCCCATCTGTCCTCTGTCCCTCTCTGACGAAGGACACCTGTCGTCCCCCTCTCAGGGGGCAGCGAGGAGGGGAGGTCCTGGAGGCAGGGGCCGGGATCGACCAGTTCCCCACTGTTAGCGGCGCATCCAGCCCTGGCTCCGTGGGGTGGATGGCGGACTTACTCCAAAGGCAGATCTCTGACCCTACCAGGGCTGTGGACCTGGCCACTGGGTCCTGCTGGATTGCTCCTCTCTCATTCGTTCCTGACGGGCACCGGTGGGCTCCTGGATTTGGCAATTTTTGCTCAATGGCATCAGAACAGTGTTTCCCGTGTTCACATAGTTAAATTAGTTAGCTGGATAGGAACCTCAGAGATGATGTATCTAGTTGTCAGTCGTAACTTGGTGTTAATGGCACTACAATTTGGTTACAACCCTCACTGTCATTCATCATCGGCCCCCAGCCGGCTGCATATGGGGGTGCTGGGGATGAGAGGGTGGGGCTGGCGTGGGCAGAGATGTGCCAGCACCCAGGCCGGGCCTCTCTCTCTTCCTTCGGGCAGCGCTCAGGCTCAGTCACCGGGCCGGCAGCCGTTCCCCGGTTCCTGCCACCACCACCACCAGCACTGCGCACCTCTATTTATTAGCATCATGCTACTTATGCTAATAGCAGACCGTACACTATTTCTGAGCATTAACATCTGCTCCAAGCAGCCGACTTTCACTTACAGAAACTGATTTCAGCTCAGTCAAGCAGATAAACAGAGAAATCAAAGCAGGTGGCTGAAAGTGAAGGAGGAATTCTCAATTCCTGCATTCAACCGATGAACTTCACTAAAGCCATAATTAATATTCAGATAACTATATTCCGACACATAGAATAAACAAGATCATTTAAAGGATGCAAAATACATCCCCAGGGCCAGAGGGGAAGAAGAGGGAGGGGAAGAGAGGGAAGGGAAGGCAGAGGACTGAATATGAATGCAGACACTTCCGTGCGGGCCTATTGTCTCCTCGGTTGCAGCCTTGAAGGAGAGGATCCAAGCCTCGCAGAGTCGCTTCTGCAGGCTGGCAGGAGCCAGGCCACTCACAACGCTGCACGAAACAAGGGGAGCCCGAGGGGCAGCGTCCAGAAGGCAGAGCTGTCTACACCGCGGGCCGGTGGAAAGCAGCTCCTCTCCTTGGGAGGCCGTCCGAAGGAGGGCTGACCCTGGGGCCCCAGCGGCTGGGTCTGCCTCCCTGCACCCAGGCCTTTCCTTCTATGGAATGCCCTGCTGGCAAATCCTTCTTGCCTACGGTTTGCGATTCTAGAATTAAAAATAACATCTCTGTATGATTCAGATGAGGCTGAATCCAACTCTTTATATTCAAAGCTAGGAGAGACGGTACGTACCTTATTGGGTTAATCTACGTCATTTTGTTGTCTTTCCTAGCCGGTCATTTCAGAAATGTTAAAATAAGACCCATGCCACCATCTGGAACAAATTCTGAAGCCAATTGTTCTTGTTGTCCAAAGACCAGCAGTCCCGTGGCTTTGAGGTTTAGACTCCCACCCAGCGACAGTCCCCGTGCCACTTGCACGCGCTTGGCAAGATCCTCACCCCGACTCACTTTGCCGTAGCAGAGAACAACAGTGGGAGTAACAGGAAAAGTGAATGGAACCCATCACCTGGTGTGGTGCACACTCCGTGTGTGTGTGTGTGCGCGCGCCTGTGTGTGCTACAGACGGAGAATTCATGCAAGTGTATGATTTCAGGATGTATCCATGTACCGTGAGCTCGAGGGCACCGTCAGTGACCAGGACCCGGTGTGTGGGATCCAAACCTGAGCCCTGCTGGAGGCGGAGCGGCCACCAGGACAGGGGGATCCCGAGAAGCCCCCTGCTGTCACAAAGGTGTCCCCTGCTGTCACAAAGGGGGCTGAGCCGGGCCCCATATGAACCCACACGGGCCATGAGCGGAGAGCTGCATTTGTCCCTCGTGAAGAGGCCCTTGCTAACTTTTGCTTTGCTCTTTTTTTAATTCCTCTAGCCGCGAGGGCTTTGTGGCTAAACAGCAATGACAACAAAATGTTATTGATAACTTTAATTTCCACTTTGGGGAAACATTCATCTCCTTCCCCACGCCTTTGTGCATATGTCCTGTTTATGTCCCGTCCTCTGAGAATGGTGTTGACAATGCTGGGAGCCCCGAGCTGTGTCCTGGGTGCTGTCAAGGCTCCTTTGGAACCACTTGCTTTGTGGTTGAAATTTCCCCTGACGCCTGGAATCTTTTTTTCTTTCTTTCTTTCTTTCTTTTTTTTTTTTTTTGGTTTCCTTGGAAATGACTTTCTTAATCCCAGTTTTTGGCGGAAGGGGGGGGGGGGGGGGGGGGGGGATATTCCCTGGGGGGGTGTGGGGAGGGGTGGGGCCAAACAGGCGTCCCCAGGGAATGCTGAGAGCTGCACAGGCCAGTGTGGCCGTGGGGTGAGGCTGGGGGTCTTCAGGAGCCCCTGGGAACAAGCTTTAGGGCCAAAGGTGGGTTGGACCCTGGACAACCGGGCACCATTTCTTCCCTGGAGCCTGTCTGCCCACCCCTTCTCTAAGGGAATTGGCCAAGTGACAGCCATCTTCCCAGCCTGAGCTCGGTGTCTCAGCTACAGGGCTCCCCGGCCACACGAGGTGAGGCGGGTGTTGCCATTTGTATTGGCAGAGGCTGACTTGGAGCCAGAGAGGTTGGGGACCCCCCACCCCTGAGTTCGTCAGTGGCAGAGATAGGCCTGCAGGTCCTCCCCCTCAGCCTGGCAAGTCTGACACGCTCTGCCCCGCTCCCGTGCACCCCCGCACGACCTGCAGACATGCACATCTGCCTTGCAAAGCCACAGGCTCACGCCGACCGCCGCTGCTGCCTGTCTCACTCGCTCGTGCACACACAGCTCCATGGGCCTGGAGGAAGACGAGCATGACACCCCCGGCTGGCACGAGCTGGGTGCTGCGGGCGGAAGGATCCCCACCTTGCTGGGGTATGAGGGCTGACTGACTTCACAAGATTCACAGGCACAGAAGCGGGGACAGACGTGCCCTGATGTGGCACCGTCTGGCTTAGTCGTCGCCGGCCACAGCAGGCCACATCCTCAGCCTGGTGTTCCCGACACTCCGTGCCCCTGGCCGCCCCACCTCTTCCTCCCTCGCATATCCCTTTCCCTCCGTTCCCTCCTCTCCTCCCCTCTCATCTCCTGCTTGATCTTGACAGTCATCTGAATCTCCAAATTGTCATCTCCCAAACCAGACATATGCTGGTTCTCAGGGCGAGGACGGAAGCTGAACTCAGACCCACATGCTTTAGAGTTTGGGAAATTGCACCCACGCTGGATTGAAGCAGGCCTGTGTACACTCCGAAGACCTGGGCTGCTCGGCTCCGGAACGGGGCTTCTATTCAAGAGGAGTCCCTGGGAAGTCCTTGGGGGGGGGGGGGGTCTTCTGCAAAAGGGACGATCCCAGTGCTGTGAGTGGCCTTTATCATTAAGGCGGGAAGGCTGGTTCCAGGTCAGGTCTATGTAAAAGGACACGGCTTTTCTATCACGCATCTGCAAAAGGACATGAAAATTGCCGGTCTTTGGGGACTGTTCCAGGCTGCTCTCTCCACCTTGACTCCACATGCATGGACTGACAGAAGCGCTTTCTATCCCATTGGTTGTCTGTGGGGGATTGAGGGATGAACCTCAGAGGTGGTGACAGATGGAGAGTCACTTTGACTTTTCCGAATGGAAACGACAGAAAGCACACCATTTTATGTCACAACCGGGCTCAGGTCCATCATGGGAGAAATCTCTTTCATTCAACCCCGGGTACGTCCTTTACGGAGGTACCTGATTCTGGGAGGGCCAAGACTTCTCTTGTCCACCCAAGCATGCCCCTGTGAGCCCCACCTCCACGTGGCAGGTGCTCAGGTGGCTCTCCCATCTGGTGTCCCATAATTGCCTCACCCCATGCAGGTGTGTGAGTGTGCATATGTCTCTGCCCTGTGCCCAGAGGGCCTGAGGCTCTGAATCCAGAACCGGGGGCGGCCACTCTATGGCGGAAGCTGTGCAGTGCTCCTGGTGCCCTCTGCTGGCCACATCTGAAAACACAGGCAGCCTCTAGCCCGCGTCTGGGCGCGACCTTCCCGAGGTTTTCAGGACTGACAGGGCTGGCTGCGGACAGGGCTGGCTGCAGGGAGGTGGCGCTGGTCTCTCCCCGTGTGCACCTCTGAGGGCCCCGCTCTCTGTACCATACGCATAGGGATATGGTCCCTTTTCCTCATCTCTTCATGGCGGAGGGACCTCATGCCTGGTTCTGGTCTTTGCCAGCTGTGCGGTCCCGGGCAAGTTGCCCAGCCTCTCTGGACTTCATTTTGCTCTGACCCATCCTTCAGAGCCCACTTCGAGTACCAGTTCCTACTTGTAACCTTTCCCACACAGGACCACGACCACCGTGGAACGTCCACCTCACCTTCTGCAGCCCGGGCCCCGGGCCTCTTCCTCAGGCTCTCCACCCCTTGAGGGCAGAGACCCCTTCATATCTTTTTTTCTTTTTGAATCGCGCCCAGCACCCACGATGCTGTCTTTACACAGAACAGGCAGTCGACAAATACCTGTTGAAATGATTTGTGTTACAATGGCTGCCTCAGACTAGAAATTCCCCCAGGTGCTTTCGTGGCTCAGATTCTTTTTCATTCTAATTGTCGCTTGTGGGTTGGTCTCATCTCCCAGGTGAGACTTTAGACCCTAGAGGGCAAGGTGTTGGGGAATAACTGTCCTGCCGCTTCCCCGAACAGAGAAAGCAGTTCTGACTAGTAAAGCAGTTATGCACGTGACTCTCTCTCCCCGGACCAGTACATTTTTAGGGCAAAACAGGAAGATGAAGGCTGTGAAGAACATGCCGGGGCCCAACTCCTTCTCCATTTCTACCCCTCCTCCCATGTGGGCCCCTCCCCTCATCAGCACCCCATCTCTGCCCCACAGAGTCTCTTGCCCTTGTGCCCCTCACCCTGGCCGGTGGGCTGGTGGTGCCCCCCCCCCCCCCGCTGCTTCGCACCAGCTCATCCCAGCCCCTAAACTCCAGGCATGAGGATGAGGCGATCCTCGTGTCTAACCAGAGTTCTCAGCGCACTCCCCTATGTGACTCTCCTCCAAGGCTGCCCCAGCGCAGCACACACGGCCTCCCGAAAACAACAGTAACAGCTAACGGTTATTAATAGCTCACAGTGTGCCAGGAGCCACGCTGAGAGCTCTGCATGTATTATCTCATGGAATGCTCCTAACAACTCTCCGCCACGGCTCTCTTATTATCTTTATTTTATAAAGAGAAAGCTGAGGTACAGAGAAGTTAAGCCACTTGCCCAAGGTCACACAGCTAGACAGTGGGAGAGTCAACATTTGAACCCAAGCTGTTTGATTCCAGAGCCTGTGGCACATAACATTCTCCTTCAGGCAGCAGGATGTCTGGGTGGTGGGTGAGGGCTAGGCACCTCTCAGACAGACAGACAGACACACACACACACACAGACCAGGTGCCGTGCCTGTGAGAACATTCCCGTGAAGCCCACCATGCCACGTCATGTTTCCATACCCGCGCTTATGTTAGTATGTGTGTGCACAATGCTCTCAGGGCCTCACTTGTCTGTGATATTTTAGAGCAGCGCGATCTAATAGAACTTTCTGCAATGAAACGAATGTTCTATGTCTGCACTAACACAGTGGCCACTAGCTACTTGTGGCTAATGAACACTTGAAACGTGGCTAGGAGACTGGGGAACTGAATTTTTAATCACATTGAAAATAAAATTGATTTCAATGTACACAGAAATAGCCACACATGCTGTGGGCTGTCCAGTGGGCCGCGCCACGGGACGGCTGTGGGCATGAAAGGAGGCTGTGTGGCCACGAGGGCACGTCAAAGCCCTCAGCAACAGACACGTTGTTACTGTCCCTGTGCGCTCAGTGACAGTGTGAATGCATTTCTGTCTGTCCTCTCCACATCTCCATCTGTCCTGCCATCCAGCTGCCCGCCACTCTGCGGGGGCCTTTTGAAGACCACCCTCCTGACAGTGGCTCTGACCCAGGCATATCCACGATGGTGTCAAGGAAGGAGGGTTTGGCTTTAGGTCTCCCCAGGAGAGCAGTTTGGGTGTTGCAGGTCCGCCCGGGGCACTGGGGGCACCTTCTGCCCGCCGGCTCCCTTGTCCCAGCCCAGCCTCCCAGAGCTTCCCGGGTGCTTGGGTGAATCATTTCAGCTGCAATTTGTAAGTAAAACATCAGCTTATTTCGTCCTGTGTTGCTTTTATTAGTTTTTTTACTTTAAAAGAGGGGGAAAAAGGGCCAGCAGCCTGCCTCAGGCATTTGGTGGTGGCTCTGGAGGCCAAACAGAAGTCCCTGCAGAGTGCTTCTCTTCTGGGGGTCCAGAGAACCCAGCTGGTGGGCTCATGCTGGCAGGGGCAGTGGGCCGGGGGTGTGAGGCCACAAGGACACGGGTGATGGGGCAGGCAGGGCAGGAGGCCTCAGCCACCGCAGAGCAGGGAGGAGGGAGCTGGGCGACCTACATCTCTGCTGTGAATCTGGCTGACTCACCCCTGGACAGTTCCCGCTCTCCCTCCTGGGCGGAATGCAACCTTGGCATCCTGGGAAAGAGATGCTGCAAGAAAGGGCAGGGCAGTGGCCCAGGCAAAAGCCAGAGGGATCGAAACTGCAGCATGAGGGATTTAGGTGGGAGCATGGGAAGGACCGACCTGAGCTAAGCTTTGCGGGTGGGGGTGGGGTTTGGGGAGGGGAGGGCTCCCTGGATCCTGTCTCAGGCTTCCTGCATGCCTGACCTCTTAGTGGGTCTCGCACAGTCTGTGACCTCACTGATGTTCAGACCACACTGGGGAAGAACAGTAATCACGTCTATGAATTCTGTTTAATTTGTTCTAATATAAATGACTTTAAATACCATGATACATGGATGCCTCTCACATTTATACCTCCAGTTCAGATCTTCACTCACCTCCGGGGTCACACATCCACCTGCCTTCTTAATGCCTCTGCGTGCACATCTAACTGGCATCCCACTCTCAGCACAGCCAAAATGGAATTTTGATCTCCCGTTCCTAAAACATGTTCCTTCCCAGTAAATGGACCCACTCTCCACTGAGAGGCTCAGAGCTTCCTAGGTTCCCCTCTTTCTCTCACTCCACATCCAGTCCATCATTGAGTCTGGGACCCTGTAGTTCCTGCACTTCCTCTGCCCACCCTAATCCACATGCCCATCATTTCTCCCCTCGCTGCCTACCTCCACCTCTTCTCTCCCATAGCAGCTGGGGCTTGGTGAAATGTACATAACGGCATGTAGCTTCCAGGTTTTTGCTACACTCAGAATGCAGTTCAGACCCCCTCTTGACCTGCCAAGCCTGAGGCAACCCACACCCCCACCTCCTCCCACTTCTCTCTCCCCATCACCCCGCAACCCTCCTGTCACACCGGGCTTTCTCCTGTCCCTTGAACAAGTGAAACCTCTTCCTGCCTCAGGGCATTTGTACCTGCTGCTCCCTCTGCCCAAAGATCTCCCTCCCTCCATCTCTGCTTGTTGCTCGGATCTCAGCTTCACCGTGAGTTCCTGAGGGAGACCTCCCTGTCACACAGTCACTCGACGCCTCACCAGTACACCTGAATCCTCAGTATAGCCCTTACTAGCAGGGTTTTCATTTTGATTTTAAGTTTATCATCCAACTTCATCTCAGGAAAATGTAAGCTGACGATAGCCAGGAGTTTATCTGCGTTGTTCACTGTTGTGTCTCCAGCAGCTAGACTCGTGCCTGGCACGGAGCGGGTGATCGATAACTATTTGTGAATGAATGAATTATTTAATCCTGATGAGGTTTGTCTGAGAAGGCTTTTTGCCTGGGGTGGAAGTGTGAGCTCATGAATGTTTCCTGGACGGGCTCTTGTGTACGAATTGCAAGACTAATTAAACTCATACATATTTGTGGAAATGCAAATATAATTTTATTTACCAATGACTGTAATAAAGGTAAATGCTCCTTACTTAAACAAACAATTCACTTTGGGAATAGAGCTGTAAACAGAAGCAATAAATAAACACTCGTTATTGAGTGCTTACTGTGTATCCACTGAACTTCGGGAGCTAGCTGCTCTGATCTTCCATCCCGGTGCTCACCCACAGGGAGACTCCCCCTCCCTAGAGAGGGGACCCAACCACAACCAGCACAGTACTTGACCAAGCACATGATTCTCGGGGGGCACGGCCTGGCATCCTGGCTCTGCCACTTCCTCACTCTGTGGCCTGGGAAGTTACTTAAACTCTGTTTCCTTGTCTGCAGAATAGAGAAAGGAACCGAGCCTCCTCCTGGGGAACCGGGAGCGTTAAATGAGATAGCATGTTAGAATGCTTGGTATCATGTTGAGCACATGGTAAATGATAAAGACACGTTAGGTGTTCTTCTCTTGTTATTATGATTATTACCGTTATACAAGCCTATTCTAGGTGTTCCTACATGTTCTCATTTAATTGCTACAGTAACCCATGGAGTCGGGGTTGTTATTCCTGATTTATAGGCTGAGAGCTCAGAGCTCAGGGACTAAGATGCTTCTGGTCATCATCCAGCTCTCAAGGATGAAACCTCAAGGCTTTGGACTCCAGCTCCGGTGCTCTCTGCATGACACCACCACTGCCTCCCCTGGTTCTTCGGAAGAACCTGGAGCTAACGAAAGCGAACTATCACACCCCATTTCCATTTTGACCCATGGCCAAGCCCCAGTCACACATTGTTCAATCCCTACGTGGTCTCACCATTCCCAGGTACCTCCAACACCTCCTGTGGTCTCTGAGCAAGCCCTCAAATCTTCCCATGCTTGCCCCCACCCTCAAGAGTCCCTAATGCTTGTCCACCGTGAACTCTAAATCCAGCACTAATTTTGCATCATGTGGTGCTAGACCATGAAATGGGAAGCGTTCTTAGAGGTGCTTACTCTCATCTCTCATCTCCATTCTCAGGTGAGAAAATGGAGACCCAGAAGAGCCCAGTGGCTTACTCCAGGGGGCTCCTGGGCTAGAACCCAGATTTCCACCTCCTTCTGAGTCCTGGCCACAGCCTGACCCGCCTCCCCAGAGGCAGGCATCTCCCTGGCCACCAGAGGAGCAGGTGAGGGCACACAAGGGCGTCCCCAGTCAGGCCGCTGCTGGTGGGTGAGGGTGGGTTGTGTTTTAATTATGCTTTGGGCACCAGTTTTCCCAGGGTTGGCCTCTCAAGCCTGTTAGCTTCCTCAGGCAGGGGCTGCGGATCCTCCTTCCATGCCTCACGCATGGGGCAGCCCAGCGCTGGGTGCACGGTAGGCAAGCAAGAGCTCAGACTATGTGGCAGGGGGCTCCTGGGTGGACCTGCCAGCCAGACCTAAGGAAAATGACCGTGACATTCACAGTAGTTATCTTTGAGAGGCGGCAATGCGGGTGTCTTTCTCTTCTTGCTACCTTCCCATCTTGTTTATGTTTTCTATGATGAGTATTGCTCACAGTGGAAAACACTTATAATCAACTTAATATTAAAAAAGCAACCGGTCTTCGCTGGGGCCAGAGTGAGAGTCCCTCCAGGTGAGTGAAGGCAGCTACCATGGATCTGGGCCCAGGTGTGCCCAGTTGAGGCCTGTGGGGCAGTCTGTGGGGCTCACGGTGTCACAGCCACATCTTGCCTCGGGGAGCTTGCAGTCTAAGGCGAGGCCAGCCAGACGTGCATGCGCAGCCTGGGCGGCACAGAGCCTCTGAGGCCCTGGGGTGGGAGATTCAGGCTCGAGGGGCCTCAGAGATGGAAGAACGAGGCTGCAGCCATTCCAGGCTTCCTGGAGGAGGCTCACTGTAGCCTCTGCAGAGGAGAAGGCTCTGGTTTGGGGGAAGGAGAAGGGAATGGGGTGCATGGGGTGGGTGGTGGGGGGAGGCTGCCTGATCTCGCAGGGAGGGAGGCCCAAGAGCTAGAGCAGCAAGGCCTGAGGTGTCTGGGCTGGGAGGACTTTTGACGTCTTTTCCTTTTTCATGTGTGATACATCTACGATTTGTTGCAGGCTTATCATGGTGCAGGTGCTGTGCCAAATACTCTGCCTAGATGACCACATTTCATCCTCAAAATAAACCCATTTAGGCAGTTTGTATATTCTCATTTGCCAGACAAAGAAACTGAGGCTGGCCTAGGAGGTAAAGTGACTTGCCCAAGGTCTCCCAGCTGCTCAGGGGAATAGCTGGGGTTCGACCTCAGCCCTGCCTGTCCCACAGCCCCTGTGCTACCTCCAGAGGCCTCACCTCCCACTGAACACGGTATGGGAAGGCCCAGGAATCTGTGTGAGGTGCTGAGCAGGTGGGAGCAGGATAGCTTGGACCGTGTATGTATCAGTGTGTGCCTGTGTGTGCGCATCTGCGTGTATCTGTGTACAATGCATATGTGTATGAGTGTAGGTGTGTGCTGTCTCCGTGTGAGTGTACCTGTGTGTGTGCATGCGCGTGTGTGTGTGTGTATATCCGCATGCAGTGTCTACATGTGCCCGTACGGGAGGGTCAGGTAGAAGAGCAGGATCAGGGCCCTCTTCCTACGCGTGGGGACATGTCATTCTGGCAGTTATGACAACAGCCCGAGGAAGGGGTCTTCTGGTGCAAGCACATGGTCCTGGCAGTGTGGGAGGTCATTCCCCAGGGGAGGAAGGCCGAGGGCCAGTGGCCACAAGGGGGGCACAGGAAGCTACAGGATGCTGGGAGGGTGTCCAGCTCTGAGGCAGGAGGAAGCCTCAGCATTCTGACAGCTGACCACGAGGCTGGGGAGCCTCCAGAAGGTGGCTCTGGGGACCAGGCATTGATGTGCACAGAGACCTCTGCACTGTTCTCCAACTGCAGGGTCCTTGGACCCCTATTCCGGGAATTCCAAGGCCTTGGGAAAGAGGCCAGGATCTTTATGTCCCACCAGATTCCCAGGGGATTCTGACACAGCGCACCTGGGAGATGCTGGGGAGGCTCTGGGTCTGGCCTCGGTTGCAGGAAGACAAGGCAGGCTTCCTCCGAGGGCTCTGGGTGCCCCCAAGCTGACTGCTGAGGTCTTTCAGGCAAAGCACAAGATGACAACCCTGGGTTTGAGCACAGGGTAGTGCACTTAGGGGCCAGCGTGGTGGCTCTCTTCAGAGGAGTGAAGGAGGTAAGAGCTAAATCTATGCCTGAGACCCCAGGACCATGGGGAGCAGGTAGGACTGGCCTTCTTCCAGCACACTGCCTGGAGCAAAACGAGTTCATGCATGGGTGGGGCTCAGGGAGGGCCTGTCCTTTATGTCTGCACCCCAGGAGCTGGATCAGCCCCCAAATAGCCCGGAGATGAAGCAAAGGTACAGGTCACCTGTAGTAGATGTGTGGGCTGGGCTCAGGGACTCTGTGTCTGGACAGAAGGACAGATCCAGGAGGGCAGTGATGCGTTCAGCCAGAGAGCATTTCTCAGGAGCCCCACCCTGGCCCTCCTTTGCACTGTCCTTCCCTCAGGACACACTGCTTCCAAGCGCTGCCTCTGGCCTTGCTGGTCAGGTTTGAGCGCCATCTGCTCCCACCCAGATGGAGGCAGTGGGGAGGGCCGGCTCTCTCTTCGCATAGCTGCTGCCCCCCCAACTCCCTCTCTCTGTCTCTGTCTCTATCTCTGTTTCTGTCTCTGTCACACACACACACACACACACACACGCATGGCCCTGCACTTTCAGTTGTCTCCAAGGGCAGCTGGGTGCTCAAGGCTACCTTCTGGGGAGCCCAGAAACCCCAACCCCCTCTTCTTCCGGTCTCCCAGGGGAATCTGTGGGCAGAATGTGAGAAAATGCCGCAGATGGCCCAGCCGTGCATCCAGGAAAGCAGCGAGGTCTCTGGGGGACACAGTCTCACTTAGTGTCCCACTCAATTAGGCTGCCCACAACCACACGTGTGCAGAACCCTTCCTCCCCACAGACCTTTCCCACCCTCCTCCTCCACACCCTGGCCAGAGCCCCTCAGAAAGACCCCGTCCTCACTCACATTGGCAGAGAGCGGCAGGATCGCCCACCCAGGGAGTTGGACCCATCTTTTCTGCTGTTTTTGACGTGCACTCGGTAGAAACTCTAGTCATAGATGTACACACAATCTGTCACTTAAGAACTGGTCCACCCGAGCCTGTTACAGCCCACATAGGCCTGCAGACGCTCAGCACGTATGAGCACATACGTGCACACGTGTCCTTGCCTGTGGCTCCCTGGCTGGGACTGCAGTGTGCTCAAAGGAAGATGGTGTGTGTGCATGTGCATACACACACAATACCACATGCACACGCGTGCACACATACACACACACGCACTGTTCTCACAGTAGCTGCAATGAAGGCTGCAGATGATTCTGGAGCTCTGCTCAGACCCAGAGCTTTAGGATGGGGGCAGGGCTACTCCTCGCATGAGATACCCTTGGTCTGAAGAAAGGGTGGGGCTCACCTGGAAAGCAAATGCCAGTACGAGGGAGTTCTGCGTTCTTGGTGGTACAGCGAGAGAGCCCTATCTGCATCCTCCCTTCTCTTTCCAGAACGAGGGCAGAACACATAGCTCTCCTACACCTGACATGCGTATGTGAACCACACGACACCAACACACACACACACACACACACACACACACACACACACACACACAAGAAACTCACAAGACACAGCCTAAATGCAAAACGCAAGGGGACAACAGGTAACCACACAGTATGCCTCTGATGGACCCAGCACATGCCAGGAGCATAAGCTACACCACGGACATTCCCAGCCCTCTCTCTGCCACAGTCCCCAGAGGTGCCCACAAAACTTCACCCCTTACAGCGTCAGCATGGCATGTACATGGGGGAGAGGGCAGAACACACATGCCAAAACCAACGGCACCCCAAAGCCTACCCAGCATGCGTGGCTCAAGTCTGTGCGTGGCAAAGCGGGCCTGCCCCTCATTCTGGGAAAGGCTCACCTCCCAAATGGTATGCTCATCCTTTCAGTGGTGCAAGTTTAGTGAACTCATTCCCAGATCCTCAGGATTTTATTCTAAAGAAAAGAAAACCGTAGGTTTCCCGTTCTCTGATGAGCTCCCTGCCATTGCTAACCCATTTCTGTGTGTGTGTCTGTGCACGCATGTGTGTGTGTGTGCGCGTGTGTGCGTTCTCTTAGGACAGCTGCACAGGGCCACTTTCTCTGCCAAGCCTGAGCCAGGTATAGTCCCGGGGATGACAGGAGCCCTGCAGGCCGGGAGCAGGCTTGGGTGGACACCAGAGGACTTGGTGTGCAGACATGAGCGCTTGCTCTGAGCCTCGAAGGTGAGACAGCCTGCAGGCCAGCCTCCGGGACAGACTGGCTATGAACCTGCAACTCTCCTCCCGGTTCCCCTTGCCTTTCCCTGAGGCACCTCTGCTCACAGGCCCGGCTTTACCTAGGTGAGACCTGGCCATGGCCGACCTGGGTGGCCCTGGCAAGGCCTGCCCCACATTTCTCCAGAACCTGCCTTTGGTCTTGGTCAGATGAGCAGAATTTTGGCTGGGATCGTGTGGGTTGACGCAGGAGGGAGATTGCAGACTGAGCAATCTCAGCTAACGCCTCTGCTTATTTGTTGATTTCTATTGAGAATTTGGCTGTGGCCTTTATGGGGTTCCTAGGCCACATGGGAGTGAATGAGAGGACTTTTGGCCTCTGGCCTAGGACCCTGTCCCTCCTTTCTCTAAACCAGCCGGTTTTACTTCTCCTGCTAGCGATATGTAGCTAATTGTGTCTTTGTTGAGTTAAGCCTTATTACGGAGTGGTGTGTGAGTGTGCAGGTCTATGAGATGTGTGTATGTTCATGTGTGTATCTCTGTGTGCATGTGTGTGTGTCAGCATGTTTGTATGTGTATGTATCTGTGAAATCTTGTGCACGTGTTGGTATTAGCTGTATTTTTGAGAGGTTGTATACTTACGTATATGAGTATTGCTCTGAATGTCCATATTTGAGTGTGTTCCTCTGTGTGTCTATGAGTGTGTATTTAGTTGTGAATGTGTCTATATGTGTGTGTAGATGTGTATCTGTATGAGGGCGTGTCAGTCATCCCTGACATGTCTGCATGCTTGCATGAGTGTGTGTGTGTGTGTGTGTGTGTGTGTGTGTGTGTTCGGAGCCATGGAAGGCAGTGAGGAAGCTTTAAGAAAACATTAGCCTGTAATGTCACATGGCTTCAGTTTCCCCATCTATAAAAGGAAGGGGATGCAAGAGATGATCTTTATTTACATCTGTAAAGGGAGCTGCAATCATAGAAATGTGGTGGGCTGGAAAACACGACGAATTTGGGAGCAAATTCTGTCTCCGCGTCTCCCTAGCGCGTAACCTGGGTCGAGTTACTGCCCTCAGAGCTTCCGTTCCCTTGGCATTCAAAGGGGCACACTGACATCTCTGTCGCAGTTTTGTCACGAGGATTTGATGAGATAAAATAAGCGAGAGCCCTGGGTGTGTGTCATGTAGTAGGCGCTTGGTCAATACTCCCTCCCGTCCATCCTTGAGCCCTGATGTCATCCTGTCGTCCTATTTCCAAGACAGCAGGACGGTGAGAGCTTCCTGTGGTCTGATGGGGGTGCTGGCACTTAACCCATGACAATGACCCCAGAGATTTTAACTTTTTCACCACATTTTCCCTCATCTCAGCTCATTCCATCCACACGATGACCCTAAGAGGTGGGATGAGCTGGTGTCACTGCAGTGATTTAAGAGAGGAGGAAGCTGAGACTCGGAGTGAGGCAGCAGAGCGGGGCAGAGATGCAGGTGTCCAGCTCCTGGATGCAGTGCATCCGTGGGGCACCCGCCACATCTGCAGCCGGCAGGGTCTGGAGCACTGAACCCCGCCTGCTTCCAGGGGCCCCTGGGAGGACAGAGGCCTCTCTTGAACCATCAGGCCCAAATCGGAGGAGCCTGCGCATGACCCCCAGACGCACGCAGACCATCCTCTGAATAGATCCGGGGAATAGCCCTGTGCACAGAAATTGCAGGTCTGACTTCGTGAAGGGTGGCTGGTCATTCCCGGAGCCAGCTCTGATCTGCCTGCAAGAAGCGGATTTCTCTTCCCCCCCAAAAGCCGATGGAGTGGACACCCAAAGCCAGATTCCTTAGCCTCGTCACCCACCTTACTTACGAGATTTGACTCTAAGTGACGTTTGCTGGTTTCTGAAATCAAGACCACCGTAGAGCAGCGTGGCCTGGCTCCCAGGAGAGTAGGGGAGAAGATAGTCTCAGGCTACTGAACGAGGCCAGCCTTTCAAGGCGATGTCTCAGAAGGGGACTCCATTTCACATTTAACTTTGGGCAGGTGTGGGGGAAGAGCCTCAAACAAATCATTTCTTAAATTATGCTTGCCTTTGGGCCAGGGGCTGCGCAGCAGGCCAGGCCTCGGGGACCTGCCTAGCTGGTCAGAGACCTGCCAGCCAGGCCTCTGCCCCCCATCGGTTTGCTTTTGCCCCCTTCCCTGGCTTGCCAGCCCGGTTCTGAGCCTAAGCTGCTCTGCTGTATCCTGGCAGGATTTGACCAGATTGTAATTTTCCTTCATGAGCCCTTTTCCATTTTTCTTTATGTAAAAGGTATCAACTATAGCTGGTGGCAATAGGGATAAAAAGTGGTAATATAAAAGAAAGCACTTTACAGATTAAAATACTATATAAATGGAAGGCCTACTGTAATAGAAATGAAATATATAATTTAGCATCTATGATACAGTACATAATATGCGTGGTTTGACTTTAAATGCCCAAAACACCTCAGTGCCTAGGTTACATAGCTACAGTGTAACATACGACTTAATTTGGTATATAATGTGTTTTATAGTATGTACTGTGATCCATAGGATTACATAATATCTTATGACATATCATACTCCTATAGCACAGAGGGAAGTAGCCTCAGAACCATTTGACATTAGGCTATTTTGGCATTTGAGACACCAGCCCCAGATTTGTGACTTTAACCGCTAGAGCCGGGAGGGAGAAAATGAAAAATAGGAAGGGGGAAGAAATCTCCATGAACCAGCAATGGGGCCCAGTGGGCCGGAGGGGTCCCTGGGAAGGCAGAAACTCCAGGAATAGGTCTGGGGAAAGGGAGTAGCAGGGAGAGGGCCCTCTCGGGAGGAGGTGGGAGAGTATCGCTTGGCGGTGATTGTCCCCACTATTTATGAAGCCAGATGAGGAGCTATAGGGCTTGCGGTGGCCCCCGTGTCTGCTGATTAGCTGGAGATTATATTGATGATGTAATAAAAATTCACTTTGTCTATTAAGTTTCACCAGAACAATCAGGAGAGATTAGATAAAAATCAGAGGAAATGAATAACACACGGGAGGAGGAAAGCCATGAGCCTCACTCTCTGCCATGGTCCCCCTCTGTCTCCCTTTTCCCTGCCTCCAATGGGGCATGAATGAAGATGCCTCCACCCCAGCACCCAGGCAAAGCTAGCTAGAAACATCCCCGAGCTGGGCTGCTGTCAGGGAGAGTCTCGCACTCAGACATGACACTGGTTTAAGTTTACGGACCATGTTTAATATTTGATTAGACCTTTGGCAAGGCGGCCTTCTGCTGGGGGAGGAGCAGGGTGATGAGCCCTTCAGCCGCCTGGGTCCCCCTGGCCCTGCAGTACCGGAGGAGGAATCCTGCGTTCCTGGCGATGCAGCTTTAGGCCAGGCAGACCTGTGCCCTTACGAGTAGCCAGGGGCCTCCCAGCCTCACGGTGACCCCCTCTAGCCTGACCTGTGCCCAGATCCCCCCATTAAAGATGTTTCTTATGGCTACAGCCCAGGCTCTAAAAGGTCCTTGTACGAGGCACATGTCACCAGAGATGGTAACACATTAATGTCCATTAGCCGCCAGGGACACATCTGCCCAGTTTGATTTGTCAGATCAGCAGGGGGCAGGACTTTGAAAGGATAGGAAAAGGAGGTCACTCTGGGTTGAGGGCCATTGTCCCAGGAAGGCGGGGAGGCCTGGGAGTGCTGGGGCTTGGGGTATGTGGCCTGGGGGTAGCCGGGGGGAGAGTAGAGGAGGCTGCCATGCCCTGCCAGGAGCGTAGTGGAGCAGTTACTCCAGCTCCATGACCGAGTCTGGGTCTGCTCTCCCTCTGAGACCCCCCTGGGGTCAGGAAGATGCCAGGAGTCAAGGTCTGTGGAAGGCCTAAAGAGGAGCGTTTGCCTCCCCTAAAAAATCGGCTACAACACTGCTGTTTGGGGCCCCAGAGGTCACCTCATTATTCCTGCTCCTCTGGGCTGGCTTTCTCTCCCGGTGATGGAGAAACTCTCATTGTTCCCCCACAGTAAATGGGCTACCCAGGAGTCCTAGCACCCTTGCTCACACTGGGAGCAGTTCTTCCTGGGATCTATCAAGATGCCTCCAACTGCAAGGCCATTGTCACCCCAGGAAGCACTGTTCCCTGGCTTCATCCCCACTGCCCAGCTGCCCCCAGCCGTCCCTGAGCTGGGGATGGGCACAGAGGAAGGGTGGAGGGCATGGGAAGATTTTAACCTCCAGAACCTCTTAGTTTATCTCTGGGACATTCAGCTGAGTGAGCCTGTGGGGACAATCTGGATGCCTGCCTTGGTGACAGGGAACCTGGCCACAGGTTTAAATATTCCATGAGTAATTTCTCAGCCCGAGTGGGCTGCAGATGGGACAGCTGAAGGACACTGCAGCCCCAAAGCTGGTGAGGCCAGCCCTTGCAGGTCCTGTGTGTGTCACTCACTTCCTGGGACAGAACTGTAACCTCTTCATCTAGTCCTGACCTCCACCGCTTCTCCCTCAGTCAGACTGGTGGTGGGTCCTGATTTATTCTAAGTGAGAAAGTCCTTTGTCCACTAGCCTGAGAAGGAGACTTCACTGCAGTGGGACAGAACCGAAATGTAATGACGAGACGAAACAAAGCAATGGGGCCCATCAGCAATCCAGCCTCCCAGCTCTGTCTCGTTCCTGTGTACCAGCCTTGGCTTCTGCCACCTCTTACTACCTGGGTGCCCAGGGCCAAGCTCCCCTGGGCAGGAGGAAGCCTGTACTCCTATCTTATTACTTCTTTTTGGGGGATTCTCTCATTCCTCATACAGGGCCTATGCACTGGGTACCTCTATATTTGTGGGTTTGCTGCCCTCTGTCCCATCCAGTTATTTGGTCGTGGTGGTGAGGGTGCGTCCCCACCCTCCAAGGGGAGAGCTTGACTTCCAGAGCCCCTGAGTTGTACACGAATCTGTGCCTCCTTGAGGGAGGACTGTATCTGTCCCATGGGACCCAGGGCTTCCCCGTGCGGGGCGCGGTGTGTCCCCCCCACCAGACTGGAATGCCTTATATGCTCTCCACTTTGCAGAAGCCTGCCTCTGCCCCATGAGGGGACGTTTGGGGGTGTCGCAGAGACCAACTGCAGTTGGTTCGATGACGTCCCTGCTCTTGCCTCAGCAGGCTTCTTCTCTTGCCTCCGCTGGCCTCGGGGACCCTGTCGTCCCTGCTACGTGGCCACTGCTGTGGGCCAGACTTTTAAGCATCGGCTCAGCTGAGACAGTTCAGAATGTTCAGAGTTAATGAATGCTTTGTAGAGAAACTTGAGAAACTAGGGAGAAACAAACTAGGGCCTTGGCTACAGTGTGAGGGGCAGACAGGGGTTTCATGCCAAAGGGACAGGAGTCTAGCTGCCCCCTGGCTCCAGCTCCTTGGGTGTGGCCTGGGGCCCTGCTCCTGCATGCTCCCCTCCCCTCTCTGCTGTCCGTCACTGCAACCACATCTGCCAAGTGCCATTCATTGAAGCCTAAGGGCATGCTCTCCCCCGCACTGAGACACTGCCCTGTAATTCCTGCTCCTGTCCTCTCTCTAGGGACACATTCAGCTGCCCTGTCCTGGGCCTCACCCTTTCCTTCTCATTCCAGTGGATTTTCAAACTTGTTCAACACAGTGGCAACAGAATTGACTCTAAAATAAACAGTTTAGGGGCGCCTGGGTGGCTCGGTCGGTTAAGTGTCCAACTCGTGATTTCGGCTTAGGTCATGACCTCATGGGTCCTGAGATCGGGCGCCTCCTTGGGCTCTGCACTTGGCGGGAAGTCTGCTTGAAGATTCTCTCCCTCTGCCCCTCCCCCACTGTCTCTCTAAAATAAACAAATAAATCTTAAAAAAATAAAATAAATCTAACAGTTTACTTATTGAGATAATTAAGATGAGCATAAAGAAGGTCTTATTTTTCCACAAAAAGACTTTTTAAAATCGGGACAAAAATGAAGCGTGGACATAAGTCAGTACCTCTGTGCTTTTCTCCCTAGGTCTCATGACCACTGTGACTGAGGTCCCGGCCTCTGTTGGACCTGGTGGCCCGTGTGCCATTGACCCCTAGGTGATCGGTCCTCCACCCAGATCTGTTTCATCAGGCACAGGGTTGAGTGTGCATGCCTCTGTGTGTGTGTGTGTGTGTGTGTGTGTCCTGTGGGGGGCATTTGCAAAAGTTGAGGGATATAGCAGTTTGGATTTAGACTCCTTACAAGTCCTGAGTATGGAAAAGATTCTGGTGCCCAATAATATGGAATTAAGAATAAAACCTATGTTGAGGGGCACCTGGGTGGCTCAGTCGTTAAGCGTCTGCCTTCGGCTCAGGTCATGATCCCAGGGTCTTGGGATCGAGCCCGCATCGGGCTCCCTGCTCCGCGGGAAGCCTACTTCTCCCTCTCCCACTCCCCCTGCTTGTGTTCTCTCTCTCACTGTCTCTCTCTTGTCAAATAAATTAATAACTTATTTAAAAAAGAATAAAACCCATGTTGAACTGTAAACTAATCGTTCATTTTGGAAATGGAACAAAACTCACATTCCCACTGAAACTACAATACTTTCTGGATTTTCTGATTCTCCTCTCTTCCTTCGTGTCGCTCGGGCCCAGTGAGGGGTCTGGCCCAGGGTCCCGGGCCTCCCCCTGGAGCAGAGGGCTCCCATGCGTAGGAGGAGTGGCCCATCGGCACCCTGTGAGGTGTAAGGAGAGGGGCGAGGGAGAGGTCCACTCTGCCGCTCCTCCAGGGCAAGCCGGGCAGCCTCAGGAGCGGCGCCTGGCTCGGCAGGGGCCCCGCGCTGGAGAGCAGCAAGTTCTCCCTCTCACCGTCAGATGGCAGGCGACCGCTGGTGGACAGGGGCACGCACAGTAGGTAGGGGAAGGGTCTAGAGGAGGGGCCTGGCTTCTGGACTCTTGGCTGTTCTCCTAGAGTTCCTTAGACCCAGGTCTTGGGGCCAGGAGGGGGCGCAGGCGCTGTGGATGGAGGACGACCTTGGCGCCAGGACCCATCCTCCTCACGGGCCCCCGGTGGCTGCACCGAGTCTGGGCTGGTTTGGGAGCAAGTCCAGACACCTGGGAGCTGTTCTGGGTGGTCTGGGGGCTGTGCCTCTGCTAGGAAGTCTGGGCCACTAGCACTGGGGAGGGAGCACGGAGTCTGGCCAAGGAGCTTGGTCGGAGGGCTGAGGGTAAGCACGCGTGGGCAGAACTCTGAGTGTGTCTGCAGCCGGGGGGAGGGGAGACAGGTCAGAGGAGGATAGATGTGGCCTATTGGCTGAGGCCCAAATGCTCCCTCTGGGAAGGGGCGCATCCAGCCCTCAGAACCTTGATCTTCCATTCCAGCCATGGGCACCACTTCCTCACCCTCCTTTATGGTTGAAGCTCTCTCCCTTGCACTTTCAAGGTCCATCTCATATTGTCCGTCACCAACCACGGGACCTGGCCTCTACGGCAGGCTCCCTTCCGGCTGCCTCCACAGGCTCTGGGAACAGAGAGGATGAATGATCCAAAGGCTTAGTGGGCTTTCCCTGCCAGCCCTGTTCCCTTTCTTCTGAGGAGCCCCCAGCCACTGGGATTCTCTCCTTTCCTCTCCTCCCTTCCAGATACTGCCCAGGGCTGCCAAGGACGGTCAGGAACATCCTGAGCTGGGGCTCTGGCAGGCATGGGAGTGAGGGGTCAGGGGCATGCCTGAAGGGAATTCCAAGGCCAAGATACAATGGCCTTCCCTTTCCTTCCTCCTCACCATGACAGGAGGTGAGCCTCAGTGAGCAATGACTTTCCAAAGTCCAGAATATTCCTGACCCCACCAGACTCTGAGCCCCTGGCTCTGCTGGTCCCAAGAACCCAAACATGGGGACTGATTTGATTGGGTGCCTTTCTTCCTGGGACCTCTAAGTTGAGGAGTACACACTGGCATCTCCCTGGGCCAGTATCCCACCACAGAACTGGGGATATTGCTTCAGGCTCATGACACCCCCTAGGAGATGGACCACTTCACACAGCGGGTGCAAGGATGCTCTCTGTGCCTCATCCGGTGAGACAAAGCCAAGCCAAGTATTGATTTGACAGAAAGATATGGATATGTTGGGTGGATAATGGTTAGGGGATCCTATTTCTTTCTTTTCCTGTTCAGAGAACACCTCTCCTCTGCCTCACCCCGCTGGAAAGCAGAGGCCGGATGAGGGAGACTGTTCTCATCGGTCACCCAGGGACGCCTCCATTCCCCCTGGGCTCCTTCCAGGACTTCAAGACCATGAAGCCTCTGGGACTAAGGTCCCCCTCTCCCACCATGGCAAGCACTACCAACATCGTCGCCTCTCCGTATATTCTTAGAACCAGTCAATATGATTAATTTTACATGGGTATAATTTCCTGCTACTGCCCTGGAGCCCTCCCAGCCTCACCCATCAGCAGCGACATGATACAGTTTCTGGTTATATTGGTCAACCAAGATATTGATATTATTAATAATGGATATCTATATGCTGACCTTTGTCCACACAACTGAATCACTCTGGGCTGGCTGTCACATTTCTTTAAGAGCTATTGATAAGCCCATTACTGGAAGGGCATGAACAGTCTTAGGTGTGCGCTTTTCACTCACCTTCAAGCATCTCCTGTGAGAATCTACCCTTGTTAGAGGAGTTGCTGTGGGTACGGCAGTGTGTGCAAGACAAAGTCTGCATGCAGGGGCTCGTGTGGGGAGTGTATGAATGTGTGCGTGCACATGTGTATGTGAGTATGCACGTGAGTGTGCATATGAACATGTGTGTATGAGTCTGTCTTGCACACCGGCCCTTTTAGAGCTGATCAAATAGTCAATTAGAGCATTATAGGGAGGTAGCAGAATCAGAGAGTTCCTACAAATACACTGTGATGTAGTGTTTGATCTTTGGATGCCTCTTGTCTCCTAGGACTTGCGCAGGAGGCTTGGCTTTATAAGGATATTACCAGGTTGATGCCTTGTTCTCTCACTGTACCTGCCAGGCCAGCGGCAACACTTGCTGGCAGCAGGCTGGCCAGAACCAGGCACAGGGAGGTGTGCTGAAGGCCATGCTGCAGGCTTGACTCTGGGGGCATGCTGCTTCCAGCCTCAGTCTCTTTATCTGGGCAGTGGCAGCAACGAATCGGGCTCCGCTTTCTTAAGGGCAGAGAGAGGAGTTTGACTCAGCTTGGCTTCTCCACCCTCTACATCTGAAACTCCTGATCAGAGGAATGCTTGACACACTTGGTTATTTATCGCATGCCGCGGGTGTGGCCCATTACCTATTAGAAGGGTTCTGGGGTAGAACGCACGCTTTGTGTGCTCCTGTGTGTCAGGACGGGCACACGGATCTCATTGCGGCGTCTCTCTGTGGTTGCTGTTATTCCTACCTGCATGGACAGGGGTGTCAGGGACAGTACCTCTATTAAGTCAGGCGACAGGGATCTGTTCCTGTTTGCACCCAGACACGCTCGCTTCTCAGGGGAGCCCCTCACTTGCCCCTGTAAAGGGAAGCCGGCTAGCTAGAGAAATCTTTTGGATCCTCAGACATAGTGTATGAATAAACCAGACATGGATTAATTAGGTGTGACTGCATCATTAAATTAGAATAATGAACAAACAGCCACGTATGGCATTCAGATTTGCCTACAACGACTCCAAGGGTTGCTTTCAAGTAAGTCACCTGACAGTTTGTAGGTTTTGGGGACTCTGGAGAGTGAGGTTCCCATCCTATCTTGAGACGGGAATTCTTTAGGCACCACCTACCCCAGGCAAGGATAATCCTTCAACAGGCGCCCGGACTCCACAATCGAATCCAAACAATGGCTTGGTTCGATACAGCATCATCCATGCACGCTTCAGCTGAGAGCATTTCTCAGAGTGAAATATGACAGTAGCACAGGTGCTCAAGAGACAGGAGGGAGAAGTTAAGAGGTGTGAGCAGCGGATGTGAAATGCATCGATCCCATAATATTTATGTGGATGTGCACGCCGTCGCTTGTGCACGTGCGTGCGCACACACAAACACACATACACACCTTCTGCATTTTGGTAAGTTCTTTTTTCCTCTATTGGCACTCCCCATTTCAGCCAGAGAGACTCAAAGGTGAAGCTAGTCTCAGTTGTGTAATTTTAGAAATAGCTGCAGAATGGCAGCCCCCTGCCCTCTGCAGACAACACCCCTCGAAATCCCTGTCCTAGGACAGGGAGGCTGTGCAGCAGGAACCATTTATCTTTAACAAAGAGGAAGAAGCCAACAGCTTAAGAGGTAAGAAAATGGGAAAGAAACTCACTTGCCTCACTGGAGAGCCGGGGGATAGCCTAATGCACGGGGGGCTTTGTTAGTAAGATCTGTTAAGTATCTAGAAACCTTTGATCTGGAGCCGCTTTTAACAAAGGTGATAATTAATTAAAGCAGAGTGTATTGCAATAAAGTAACATTGTGGTCAGTTTATGCGCTGTCCACAGCCGGCCTTCGGAAGTCTCTGTCAATTAAACTCTTGTTGGAGGCCAGCTCATTATCAATTTTTTTTCCTGAGCTTTGATCAATATTTTTGGCTGTTCTGTCCTCACAGAACCAGAACTACGTCTGTCTCTATGAGGGCACCCATTTATTTACATCTTGCAGATGGCCACGTAGGATTTGTTCCTGAGCTGAGCTGCTGGGAATCGCTCTGTTTGAGAGCGTCGGTCAGCTCATGCTGGAGGGGAGATGCAAGGGAGGATAAGAGAAACCAAATATGGAGCAAGTAGAGGGGGAGAAGGCCTGTGAGCATATGGTCCCGAAAACATCCCCTTCTACTTCCAAAGGGATTTGGAAAAGAGGACAGTGACCCTGGGGTTTTCCACATGGCTTCCAAGTTGGTTCCTGCGGGCAACGCTGAGGCTGAGGTTTGACACCCATCCAGGGGCCACTGGGACCAGGATGCGTGGCAACAAGGAAGCCCTCAGGGCAAGCACAACAACTCTGGACATTCCTCTGTCATCATTGTCTTATCCTCATCATTGTCTTTTTGTCCTGGCATTTCTAACCACACCCTACGTTGCCAAGTGGAATGTGGATCTTTCTCTTTAGGCCCCACCTTGCGATTTTTGAGGGTGTCTTAATGGCAAAGAGGAGAAGGAAAAGGGGGAGATGAAGGCTGATGATAAAAGGGTTACAACTAAGTTGGGGGCTCTGTTCCCCTGCCCTAGGTTATTTGGCTAAGATTAGATGCTTTTTGTGATTCTTGGAGAGTCTGTGAATTTAAAAAGGCAAAGGTAGAGGGGATGAATGTGCATCTCTTGTGGAGAGACCAAAAGGAGGGCATCTTTTGTGGAGAGACCAAAAAGAGGGTCCCTACCACTCCCTCCTTGCATGGAGGGAAAATGCAGCACTCTGCTTGGAGGGGCTAGCTTGACTGACTTGGTCAAATCCTGTGTGTGTGTGTGTGTGTGTGTGTGTGTGTGTGTAAACACCACAAGAGAAAAGTAGGGCTGGGATGCCAAGGGGCAGCGGGTGGGGTAAGAAATGCAGTGGGTGGCGGGAATTATCTCTGCAGAGAGCCGGGTTCTGCGGCTGGCCACTCAGCTCCCAGATGGAAGGTCATTTCTAAAATGAGTCAATAGGTGAGCCAGAGCAGGCAAGCATCTGAAGGGTGATGAGTGGGGGGAGATGGAACCCTTTTTTAAACTTGGACTTTTGCGTGGAGATATCAGGCAGATACACAAGAGCACATCTCCACACTGGAACTTAGATCATTGACAAATCCAAGCTATGAGTTCTGAGGTGAAGCACGGATGTAATCACAAGGACAGCGTCATCCTCCCCACATTCTCTCCTTTTCTCCATCAACCATCTCCCTAGTCATGCATACTGCCTCACAAGACGAAAACTACCCCTAACATCATTCCAGGGCCATTTGCTTTTATCATCTCTTCCCTGGATGCACAAACACACATACAAACAGAAGTTCACACACACACACTCTCACCAACACCCACACAGGCTGTGGCATCGTCCCTCCCCCAGCCCTCCAGGACCCGCAGACACATACAGATTTTCACACTCTCTAGTGCTTCTCTCTGCATGTCACATGGGATTTCCCTTCCAAGTTCAGAAACGCTGCGTTTCAGCTGCTGTCACCCAGCACTCCCAGCTTCCGGCTGGCATTTGGGCCCTACAACTTTCAGTTTCCCTTTTGCTCTGCCTATGATTTGGGGCCTCATTTTCCGTTACATTTCCCTCTCTTCTGCAGCCTGCTTACTCCAAGTCCCCTTCAAAGACATCTTTCCTGGGTCAGGTTGGAAACAGACCACCTTTGGATGACGTGTGAGCTGTGTAGTGTTTTCCCCAAAACCATCTGAGGGGAGTGAGACCAGCTCTTTCCTCAGTGAAGGTTGTGGTGTTTTGGGTATCTTCTCAGGCATCACTTAGAAGCCCCTCTCCCACCCTGGTCCATGAATTATAATAATGAGGATGATCATAGTAACAACAGTGAGAGTGATGGCCATGCTCAAGTCCCTGGAGTGTGGCGTGGTCACTGGGCAGCCAAAGTGCCCCCTGGAAACCAGCTCTTCGAAAGCACTCTGACAACTTTACAATATGCCTGCATTATGGGGCACATATCTATGGCATACATTTTTGTAATTGTGCTCCTTTGGGTTGTTTTTTTTTTTTTTTCAAGCTGCGACTTTACTTAAGAAAAGCCTTTCTTTTTGCTTTATTTTGTTTTGTGTTTGAGAAGCCACAAACATCCAGCCAACTGGAGTAGGTGGAGAGAGTGAAAGTATGCCAAGGGGGTTCTTTGAACCCAATCTAGAATTCCCATTAAAGCTGAGGGGGGAAAAGAGTGTTAACATCTCCCTGTTGAATTGCAGTGAAATCTAGGCCAGCCCTGGTTCCCATATGTGTGGGATGCGCTTAGTCATGCTTGCACATGGATGCATAGACGGCACATGTGCATATTAATTTATCTGTGTGTTGATTCCAAGGGAGTCTCTTTAAAAGATAAATGAAATTATGTACAAGCAGCAAATAACCACCGGTCTCTTCAATAAATCAATTATTTCCCAGTAATTTTTTTCTTTGCTCCTAAATAGAATACTTACAAACATCTGGGGTTTGGAGTTTTTCTACGGGGGCTGTGGCTTTGGTTTACATTACTTTTGTAATGACCACCAGCACTTATTTTCTTCGGTGAAATTTGTAATTTTTAAAATGTTATTCTTACCTCGTTTTTCATATCTCTTTCTCACAAGTCAAATCGTTCTTTTTAAAAACTGTAGGTGTGTGCCCCACCATTCTACCAGTGTCTTTCCCTGGACAGATTGAATTTTTATTTTTCAAAGTAAATTTTTTTTAAAGTTCATCTTTAATTGAGCTGATGCCCATGCTGATACTTCCAGCTTCACTGTCTCTTAGACTCATCTGAAATCAAATAGAGCCTCACTGGCTTTAATTCACCTATCTAAGGAAATAAAAACAAAACCAAGGAGCCCTCTCGGCTACAGTCAAGCGGTGGAAACTCGATGTTCTGAGAATTGCTACATCTTAAACGAAAATATGAGACATGATTTTATGAAGATGGTCAAGAATCACCAAAACAACCATAACACTTGCCATTTCCCTTTCTCCCAGCTGCACCTCAAACTCAAACCCAGGGGCTTCAGGCACTTCTTACTCAGGTACCATTGAAATGAGAGGTTGTGTATCTGGTGATGAGTCTATTTTCAAATGACATACTCTCCGGAGTTCAACCCACACAAGGTTCCATTACTCTGTGCCCACCCTCCCTCTGGATGTAGTGGGGAAGTATAAGGGGCAGAAGTCCCTGCAGTTGTGGCTCCTGGGTTGGGAGCACTCTGGGGCTGCCAGTAGACTCGATTTTCCTCCATGCAGTGGGGGAAGATCTCAGTGCAGAGTGGTTACCCAGGCACAGATCTGTTCTGACTGGTTAACAAGAGGGACTGTGATATGGGCTTGACTGTTTAGATTGAAATGCATCGCAGGCTCCGGGAACGAGCACACATCAGTAGTAAAGGCTGTTTAAACCTTTGGGGACAGCGCTATGTTTAGATTACATTAATTCATAAATATTATACTAAATCCCACTTAAATTGGACTTAAATGACTTCAAAGATAATGCATTATAATATGGCTATCCAGAGAGCACTAGTCTTTATGTCTCCCAGTAACTCAGTCTTTGCTGCCTCCTATCCTGCTAGACAAGACCAAAGTTATGAATGGATTGCTGGCTTGTTCATGTGTGATCCACGGACTGTGTATGTGTATGTGTTAGCAGGCTTGGGTATGCATATGTATGTATTTTCAGTCACTGCTTCTGTTTGTTCTCCAGGAAATAAAAAGAAGAAAAGAGAAATAAATGTAAAGTGAGAGAAGGAAAGAATTAGACTAGTGGGTGACCTCTTCCTTTCCCCAAGGGAGAAAAATTCTATACGGCGGGGAAAAATTGGTCCTCAGCTCACTTCTGTTGCTACCTAGGGAGTTTGCCTCTCTCCTCTTTAATCAATAGTACAATATCTTTCTCTTTGGAACCTGGAAAAAACAATCTTTCTCAAAGTGCTTCTAATGGGGGGAGAAAAGAAGACTCTGAGTTAGCCCAGAGAGTTTGCATTAAACTGGGTTTTCCTCTTTAGGTGTTATTTCTTTGAATTGTAATTCTGGGCTTTTTTTCTTCCTTTCTCTTTCTGCCTAGCACCCAGATCTCCCCCAGCCCCTGCCCAAGTGCTTTCTGGTCTCCAGGGGGTGAATTTACCTTTACAATAATTACCCCAGTCCACAACTGCTATTTGCTGCCTCCCCAGCCCAACAGCCTTTCTCTGCAACGGCTGGGTTTGCTCCACAACACCCACCCACTCCCTCCTCCACAGACTCCCAATTTGACTGGAGTAATTGCCTTTTAAGGTTCACTCTACGCATGGCAGGTATTCCATTAACCCTTAGAACTCCTCCCTTCTTTAGTTACCTGAAATGGCAGGTGGCCAACAAATGGATACCCACCTGAAATCTCATGCATTTAATTTAATTTTTACTTATTTTTCTCTTCTTTTCTCTTCTTCTCTTTTTTTCCTCCTTTTTTCTTTCTTTCTTTCTCTTTTTTTTTGCCCATAACATGCAGATGCCATCCACACTGGAGGTCAATATCCTGTCATGTCTGTCAATTTTATCCCAGAATGACTCACTAGAAGTTAGAAATTCAAGAAGGGGAAAGAAAGAGCCACAAACATGCCCTGAAACCAGGCTTAACAAAGGCATGTTTCTATCCCTAGCTTCATGTTGTCAATTTAGAGTTGGGGAAAATTTAGAAGCCAAATGCAACCCTCATTCTTCAAGCCTCATCATGCTTTCTGACTTAAAAGTAATTAATCACCAATGGCAAGCAAGTAATTTTTTAAGGTGGCCGGAGGCTTATTTTATCAGGATTAGCTAATAAATCAGGCTGTATCTCTGAAAGAGGAGTTCAAACTCTTCTAGGACTGAATAAACCAGACCTTAGAGATTGTCTCATTTATTCAGCTCTCCTGGAGCTTCCAGGCACTGTTAGAGACATTGTGGCCCAACCTTGCCTATAAAAATCCGAGGGATAGAGAGGCAGGAAGTTTCATAGGGAAAAATATATATGCTCAGGCTCTGAAGGGTGAGCTGCGACAACGAGACACCCAGCATGCCGGAGCCAACGGGCCTGCCTGCGACTGACTGAGCCAGTTTAGGGGAAGAATTATTTAGAAAATGAAGTTTTGCTTGTTCTAGGAATCCTGGCCAGATATGTGATTGTATATATATGATACATATGAAATAACTATAATATAACCTTCTCTAGCTTCCTGATGCAAATGATGATAATTCTACTTCTTTGCTATAATACAAGGGAGTCCAAATAACATCAAAAACATAGTGATGATACCAGCAAGGGATTGTGAGAAGAAACCAAGGAATATTGTTAAAGTTTATCTTCATTTGAAATAAAGAAGTAAATAAAGTGCTCCAAACCCGGATCTCTTAAGAAGCTCAGCTCTCCACAACTGTCTTTTGCCTCTGGTGGGTTCTGATTTTTTTTTTTTTTAACTTTAAAATCTTAAATCACCACAAGAACTGATCATTAAGATAGGCAAAAGATTTCCCTATTTATGCTTTTTAAATTTTCATTATAACTATTTTAAATCTGGGGACATATTAGAATGACAAAGATTTGATACAAACCTTGATTAGCTTCCAGGGAGCTTGATTGGAAAGGGAAAAACTACAAAGATATGGTTGACTTGAGAGGGAGGGGGGAAAAAAGGAAACAAATGTTATTTCAAAGACTGCCTCCCCATTTCACCTTTCCAGGCTCTCTTCTGATCAGACAGACATTTTCTCCATATTGGAGAAAGGTTGGTTTGTCTCTCCATTACAGCCCCCACCCTCACCTCACCCCAACAAACCCAGTATATTTCCATTCTGCTGTGTTTCTGTGCTACTCAACATGCCATTAACTTTAAGATTTACTCCTCAGCAGGCAAGCTGGAAGATGCTAAAGCCAATAAAAACTGCTCTCTGGGACTCCAACTATGAAGAGTTTGGAGCTCTGCTTAGTATTCGGATGAAGGGAGGGCTGGAGGAGGGAGGGAGGTTGTGATAGTGAAAACCACTGCTGCTTAGAGAGCCAGACAGCTCTGCGCTCTGCACCTAATGTGCCGGAGGATCAGCTCTGTTCATAGCCCATTTGTGGCCAAGGATGAGGCTGCTCTCTCTGTGTGGGTGGGTGTGCGTGTGCGTGTGTGTGTTTTCATCTTTAAAACCACCAGCTCTAACACAGGATCTTCAGTGGCTCTCCACACTACTGTTTATTAAAAACGGAACGTCCATACACATCCCTTACAACTTCCTTAGCCCGGTGCTCCTTCCCTGCTTGACGATCAATCTCTCTCAGAAAGCATTTAACTTGCCCACACAGCTCCAGCCCGGATTAATCCCCACTGCACATCCTATACATTACTGTTAGGGAGCGGAGCACTGGGCTAATTTCGTCACCCACCAGCCACCCACACACGTTCTACAACTGAACACGTTTGGGGATCTGCCTTAAAGATAATAAAACAAGGAGAAAACAGGCAGGCTGCAGACAATTCTCATGACCACTTTCCTAAAAAGTTGCTGGGTTTTAATTCTTTGATTATTCTGTCTCCCCCTCCCCCAAGCACTCACTAGCAATGATTGCTTCGAGGGAGAGCAATAATGGACTATAAACCTCTCTGCATGGTGAGTTTGGGATAATTTAGGCTACACCCTTCAAAATGCATATCTTGCACACACAGATTTTTCCCCCCCAAAGCTCCGCTTTCCTGAGAAGGGGATCATTCAGGCTTCCCCGACCCCCCACTCCACCCAGGGGATGGCTGGTTCCTTGCTAAATCTTGCCTTAGGTTTTGTCCCTCCTTCCTTCAAACATCAAACACCCCCTCCCCCACCACTCACACCACAACCGGATTATTGAGGCACATAGCTCGACAGGGAGAGTTTACTGTTAAATTGATAGCAAAATAAAAATATCTCCCCGAATTTGTCACCTCTCTTCTTTTTAGACGGCTGCGCTCCTGCTACTCTGGCCCGGAGCGGAGAAGGAGGAGACCATCTCCTCTTAATATTTTCAGCACCACGGCGATGGACAGCACCCTCGGTCCCCGGCCCGCTGAGCGCCCGCCAGTCTGCTCAGCGTCCCGGGCTTGGCCAGTGCAGCTGTCCCCGTCCCAATCTTTCAAGTCGCTGCACCCAAAAATCCAAGCCCCGTTTCCCCTCGATCCTCTCTCTGTTTCTTTCCATATTCTGCTTCCGTTGCTCTCCCCACGGCACCGCTTCTATCAGCTCCTCGCCCAAAACCCAGCCTTGCCCCAGCGAACAGCTCCCCACGCACCCCAGTCCTGGTCTCTGCTGCCCGAGCGCCTCCCTCCTCGGCGTCCGCCCGAGGCTCCCTCTCGCGCAGTCTCCCGCTTGTCCGTCGCCGGCCGGCCGGCCGGCCCGCCCGCTCCTTCTCCCCGGCAAAGTTGGGAGGGAAAGGTGCACTCACCTTTGTGCATGCCTGTGAACCTGTCCTTCAGAACCGTAAGCTCGTAGATCTTGCCGAACTCCTCGAAGAGGGGCTTGAGGTCCTTCTCATCCAGGTTGCGGGGGATCTGCCCAATGAACAGCTTGATGGCATCGTGGTCCTTCATGGGAATGGTCGACGGGTTCCCCGGGCTGTGGCTTAATCCGTTCATGTGCCCGGCGCTGCCCGGGCTGCTGCCGAGCCCGTTGGTACTGAGGCTCGCGTTGTCAGCCTGTCCGTTTGCTAACGTGGCCATCTTTATATACATAGAGAAAATCTTCTTTCCTTTTATTCTTTCTCGCTCGCACTCTCTCGCTCTTCTCCCTCGCAAGCTCGCTCGCGCTCACACACGCACACGCATACACACACTCGGGTTCTCTCCCCCTCGGTTTCTCTACACCTCGCTCTCCTCTCGCTCTCTGCTCTCTCTCTTTCTCCTCTCTTCTCTCGCTCGCTCGCGCTCGCGCTCTCTCTCTCCTCTCCCCGCTCTCTCTCCCTCCCTCTCTCCTCTCTCTCTCCCTCTCTTTCTCTCTCTCTCTTTTTCTGTCTGATCTGATTTTTTCTTTTTTTCCCTTTTCTTTTCTTTTTTTTCGTTTTCTTTTCTTTCTTTTCTTTTTTTCCTTTTTTCTTTTTTTTTTTTTTTTTTTTTTTTTTTTTTTTTTTTTTTTTTTTTTTTACGTTGAACAGACAGGATCTCTGTCCTTTCCGTTTAAACAGGCTGGACCGGTTCAAGTTCCCAGTCAGACCAGGGGTGGGGGCGGCGAGTGAGCGCGCTCGGAGGAGGGGGGCACGGGGCCCGGAGAGGGCCAGACGGGGGGGGGCTCCCGCGCGGCGGCGGGCGGCGGCCGGGAGCAGGACGGCGTGGGGCGGCGCCGGCCCCGCCGCGCCTCCCCCGTCGGCGGCCCCGGCGAGCGGCGGTGGTACAGTCCGAGACAGCCCCCGGCTATAAATAGCGCCAGGCGCATGGCTCTTCGGGAGGCGCTGAGATTCCGGGCCCGGCGGCCGCGGGGAGCGGGTGCCCGTTAGGAACGGGGCTGCTGGCCTCCTCTTTGCCTTTTGGGGGTTCTTTTTGTAATAGCAGCAGGTGCAACTTTTTTGTATTTTTAAAACATTGATTTTCATTTTCGTGTGGGTATGTAGGGGGGGCGTTATCCACCGAGCTGCGCTCTATTAGGGCGCCAGGCGGGCGAAGCAAAGGCAGGGATGGCGGGCGGGGCGGCGGCGAAGGCGGAGGTGGAATGGGCGCTTTTTTTCTCCCATCTGGTTCCCTTTATTTATTTATTTATTTATTTATTTATTTATTTAGACTAGAAAAAGCGAGTCGGCTTGGAGGGAGTCCGCCCAGCGATCCGAGTGCGCATTGATCAGTGTCGAGAGAAAAAAAGCTACATAAATATATATTATGTGGATAAATCTATAGACAAGAGCTCTCTCGCGCGCGGCTCTCTTTCTCTCCGTGTCTCTCTGCTTTTTTCTTCCTCGAATCCCCAACCTGCCAGAGCAGCCCCAAATCTTCGCCTTCCCGCACGGCATCTACCGCCACCCGAGCCACCTGGGAGGTCGGGGCTGGGGAGCAGTTGGGCCTCGGTGGGGGGACGGGGCGTAGAGATTCGGGGCCCGACCCTCGTCCCAGCCCGCCTGGAAGGCTGGAGGTGGGTGTTTCCGTCCCGGCCGGCCTCCCCCGCCCCGAAGCGCGGCGGCTGGTCCGGCAGGCGGCTGGCGGGAGGAAGGTAGGAGCCGGGCGCCTCGGCCCGCTCGCCCTCCGTGGAAGGAGGCAGGCTCTGGGTGCCGTGCCGGGTCGGCGAGCCAGCGCTAGGGACCGGCTTAATTTTGCCCTCGTCTGCTTTACTGGTTCAAATTGAAATTTTTTTCTTAACCCACCATCAAAGAAATAAAGCCCCCGAGTCGCTATCCGGGCTGCGACCGGACCCAGACTCGCGCGGCGTGCGCTGCCCCCGCGGGTTTCGTTGGCAGCGCCTCCCTCTCCACAAGTGCGAGGCTGGGAGTCGCGTCTGCGGGCTGGAGCCGAGGGTCCGGCCGCCCAGCCCGACTTTGCCGGGTTCCCCACCGGGCCCGCCAGGGCCAGAACCTCCGCTGCGCGGGAGAGGGAGTGGCCGGCGCGGGAGCCGGGTCCAAGCAGCCCCGCCTCTGGGGGCGAATGCTGGTGGTGAACTTGGGTTGGGAGAGCAGATTTTCATTTTAATGATATTTACCTGCCCCTCATCCTCTCCCACATTTGCTTTTCCAGGGCGGCCTCTTCTCCACGGCTTCAGAAGCCGGGCAAATTAAAATAACGCGCCCGCTCCCCCGCGAGTTGCGGGGGCAGAGCTGCTGGCCTGACCCTGGCCGGACCCCCACCGGCCCCCTTCGGGTGTTCTGGGTCTTTCTTTTCTTGCCCTCGGATTACATGACGTTATTAGACAGTATGTTTAAAATTTTATTTAAAGAAATGAGACCCCATCCGCCTGAAAACCGAGACCAAGCCCGTTTGGTTCAACCACAACGCGGAGCTCTCCGGCGCCAGGAGGAGGCCCGAGGAGGCCCTGAGGTTCGCAGCCCCAGGCCCCGAGCCCACCTGGGACACCTCTCCCTGAGGATCCAGGGCGAGTGACCAAACAGCAAGTACAATTCTGAGAACTGTGGAACTTCATCCTTTCATTTTAAGATTCTCCTGTCTTTTCTTGATGGAATCGTGTGTAAGTATAGTTGATTCATAACTCGGTTCTGGGCTTACATTATCCAGTGTTATATGATGGCCTAAGAATCGCACACGTTGATGGAATCGAACAGAAACTCACACATAGAGCCTCTCTGCAGTGTAGCTGTGTGCTCCGTGTGCCTGTGAAGTGCTGTAATAGGGAGGTATGGCCCTGGTAGGCACATGGAGGGTTTGAGCTGGTGGTTTGGAGGTGCGTGCATATGTCTTGTCAGGACTGTGGGTACTTTTGTGGATGCGGTGTGGATGTGTACATAGACCCTGTTTGTATCCACAGTCTGCCTGTGTGTGTGTGTGTGTGTGTGTGTGTGTGTACCTACCAGGCTGAGACCTCTTCTTCACCTTTCCCTCAGGACACATCAGCAGAGGCCAATATCTTTGTCCAAAATATCTCCTCTAACATCATCTTGTGGTGCTGGCGCTTACCTCCCAAGATCTCACAATGGAGTGGAATCTATTTTCTGCCCTAACGGGAGTGTAGGAGAGTAATTCCTTCTTAAGGTCTCTCTTTCTCTCCCTGCCCCCCAAGTCCGTCCTTAAATCCTTAAAGCCTTAAAGCCAAGGGAGGTCTGGGGGAAGAGAAGGGAGTGAGCTGGGGTCAGGGGCTGGGAAAGGAGGGGCCTGCACAGGGGAGGGCAGCTGTGGTTTATCTTCCACTTCTTCCTGCCACCACCCTAGCCCCGCCCAGGTCCAAGTGAATTATTCACAGGTGTTTCATTATTCATATTATTATTAATAATAATAGCCAATACATAAATAAAAGCAGTCCCTGGGCAGGAGTGAGTGGGAGAGTGGAGTTGGTAATGGAAGGGGGCATCTGGTTATTTTGGATGCCTGTGCAAATGCCGAATGCCCGCCATAAGGTGTAGCATCATCTCCCTCCAGGACCGCGCCTCCCCCCCCCCCCCCCCCCCCCCCAGCCCTCTCCCATGTGGACCCAAAGGTGTGGATAGCTCCTTCTTCCTTAAGGAAGGTACCTCACCCTCCCCTCTCTCCCACCTGAGGATGGCTTATTTTGGATTTGGACAGTCTCTCCTTAGGGGTGGGGGGGGGTAACACGTGCCTCGAGGCTTAGCTCTCTGGCCCCTATGTGGTGAAATGCCCCACCAGTCCCCACATTGCTGGGGCCGAAGCAACCAGGACACCAGGCCCCATATAACTGAGCTACCCTGTGTAAACAGCGGCAGAAGCTGCTTCTGCCAAGGCATTGATCTCTTAAAGGCACAGAGCTTGGATCTCTTAGGCTCCTACTGCTTTGGCACAGCAGAGTATTGGGGATAAAATAACACAGACAGGTGTCTCAAACTAATGTAATAAAGGAGCAGGACCCTGGTGATAATAGTAAGAAACATGGTTAGGTTGCCTCTTTGGTATCCTTGCCCTTGATAGTCTAGAAAGACTTGAACTAATTTTTTTTTTAACCTTAGATCATCAAATAGAAATGTAACTAGGGAAAGATGGGGGCAAAGTATTGCTCCCTGTGGCATTTAAACAGATTTAAAACTTTTTCTTCAAGTGCCACTTCATGGCCACAATGATTCCCTCCACTGAAAGGGAGAAGGCTGGCAAATGGAAGTGGGAGCTGGGAACAGTCGCTTCTCATTTTCTCTCTGCACTTGGGGTTTACATTTTTGTTGCTGATTCATCTACGGGGATATCACGAAGCCCTGTGTGGTGGGGATCTTGGCTCAGATGGTGTAGTTTTGCAGGCCTTACCATGACCTCCTGCTCCTCACTTCCCTCTGGTCCTCCCCCTCAAGGGAGCAGGAAGCCCTCTTTGTGTTCAGCTTCCCTTCCCTTCCCTGGGGCCACCCTCACTCTCCTTCCCAATGGCACCCACTGCATTCTGCAGCCCTGGCCGTGGCCTCACACCCTGAGGCCTGCTTTGGCTGTCCTGCCTACGAATCTTCTCTCTCCATCTAGATTGTGAACCGGTGAAGGGCAGGAACCTGGTAATCTGGCCCCTCCTCCTCCTCTGCAGGCCATCTTGGCAGACACGAGCACACAGTAGGTACTCAAGATGGGGTTTCTAGACACCGATGGCTAATCTGGTTTGGGGTGGGAGGCGATGCTGTATTCATTCATCTGAGCCCTAAGGATGGGGAGCTGCAGGGCCCCAGGCAGACATTCTCCCGGGAGTTCAGAGCCCAGGATGAGAACACACACAGCAGTGTAGCCTCCCAAGCCTGCACAGCTGGGCTCGGAGGCCTCACCACGCAGTGACTCTTGATTCAGCCAGCCCTTTCAGTCTCCCACTGGAAGCAGCAGAGAAAGGGCAGGCCTGGGAAGAACCCACTGTCTAGTTAGAGAGACCGAAGTCATACCAACTGAAAAGCCGCAGAAGAGCAAATGGCAGCAGATGGTTAGTCTTCCAGGCCTGAGGAGTTCCACATGCGAGAAAAGAGAGAACAATCCGAGTTGTGTGGAATAATCTGTGATGGGGGGCAGCAGCCTGGTGGAAGGAGGGGCTCTTGTGAAGGCAGGGGGCAGAAGGTGGTAGACAGCCGGAGAGCTGGGTGATGGCCTGGCCTGAGGGCTAGAAGGGCAAGAAGCAGGGCAAGAAGAACCAAGCCTATGTTGAGAACAAGCTGAAAACAGAGCTGTGGTCTGCCTGCCTGAGGCTCTCCCAACAGAGACCAGACCACCAATTCAGCAGCTCTGTGGAGAGACTGCTTTGCCCAGACCTGCAGAGGGCAGTGAGGGGAGGCTGGAGACAGGGTTCGGGCAAAGAGGTTGACTCAGAGAGGAGCAACCACACAAGGGCCTGAGCCCACCGAGGGGCAGAGCAAAAGGTGCTGGTGATGTGTGCCATGGGACCCTAGGGAAGCTAGAGATTGTGTAGGCAGAGGCACCCAGGGAAGGCTCTCTGGCAGAGAGAACTCTGATCTGGCCCTGCAGCAAGAGGGGGTCAGCTTAGGGAGGGAGGAGGGAGGTTGAGGCAGTGGGTGGAGTTGCCAGGTCTGGTGTGTGCAATGGGTCCTAAGTGATGGTGAAAAGGTAGAAGCTTCTAGAGGGGCTCCTATGTGGAAGTAGATGGGGTGGGCAAGATGTGGCTTTGAAAGCAGCCTCAGAAGTCTGTTTCTGGTCTTCTCCACAAGTTTAGGACTTCTGTGTCCTTGAATAATTTGGGAAGGTTTAGTGATATAAGAAGCACTAATTGAGGTGGGAAGGAAGAGGAAAACAGTCCCTACTTTCTCTCAGTTAACGTAAGCAGCCTCCTGCCAGCAAGAGAAGACAATTGAAGGGCTCCCTTGTCCTGTCCCCAGCCAACACCAGACCTGGCCAGGGAAACAAATCCATGGGGGGAGGGGGGGAAGAGAATGGAATTAGGATGCTATGTGTTTTGGGAAACCCAGAGACTCCCCGGAAGGGCGTGGGCTGCCTCCTACACCTCAAAAAATGCCAGGGCTGGCGAGAGAGGGGCCTCTGGGCTTCCTCCCTTGCTGGTTGAGTCCCAGGGACACGTGGCCATGGTCTTATGGGTGCTCCTGGGCTCTGCGCAATGGTGGGTGGGGGTTGCTTTTGGGGGTCTCTAGGCCTTTGGTCAACATGGACGTGCCCTGTTCCTGGCATGGGAACATGGTCCTGTTCCTGGCTTCTATGCCAATCGGGGCTTTGCCTCACTTTTGCTGAGGGCAGGTGCGAAATGGAAAGGCAGCCCAAGAAGCAGGATAAAGGGCTCTGGAGTCCTGCAGCCCAGGCATCCTGCATGGGGGTGGGAGGACAGGAGGGACCCAAGTCATTGCTTTCCTGGTCTCAGCTTTCTCCTCCATAAAATGGAGACCACAGTCCTCTCTTCCACCCTCCTTTCCTTCCTCACATCACATCACATCCAGGAAGGTGAGACAGTGCCGTGTCTGTGAGGCTGACTCACGGTCTCGTGTAAAAAATTCAGGGGAGAGCAGGAACTGAGGGTCAAAATGGGCCATACAAAGGTATAGGTAAAATTAACTTGTTTCACCGAAGGGTTAGGAATTTACTCCTCATCCTTCCCAGAGAATTCACATGTTTTCCAAAGGAGCCCTGGCCAGGCAGCCAGCCCTTCGTCGGACAGGGGCAGGTGCTGACAGCTGCATTTAGAGAAAGCTGGCAGAGCCAGACTCCTTGGCTGCATGTCCGGCCTCTCCCACTTCCTAGCTCTGTGACCTTGGGCAGGTAATTTAATCTCTTTGTGGCTCAGTTTCCTCATTTGTAAAAGAGGAAGAGGAATAGAACCTAGTTCATAGAGGTGTTGTGGGGATTAAATGAGGAAATGCAGGTAAAGTGCTTAGAGAAATGTCGGGCCAGGCAGGATTGTGGGAGCATCACTAACGGAGGCCCCGGGGTCTGAGGGGCTGCTGAGGCCCCTCCCACCGCAGACGGAGGGGGCGGGGCGGCCCCTCTGGCTGGGACCCTGGACCCTACCGGGACCGACCCGAGACCCGAGACCCGAGACCCAAGACCCGAGACCCGACCCGCCCTGGGTATCTCACTTGCTGCAGGACTGTTTCTCCAGGTGCTCCTGGGGGCGGGAAGCCTTCCCCAAGGGCGAGGCCCGCATCACTGCCTCTTCTGCGGGCCTGCCCGAAGTGCGGGCTGCCGGCGCTCCGCGGCCTCTTCCTACCTGAGAGGTGTTGCCGCAGCAAGTCCTTTTAATTGTGATGTTTTACTAATTAGTTTTTAATTATGTTAATTTATTGTACATGAGCCCTGAGGTTTTCAGACACTGGGCTCGCTTTAGAAACTGGAATAGTAAGTTGTATTTATTACACACACAATGCTGTGGATAAATGTCACTTTCTCATGGCCACGATTTCTCTGATAATGTTGCTGAAAACATGGCTTCTGTTCGGGCTTTTTACCGTTCGTTCTCCCGCTGCAACCAGCCCTCCCCGCCCAAGTCCAGCACAGCCATACTTCAGGTAGTGTTGGGGAAAAGAGCCTCAGCGTCCGCAGGCCGTGCAACTGACATGATGGAGGGAGGTGGCTTGGTACAGGAGGACACCAGCTGGGGAGGGGCTCTGGAAGGTGAGCCTGCAGGACAGTTACACTAGGCCAGATCTTCCAAGGGTTGTTATGGCGGTGGGGCTCAGACTCACGCGCCCGGGTGGACCCCTCCTGCACCCTCACCCAACAGCTGGGCACTGACAAGAGCTTGGCAAGGAGTCTGCATGTATGTCCACCACGGACAGGGAAGGAGAAGCTGGTGATGAGGATGGAGAGGGCACGTGGGCAGTCAGAGCGGGCCCTGAAGGCCATGGAAGGCTGTAGGCTTTTGCTCCAGGGCTGGTGGGCAGCCTTGGGGGTGGGGGAGGCTTACAGCAGGGCCAGCTCACAGGGAAGACTCAGGGTGGGGACTCACTGCCCATAAACTGACCAGTTGCTGATGATAACGTGGGAGAGTGTAATCATGGGCACAAGCCTGGGACAAAAATGTCGCCTGGGTATTTATGAAGGATGGCTGAGAAAGGAGAAATCACCCCCAACACACACACACACGTGCTGAACTGGAGAGGCACTGTATCGGGCCCATTTTCCAAAGATCATTTCTACATTCAGAGGATGCAGGTTTGCTACCGCTAGTACCATTTAAAGAAGATGCCACAGTTTTTAAGAACCACTCCCTCCCTCAAATAATTTCCGGATGGTAGCCTTCTTTTAATAAGTTTAAAGTGTTTATGCAAAGTTGTGTATAAGTTCTGGTCTCTTACTAAACAGACACATTAATATAAATTTGGTCAAAGAGTAAAATTTAAAGAAATACACTCTATAAATACAACTGGGCATTTGATGCTTTAAAATGTGTAGATAAGACTTAAGTTGCTGCACTACTTACGCATAGCTGCACAGGTGCATGCAATGTGTGCAGAAAGAGTTTGGGCTTTAGAACCAGCCAGATCTTTAGCTTACCAGCAATATAAGTCATGCTCTCCAAGGCTCAGTTTCCTCATCTGAGGCATGGGCTTAATAACGCTGCATATGACTGTCATGAAGAGATAATAAATTATAGAAAGAGGTAATATTTAGTGCCTGCCATGTAGTAGGTGCCCAATAGATAGGATTATTAAGAGTGTGTTCATTCACAAGTAAACTAAGTCTCTCCTTTCCAGGTATAAATGTAAGCTGTAGCAGAAAATAGTATTTAAAATATGTGTAACAGGACATGGAGATTTTCTAAGGAAGAAGGCAGCTTAGACTTCTCCTCAGTGGTCCTTCCACTGTGTTGAGGTGAGAGGAAACTAAGTCTCTTGTTGTGGGTGCCATGCTGTGTGAAAGGGTTTTGGGGAGGGAGCCCATGTCGGGGAAGGGCCCCATGACTTTCTCTCAACATGGCAACTCAGTGATGCTCACCTGCGTTTAGATTTAGGAAGGGGCCCACACTGTAGCGCGGACCTAGTACCTCCCCCGCATTGTCAGGGAGCCTCTACCCACACATCTGCATGCCCGGACACATGGGAGGCTCCCACACAGGTCTGCATGACCACCCCCCTCCTTCCTGGGAAGGGGAAGGGTGGGCAAGCTCTGTGACTCACTCTCTGGCTCTGTGCCCTCTCGCTGAGTCACAGTGTAATTGATCCCTCCCTGCACCAGGTTTCTCTCTCATGTGACCCAAAGCAGGGTCATTCCCAGACCAGGATTGGGGAGGCCTGGCTGGGGAGAGGCAATCCCGGGAGGGAGGGGCAGACTGTCAGAACCTGAGGATGGCCCTGAGCCTTGTGCATGACTTTCCTGGTTATCTGCTGAGGTGTGTTTGTAAGAGTCAGGGGCCGGTCTACCACTCACCAACATATATATTCCCTCATTGGCCTCCACTGGTCTCCCCATTAGGGTAGGGCTGTCTATAAAATCATGCCAATAGGAAATTATAGAGGTCTCTGGGCACCTCCTTGAAGATGCCCATGGTGTTTGTGCTTCTGGCATGAGGGTGGTCATCCTTATTTCTAAAATGAGTTGTGAGCTTGGAGAAGCTGAGGAGTGGGAGGAAGGAGGATGGGGATGCATGAGGCACACATCGCACGAGGGCGGTGTCACCCCTTGGGGCTCGACCTCATGCTATCCTTGGCCCAGAAAGAGAGGAGCCATCTCTCATCCTGATGAAATGGGAAACTCTGGCTAGCAGGGATAAAATCGGAAGCACTGGGCTGGAGGCAGAAGGCAGATTAGGGGTCACCTCTGCAAGGTCTTCTCTAACAGACCAGTCTAGGGTGTGGTTTACAGGCCCCTATCCAGCAACTGTCACACGGTCCTTGTTATTGACAGCATCACTGACCCACTTCGGACAAGTCACGTAATCCCTCTTGGTATCCTCAATAGGCATCAAATTCTCTTTTTACGCCAGAGAGGCCTCCAATGAATGTATAAGGCTCTAAGAACTAGGCAATCCTCTTGTGATAAGCTTGCCCCCTCCCCCACTTCCCCATCCCTTGCCCTTGTCCTGACCTGTGAGCTGGCATCCATACTGTGAGATCTGTGCCCGCTTCAGGTCTTTGTGACTATACCCAGGCCCAGTTCTGAGATGATTCCTGCTCAACCTCTGCGAGCAGAGTCGGGGCTTGACGGGACTTCATGTCATGTGGCACTTCTGTGGCCGTCCAACAACAGAGGGGGCTTAATCCAGGCTCTGATGGGACTCAGGCAAGACTTGTTGTGTGCCCCTGGGTCACCTGCTTCCCCTCTCTGGACCTCAGTCTCTGATTTATGAGATGGGGATGGTAATCTGGGCTCTGTACACGCATGGAGAGCAGGGAGGATCAGAGGCAAGGGTGGAATGGCTTCCCAGAGGGCAGCGTGTTTATACTGTCGATGTGCTCCTTTCCCCACCCACCCTGTCCCTGCCTCTGCACAGTCCCGGCCTCAGAGCAGCCCCGAGAACAGAAAGAACAGCCTAATTCTCACATCCATCCTCCTCCTCCTGATTATTTCTCCCAATCACACTTAATAGCCGCCTGGCTTTTGGCTGCAGCCCGGTATATAATAACCTGCAATTATTGTCCACTTAAGCTGTCCCCAGGGCCTTGTCTGTTGCGCTGCCCAGGCCCGCACCGCTAGCCTGCTGATTTCCCTGTCAGAGTCACGGCCAATGGGAAGGAAGCCCCTGAAGGGCCGGACTGACAACCTGTTTGGCAGGGCTGCTGCCTCTCCAGCTGCATCTTCTTCAGAGATGGGGCGTCGGAGGCAGCCCACTCTAGCTGCAGCCTCATCCAGCCTGGGTGCCCCACTTTCCTGGGGCCTGGCTCTCTGGGCTGCCCGCAGCTCTCCTCCTCGTCCTCTGCCCCCGCGCATGCATTGTCTCACGTCAGTGCCTGCACCCTTGTTTACCCTTACCTGCTGCTCCTGGCTGCTTGCTAGAGCCCAGCCTCTTTACAGACTCTGGTCCTTCTCTCTGCTCCCCTGTAAGGGAGGCCTTGGCGTTTTACATACCAGGCTACTGAAGATCAGAGAGGTTGGGTATCTTTCCTAGGATCACACAGCCAGGAAGTGACAGAACAAAAATTCCAAATCAGGTTGGCTGATTCCACAGCTCACTTAATCCTTATGCTGGGCTGTCAGCTTTCTTCATCGCAAGTCCTACCCTGCCTCAGTGGCTCTGCTCGGTGCTACGTCCTCTGGAAAGCCATCCCCACCACTGTGGTAGCACTAGTCCTCGGAACGCTTGCAGCCCTGGTGTTAGAACCCTTGATCCCATGGGGGCAGATCATGAGTTGCCCTGCTTGCCCCTTCTCTGCCATGTAGATTCACAAAGCATTGCTGTGTGCAGATTGGGTACAGCCGAGTCTCCCCTTCCCCACTTTGCCTCATGTTCTCTTGAGCCTCTCTCCTAGAGCTCCTGGCAAGGTCCTCACCCATCTGTATGGTAAACATTTGCAGTATCTCTATGGCTCCAGCTGGCCTTGATAGTGCTGATGACAAAAGTCGATCCCTAGGCCATGGAAGACCTGTGGGGCCCGTGCTGCCATTGGGAGATGGCAGAGTCTGAGCACGTTAGGATTCGTACACCATTCAGAATCTATTAATTAAATGACCGGAGGGACTAAAGAAGATGTCCAGACCCTAAGTGAAGACCTTTATCCTGAGTGCCGGCTATCTTGACATGTGTCTGTGTGTTGGTCAGGGAGTGCGTGCATGTGTGTGTGCAAGATCTGGAGCACGGTGGCGACAATGGGCTGTGTGGCCTGTTGGGGCCCGTGGCGAGTAGAATCAGGACTCTCCTGACTGTCAGGCTAGGGGGACCCAGGGCCTGAGAGCCGAAAGGCTTTGAAGACCCCTGTGTCCAGAGGGCCTTCCTGGCCGCTGTCTTACTGACAGGTGCACTGGGCTCGGGCTGTCAGTGGAGGAGGACCAGGAGGCCGATGGCCCAGTCTTTGTTGAGTCCACCCATCTGCCTAGGCCCCGGGCTGAATCTTCCTCCCCAGCCTTGTTCGGGGACACTTCCTTCCCCCTTCCAGGCTCCTTACCCTTTGCCTGAATGTTCCTCACACCTGCTTGTGTTTTTCAATTCTTTGTCTGGGAGACAGATTCTCAGCTAAAAGACTGTTGGGAAACAGTTTTTGGGTAGCCGGAGGCCTTCTCTGGTCCCTCAGATCTTACAGGCTAAGTCTGAGGCTGGCCTGCAGGTTAACTGCCATGAGGGTTCTGTGGCACCTCGGGCAGGAGTCAGTCTTCCCTCTTCCATGCCACCATAGAGTCATCGGTTCCGAGGGATGCAGTGGGCCTCCTCTCTTGGCCTCCAGCCAGCTGCCCTCGTGCAGACCCTGCCCTGTGCCAGCAGCCATGGTGCCTCTCCCTGGCTGCTCCCAGCCCTGCCCTGACTCTCAGGCTGGAAATGCCCCTGCCAGTGCGCAGTCAGCCTCAGGGTGAGACCTCTCAGGGGGGGCTGGGAAGGGATCCTCAGGCAGGGGCAGGGCAGGTGAAGATAGGGGCCAGAACCAGCCACCCCACTGCCACCTGTAGCATTTGGGGACTTTCCACTGACAGGGGCAAGCACACCATGGTCTTAATTTTCTCTGCCCTGTCCCTGGGCCCCATCTCTCCTGTGCCAATGGGACAGAAAGTCTTCAAGCATGCTTGCTAAAGGCCACTGTCTCTTTTCAGGGTAATGCAGTCTTGTGTGGGCATATCCTCCATCTTTGGGGAGGGTTTTCTCCCCATCTCCCCTCCAGCTGAGATGAGGGGAGCTTACACACCTTTTGCGGAGAAGGGGGCCTTGGGTTGTCCTTGTGCTGTCATCTGGGGCCTCAATGGGCTCCCTGGGGCCTGGCTGCCATGATCTCCATCCTGGGGACCCCAGAGTGGGAGTTAGCAGGATCCCCTGCCCATGAGGCCCCAGCCGACATCAGGGTCACAGGGAGCCTGAGTCTCAGCTCCTCCTAAACCCATCTGCCTCCTTCTCTTCCTGTGTTTCTCACCCCAGATGTCAACCAGAGAGCTTCTGGAAGTCTCCCACACCTCAGGCAGGTAGAATGGACAGGGAAAGAATTGATGAAATTCGTGTAAATTCATCTTTCTGCCTGAGCCCACTCTCCTTTTACCCCTCTGGGTGGTAGCCCCAGGTTGCCCAGAGCCACCCAAGCAGGAGGTGCGCCCAGTCCCCAGCTTTCAGCTTCCTTTGAAAATGTGCCTTTTCTTACTCCTTCCCCTTTCCCTGCTTAAGGCCCAGCTCTGGGGTGGGAGAAACTTGCCATGCCCTGCAGTGAGAAGAATGTCTGCCCCTCCTTGTCTTCATTCCTGGCTCTTCTCTCTAAACTAGGAAGGCTTCTGTGGGTCTGTTGACCGCCCCCAACCCCCCCACCACCACACACAACGCCCAGGGACACTGGAGGATGATCCTACAGCCCTAGTCAGTCACTCTGTGAGCCCAGCCCAGGGGACCGAGTGCCACTGTGTATGAAAAGAGCAGAAAGACTACCAGTGTCCTCAGAACCTACAGTGAAGCCAAGTTCCTCAGAGTTGGCTTAAAACATTTATAATACAAAAAACCCAAATACCTCCCTCTGGGGTTGCTTTAAAAACTAGTTTTGATCATTTGAAGAGTAAACCCTTAGCTTCTTAGGAAGCTTGACAGTCTAAAATGATTCATTTGTCCAATATTTAGGTTAGTTGAGATTTAGCATTCATGGTAGGTAGAAGAGGTGTGACCGTAAACCGGTCCGACAAGTTTTATGTGTAATGTTCCAACAAATGGGAGCCAACCTCCTCGCGAACAGGCACCGCAGGGCACCCGCCCTCCTGTGTGCGCGCACACGTGTGTGTCCGTGTGTGCGTGCACGTGTTTGTCAGGACACACGTGTGAGCGTGTCTTCCTCATTGGGGTTTATTATATTCTCTTTGTGCTGCTAAGGCTTTTGGCCTCTGGGGGTGCTATATATATACAGATGCAAAATTTGAGAAACACAGGATTTTCAACCTGTAAGGAACCTTAAGCATCTTCTGATCCACTTTTCTCATTTTACACAATTAACGTCCAAAGAGGCAAAGCGACTTGCTCGAGGGGCAGATGTAGAACCCCGGGTCTCTGTCTCTCTCTCCCGGGTACACACCCACTCATTCTGTAGTAAGAGATGGCTATTTCCTCACTGTTCAGCATTCTTTGTCCCCCTACCCCCGCCCCTTTAACCATCAGTCTATCTTTTCCTCCTCCCGTCCCTGCTCTGTGTTCCTGGGCTGGAAGCTAAGGCTAGCACGGGCAGGCCAGCTCCTAGGACGGATGCCTCAGCCACTGGCCAGGCCAGGGCCCGCCGCGTACTGGTGGAAGTGGAGTCTCAGCGTGTTGCCTGCTTCCCTATCAGCCAGGAGCCTGGGGGACCAGTGCCTCAGTCCTTGGGGAAGGCGCAGAGGAAGGAGGGTGTGTTGGCCCCACTGTTATGCAATCTCTTTTCAGCCTGCTCCTCTTTTCCTGGCTCCCTCCTGGGGGTGGAGTGGGGCTGACATTATGCTGGGGAGGGAATGGGTTACCTCCCTGCCTTTCCTTTTCTCTAGCCTCAGCTGAAGTGGTCTCCAGTTCAGATACCCCATTTGGGAAAATGTATGCTCTCTTAGCCTCCAAGAGGTACAGGAAAGGGATCCCTTTCTACTCCTGACATCCTGATGCCAAAGTTTGGCTCCCAATCCTTAGCAGACTCTGTGGAAATGACTGTTTTGAAGTCTCATTGCCCAGAGAGGCAAGAATCGCAGATTTGGAATGGAGCTTAGGGGTCACTCCGTCACTCCCTCACACCCATCGTAGGACTCTGTCCTCAAGCATCCTGTCAGCTCTCAGGTGTGCCTAACCACTTCCAGTGACAGGCCATTTCCTTTATTTATTTTTTTTTTATTTTTAAAAAGATTTATTTACTTATCTGAAAGGGAGAGAGTGGGGTGAGGGGCAGAGGGAGAGAAATCCATGGAGCCTGCCCTAGGACCGTGAGATCATGACCTGAGTGGAAATCAAGAGTCAGAGGTTCAACCAGCTGAGCCACCCAGGGGCCCCAGGCCAGTTCCTTTAAGAAGTGCCTCAGGGCTCAGTCAGTTAAGCAGCTGCCTTTGGCTCATGATCTCAGGGTCCTGGGATACAGTCCCTCTTTGGGCTCCCTGCTCAGTGGGGAGTCTGTTCCCGCCACCCTCAAATGAATGAATAAAATCTTAAAAAAAAAAAAAGAAGTCTTGCCCTCAGGCATTTCTCTTAAGATGCCGCCTCCCCTCCTTCCTGTTCTCACCAAAGGTCTTGCAGTAGGTGGTGGTTACCCTGAATTTCTCTGCTTCTTTGTTTCCCATTTGTTCTAGAGCTCTCTTAGATCTGCTGTTGCCTCTCCCACTTTACTAAAATCACTCTTTACTAAAGTCACCGGTAGCTCCCTTGGCCAAAACCAGTAGCTGTTTCTTTAGTCTTCATCTTATGCTATTAACCACTTCCTTGCGAGATTGTCTTTTTCTTTCAAGAAACACATTGTGTCTCTTTTTTTATTTTCGAAGATTTCATTTGTTCATTTATTTGAGAGAGAGAGCATGAGCAGGGGGGAGGAGGCGGAGGGAGAGGGAGAAGCAGACCCCCCTGCTGAGCAGGAAGCCCAACCCAAGACCTGAGTGGAAGGCAGATGCCCAACCAACTGAGCCACCCAGGCACCCCCACATCCTGTCTCTTTGATCACCCTCTACTTCCCACTAGTCTCCTCAATTGTCTAGTCCTTAAATGTTGTGGCTACCCTGGTCATGTCATCTATTTTTTCTTTTTTTATATGCTTTGCAGTCTCCTAGGGCCACCACATTCTTGCACAGTTTAGTAATCCCATTATACACTGATGGTCCCATGAACATGTCCAGTCCCCTCTGCCTTATTGAGCTTCAGCCCCTTATTTACAACTTCTAGAGGTTTCTATCAGAAGACCCTCAGACTCAGGGATTTTTCTCTTCTCATGAGGAAAAAATCTCTCCCACCTGAAGTCCCTATTTTGGTTAGTGCTACATCAACTACCCAGTCATCTCAGCCAGGATGTGAATCATTCCTGACCATATCCTTTCCCTAGTCCTGCAGAAGCCTTTGGTCACCAAGTCCTGCCAGCTCTACTCCATCTTTGCCTCCTCCCCACCAGATCCTCATTTTGTCCTACTTACACTATTACCACAGTCTTCCAACTGGTCTCCTTGCACTGGCCTTGCCTTCTCTGACCCACATGCACTTCACTCAGCTCACAGAGTGAGCTTTCTGAAACATAGATCTGGTCATGCCAATTCCCTTCTTAAAAACCTTCAGTAGCTCCCCCCCTGTCTCCAGGATAGAACCCAATTTCTTTGGCTTGGTATTCCAGGAGGCTCATAACTCACCCTGTCCTCTCTGATTCCCCTTCTAGGCCTATCTTCTGTCACCTCCCCCTTCCCCCCCCTGTCCTGGGTCCCCAGCCCCAGCTGGTACCAGTCTCATCCTCACTCTCTGTGCTCCTATCAAGTTCTCTAGATGCCCAAGGTCTCTCTTGCTTAGGGCCTGTGTCACACTGCTCCTTGTCCTGGAAGCACCAGCCCCTTTCTTTATCTGGCTAAAGTTTTCACATCTTCCCTTGAACACCATTGCTTCAGGGGAGGCCTTCCTTGCCTGACCCCACACACTAAGATAGGTAACCCATTGTGCACTCCCATGATACTCTGTGTTTCGCAACCATCTGCATGATTGTCACTATTTAATTAATTACTGGTTGATTCTTCCTCACTCCCCTAGCGCCAGGAGACTATAAACTCCTTGAGCATGTGACTGTGCCTTTCTGGCCAGTTCTCCAACCCAAAGCCTGGCACCCTGTGCATGCAATTGTCTGCCTGGGTGACTGGAGGGCTTTGAATATGTCAGTCTGAGTAGGATCTTGATCCTGTAAGTGGGCAATAGGGACAGAAGATTGTCCCCCCTAGGATGGTGATTGGTGAAGTTTTGAGTTTCAGGAAGATTAGCTGGGGAGTTGCATGCAAGATGGAGTAGAGGCAGGTGGTATCAGGGACCAGGGGGGCTGGCAACAGTATACCCATGAGGGGCAGTTCTAAAATGAGTGACTTTCCCTCTCCCATCCCATATGCTTCTGATGGAGAGTCCAAGAGATGGAGTCAATTCATGCATAATTGAAAATGAACAGAATCCAGGAATGGGCTTATAATAAGCTCAGCACACAACTGTGAAATGACCTTACCTTATTGTGGGGAGGTTTTCTCCCACTTTCTGCTCTTTCCAAATATGTTCTTATTTCATTCCTTGGTCCCCATCTCCTCCTCTTCCAAGGGTGGAATCCAGAGGAGGATATTCTCTGTTTAGAATAACGTTCCTACCCGATAGGCTGCTGATTTGTTAATATTATTGTTATCCTCTACAATACATATGCAACTTTCAGATATCACATCTGGAGGCTTCTACCCCAGAGAAGAATAAAATTGCAACTGAAAGTGTCCAAAAAGTGGCTGGGTTTCTGAGTTTCAGACCAGCTAAATTGGCAGCTTTTTCCAGCTCTAATTTCTGTGATAGGAACAAGGAACCCCCTCTCATGGCTCTCTCTCCCCTGGCCCACGCTCTCCAGCCCAGTGATAAGTTAGGAAGCGGCTTTCTGCTCTTTGTTATACTGGGTTCTGCCCCATCTCTCTAAAGCAATCTTATAAATCATTGATGAGAATATTTCTATTTTTGTCTTAAATATCCTAGCCAAGAAAGCCTATGAATACTTTCCAAATCAAGTGCTGGCATTGCATGATGCTTCCTCATTGATGGCAGCCCCATTTCATTGTTTTTTCACTTCTTGGCTCTTCATCCATGTCAGCAATGCCAAGTTTCAGCTTGGGGGTGGGGCCTGACCCCAGTGCAGCACCCTCTGTGGCCTCCCTTTTTTGGGCAGAAGCTCCTTTTTTTCCCTTCTTTTCCATGACCCTCCCCCCCCAGCCTCCATCTTAAACCTTTAAACCTCAAAATGCTATAAATTATGACTGGTATTTATTCTCAGTAAGGTTTCCTCCTTATGTCCATCCTGCCTCTGGAACCACCACCCTTCCATCCTGATTGTCATTTATTCTGTGCCTAGGAATTCAATTCACTTAAATATCAACCTACATTTGAAGGCATGAAGTTCTAGTATAAAAAAAGACCCTCTCCTGTAGTGCCTTCTAAACTCCACTAGTTTATAAGAACCATGTTTCCCTCATTCACCACTGTATTCTGGGCCTGACACATGGTAAGCACTCAACAAATATTTGTTGAATAATGTATAGAGGAATTAATGAATAAATGAAAGACCTAAAGGATTAGATTCCTTATACACTGGAGCTCCTCCATCCCTTAAAACCATCTGGACCTGACACTCTAAGATAGTTAATACAGGGTTTACTGAAGCTCATTATTAGTCTCTACTGATCAAGTAATATGGTTCAAATACATCTTTCATGATTGCCCTCAATTTGTTCAGATTTTTCTTTTACTTTGATTTTTCCTTAGCATTCATGTCAATAATTTATATCACCTGTCCCTTACCTATGCATTACTTGGTTTGGTTCCTTCATCTGAGTAAGTCTTGTATTCCTGACCAGAGCAGAAACACCTGCAGGGAGGAACTATGTCCATTTACTTCATAGCCCAACTGCAAGACTTGATACAGTGGGTGTTTAATAAATGGCTTCCAACTGGCTGATGGAATGGATGGGTCCCAAGCCTGGCATCCACTTTTATTTTTAATGTTAGGAGTTAGAGGGTCAACCCAAGAGGGAATGCATACTATATTTTCGATACACTCTATCATGACTTACATAGCATCTCTGTCTGATAGCACAAAGTATTATAGATTCACAAGTTTTGTTTAATTGTGTGAGTACATAATAGGAAAAATGTTAGGTAAATAAAAATTATCCGGTAAATCTCTGGGTGATTTCCATTATGTCTTTGCAATACTTAGATCCTCTAGAGAAGCCATTCCTTGATATTTTGATGATTGTTTCAATAACATACATTTTTTGTGTGACTTCCATGCCAATGGGAAATGATGATCCAGGAACTATGGAACTGTTCATCAGTCCAATACAGATTGGATTGAAGCTCACCATAATCAACAATGGGGCTTCTTGCCATCAGTGCCATATTTCCTGCCCCCAAGGAGCTTATGGGGCTGGGGGAGGCAGATATATGCCTGTAGCTCAAAACCAAATGTTGTAAATATTTGAGCACATAGAGAAGGATGAGTTTACTTCTCATTAGGAGAATAATGAACACCTCACACTGAAGTCAGCATTTACACCAAGATTTGAAAGAAGAATCTATTCTTACAAGCCAGGACTGTGCCTAATTTCTAGTAGGTGCTCCACAAATGTGTGTTGGCAGCCTGAGAGAAGACAGTGGTGTTCTAGGAGGATGGAAAGAGTGAGAAACAGTAGAACAAGGAGAGCAAGGCTCATTTAGGGATGCAGTGAGTCATGTTCTGGGCCCAAAGCTGAAGCCTGGGGAGTCTGAGCCAATAACTGGGATGGCTCTGGTTGGTTGGTTGGAGGCTGAGTATGGAAGTCCTTGGGTTGAGCTGAGGATTTTAGACTTTAGTCAGAAGGCAATGGGAGTTCCTGAATGTGTTGGAGCAGGTCTGGGTTAGGCTTCAGTGAGGTTAGGCTGCATTGGTGAGAGGGCTGTGTTGGAGTGGAAAAAGCTGGGAGCAGGGGAATCCTTATGAGGATTTTGTGTTATTGTATGGATTACGTGAGATCAGATGTGTCCAATGTTTAGTGTAGCACTGGACCACAGAAAGCCCTCAAATGGACAGTCAATATCAGAAGACTCTACCTCATTGTAACTATTATTACTCTTTTGGGCATCACTGGTCATGTTGGGAGGGTGTCTCCCTGTGAGTATTCTACCTTTCCTAAGCCCTTGCCAGTTTATCTTCTATCTGACCACCTACCTCATTGATAAGATAAAGAAACACAAACGTTCCCCCAAGGCATGACTTTCGGTCTGATTCCTGATATTCTCCTGCATCAAATCCTGCCTTTTTTGACAAACTGGCATAGGAGAAATATCAGCAGGTGGCAAAGGTGCAAGCAGTTCCATTTAGGATTCATTCATTAGGTATACCCTGTAAAGACCTGGAATACAAAATAAGACTTGAACTCTGTTCTCAGACACTTTGCATGGGGGGAGGGAGGCACAGACATCTATATAGAAAATCACAGATCAGTGAAGCTGGTGATAAAGAGGCGTGGATGCAGTGCTGTGCGAACAGCCCAGGCTATGTTTGAGCTGAGTCAAGATGCAGGAGTCCATTTGGCAGACAAAGTAGGGAGGTATTCTGGCCAGAAGGAGGATTGGTGATCTGGGGAGTGTGGTATGTTGGGGAAACCCCAAGTAGCTCAGTAAAACCAGACTGTAGAGTTTCTCATCAAGAAGACATGAGATAACAAGTATTGGTGAGGATGTGGAAAAAGGTGAACCCTGTACACTGTTGGTTGGGAATGTAGATTGATTTAGCCACTATGGAAAACAATATGGAAGTTCCTCAAAAAATTAGAAATAGAACTACCATATGATCCAGCAGTCCCACTTCTACGTATACACTCAAAGGAAATAAAAACAGGATTTTGAAGAGATATCTGCTCTCCCATGTTTATTGCAGCATTATTCACAATAGCCAAGATATGGAAATAACCTAAGTGCCCATCAACAGATGAGTGGATAAAGTGTGGTATACGATATACAATGGATTATTATTCAGCCATGAAAAAGAAGGAAATCCTGCCATTTTTGACAATGTGGATAGACTTTGAGGACATTATGCTAAGTAAGAAAAGTCAGAGAGACAGATACTATAGGGTATCACTTACATGTAGAATCTAAAAAAGCCAGAATGGTAAAAAACAGAGAGTAAGGTTGTGGTTGCTAGGGAGCAGGGAATGGGAGAATAGGAGAGATGTTTCAGGGTATAAATTGCAACTAGCAGATAAATAAGTCTTGGAGATTTAATGCACAGTATGGTGAGGATAAACAACAATATTGTATTATAATAATCAAACTTGCTAAGAGACTAGATACTAATTATTCCTACCACAAAAAAGGAATAATTATGTGATAGAGGTGCTAAGTATTGCTCAGTGGCAATCGTATTATAGTATATAAGTGTATCAGATCAAGGTGTTGTACATCTTGAATTTATACAATGTTATATGTCAAATACATTTCAATAAAAAATAGAAGAAACTATACTAATCCTAAAAAAAAAAAAAGAGAGATTGTGGAGTTTCTAATGGGGCATTTGCATGTTGTAAAGGTGAAGTGTAAAGGTAAAGTGTAAAAGTAAAGGTGTAATAATGGAAAAATGGAAAAAAGGCACCGGGGCAGGTAAACTGGGAAAGCTTTTAATGTGTTATCCAGGTGCTCCTCAAATCACTTCCAAAGCATTACCATTTTCTCCTACAATGAGTCCTTAATATCAAGCTATGTATTATATTTCTTGTTATGAAACTAAAATGAAAAATGAACAACTTCTTTTATTTTACCAGATTTATATTCAATTTTCTTTTATCCCTTTTTTACTCTGGAGAGGGGTATTTAGTGTCAAACAGTTTCTGGTGTCATCAGCCCGGGGCATCACCTACAGCCCCATCTCCTCTCGTTGGCAGAGCTTTAACAGATGGGCTGTAAACAGCTGTCCCGAGTGAACCTGGGCAGCCTGTCCCCACAGCTACCTGAGGGGCTTGGTGGGTCCAGGTGCTCCTAATATGTGCTCCCAGCACTACTGCAGAGTGATGGTGGGAGGTGGCCCCCGCACAGCCATCTGAGAAGTGCTCGCAGAGTGTAGTGGGGGGGTGCATATGCTGACATCCACACCCTGCTGGCTTCTAGAACTGCCCTAGTGACTGTGGGACAGGATGGCCCTGTCCTGGGACCATTTGCAAGTGCCTTGGGTCCAACACTAGGTCTTGGTACCATCTGGGTCTAGGGGTAGTTCTTTGTTCTGTTTGTTTGATTCTTCATCTTGCATATATTCCTTCCCATTTCTGCTAAATGCCAAAGGACTAACGTGGGAATCTCAGATGTTATTTCCTCTGCCAAGTGAATGAACAGTTCAGCCTTTTCCTCATGGTGTCCAAGCGCCACGGGATGTGAACTGCTGACCCTCTAGTATCATTTCTCTCTCTCTCCCAAATTCAAACCCTTTTCTTTTTTCTGGTCAGGCAGTGTCTGATGTCTCATTTCCAATTGCACTCCTTCAAGCCTGTGGCTCTTGCATCTGCCTGTGATGGCCCCCTGCACCTCATCACGCACCCCATCACAGTCTGCTCATTCTTTGGGCCCCGGCTCAGGCTCCAACCTCTGTGAATGCCCTCCTGGCTTTTTGTGCCTGTGCATCTTTTCAGAGATCTGAATTGGGCTCCCCAAGAACATTTAAGGGTCTGAGAACTCAGATGGGAACCTCACTGTTAATTCATGCCCAGGAACATACTGAGTTCCCAAACTGCTCTATCAGCTTCCAAACGGTGGGAGCTTTGTTATTTCTTGTCTTCTTAGAGACAGCTGCATAGGACTGGCCGTAGGAATGGTAGTCAGCTAGGATGGCTTAACAGTGGGCTGATTTTTTTTGTTCTGTTTTGTTAATTTTTTTTGTCCCATTCAAAATAAGCATTTGGATGCAGAGAATCAAATATGAAATCCCAGCCTTTGAGCTCAAGGGGAGCTGGACAGGCATTTGCTACATTCTGACCTCCAGGCAGGGGTGTGTTCAACCTTCTAGGCAGATCCCTACCCTCCCCTTCCTGGCAGCCTTCCTCGGCTGCCCTGTCTCTGAAATTGTATTTGGCAGAACTCAAGAGGTTTTTCTGTATGTCTGACCAAAACCTCTATCCCGGAGGGCCCAGTGTGCAGTCAGCTCTGTGCTAGGTTCCGACCCGGGGTGGGGAGGGGGGAAGGGGAAGACGGGAGAAACAGAAGACTTGGACCCTGCCTTTGCAATCTTGGGATATAGCTTCCAACCCCAGAACAGTGCCGGGGGGGAAGTTTGAACAGGCAGGGAGGCCAGGAGTGCCATTCCAGATGTGGGAGAGGAGCCTGTTTCCTTTTGCCTCTAGCACAAATCCTTTGTGATCTCTTCTCTCTGGATCTCTGTTTTCTCCTGTCAAATGGATATAACCAACTGCTCACTGGCGCACAGGATTGCAGGTCGGTGACTTGAGGCAATGTGAGGGGAGACGTGCTTCTGGATATAAGGGCGGCATCCTTGTGAGGAGTAGGCCCCCTGCTCACCCTATGAGTGAGTCAGTGCTGCTTCATCAAATTTAAACTTATCACCAGCTTTACGCTTCCAGTTTTCATCGATTGTGTGATGAGTGGGTTGTATTCTTTTTTTATTTTAATTTTTTTAAAAGATTTTATTCATTTATTTGACAGAGAGAGCACAAGCACAAGCAGGGGAAGCAGCAGGCAGACGGAGAGGGAGAAGGGAGCCTGATGCCGGGCTCGATCCCAGGACCCCGGGATCATGACCTGAGCCGAAGGCAGCCGCTTAAACGACTGAGCCACCCAGGCGCCCCTGTTTTTGAGGCTTCTGAAAAAAAATCATGGGGCAGTTATATGGCTAGGATATTGTTCTAAGGTGGAACTGTACCAGTTCATCCTGGCAGGACCCCTTCCCAGAGCGCATGCGTGTGTGTGTGTGCCCGTGCGCCCGTGCTTGAGTGCGTGTGCGTGCGTACGTGCGTGCGTGCGCGTGTGTGCCGGGGAAGTCACATTGCAGGGTCTTCCGGCTGAAGAGGCATCTGGGAATGGTTGAGAAACATCAGTTACGAGGTTGGTGGCTTTTGGTCCATCACTTTTAAAACCAGCTATGAATAAGGCAGAACTTAGAGGGAGGTGCCCCAGAGGACCTGGAAGTCTAAACCCGGGGAAGGTGTGATTTGGAAAGTCCGTGTTTGTTCGTAAGCATCACATTGGCATAGGTAGAGCTGCTTTCTCCAGCTGCGGAAAGAAAAGCTGTTCTCGGGCCTGGAGGGCAGGAAGTGGACCCTGCGAAAGGGCTTGCGTTTGGAATCCAGTCTGTTTGGAATCAGATCAAGGATGCCTTTGGATAATGGAATTTGAGGCGCAAGCCTGCTCTTTCCTGTTTTACTGGGATTCTTAAGATCAGAGTATGAACTTTGGAAACTTGACTGTTTTTGCTTGCTTGCTTGCTTAATTAATTAAGTGCTCTGGCCTGCAGACAGACTTATAATTTTAATTAGTTGCTTATGATTTAGAAAGAGACTTCAGGAGGTCTGGGCACACTGGGCCCTTATTCCTAGGGCTGAGCAGACAGGTCATCGTGCACTCTGCAGGTCCACCCCACCGCCTACCTGCCTGGGCTTCTACGCACTTGAGTTTGCAGGCCTGAGGTGGTCGGCATTGGCGGGTCTCTGTGGTACTCGTATTTTGTCGGGATACAGGTAGTGTGCGTACCTCAAAACTATTGTCTTAGTTAATCATAATCTGAACCTGAAGCAGCCACTTTCCACCCTTTGTGAGCTCTTGCAGTTTCTCCACTGCGTTTCCAAGTATGGGTGTTACGGACTGAATTTTGTGTCCCCCCCAAATTCATATATTGAAATCCTGACTCCCAGTGTGATAGTGTTAGGAGGTGGGGCCTTTGGGAGGGGAGTAGGTCATGAGGGTGGAGCCCTCATGAATGAGATTAAAGACCTTATAGAAGACATTGGGGAGGGTATGTGCTATGGTGAGCGCTGTGAATTGTGTAGGACTGTTGAATCACAGACCTGTACCTCTGAAACAAGTAATACATTATATGTTAAAAAAAAAAAAAAAAAGCAGGAAGGGAAAAATGAAGTGGGGGAAATCGGAGGGGGAGACGAACCATGAGAGACTATGGACTCTGAGAAACAAACTGAGGGTTCTAGAGGGGAGAGGGGTGGGGGGATGGGTTAGCCTGGTGATGGGTATTAAAGAGGGCACGTACTGAATGGAGCACTGGGTGTTATACGCAAGCAATGAATCATGGAACACTACATCAAAAACTGATGATGTAATGTATGGTGATTAACATAACATAATAATAATAAAAAAAAGACCTTATAGAAGAGACCCCAGAGAGATCCCTTGCCCTTTCTGCCACCTGACTGAGATGGTTGTCTATGAGCCAGGAGGTAGGGCCTCACCAGACTTTGAATCTGCTGGCATTTTGATCTTTGACTTCCAGTCTCCAGAACTGTGGGAAATGAATGTTTGCTGTTGAAGCACCCAGTCTGTGGTATTTTTGTTATAGCCGCCTGAACAGACTGGAGACCCTGGGTATGATCTAGCAGCCAGTAGGCTTGAGCAGGGGAGAGAGCAGGGCTGTACTTGGCTGGATCATGGAAGCAGTAAGCAGTGTAAGCTTTAAAAGGAAGTTCACATAGTGGAGTTGGGGGCTGGATATACAGATCGATCCTGGGCTGGGAGTCTATAGGCAGATATGGAGAGCTTACAAGAGTGTGCTATATTTGAAACCCTGTTTGGCTCTTCAGATATAAATTCTCTAGAAATTTTGCCCCTATAGGGAAAAATAATTCCCCCTGTTCTGGCATAAGAAACTTGGGAGAAATGAAAATATATGTAATCCTGTTTTTAACATATATTTTCAGTAATATTGTCACTTAAAAATTTATGAGTGTAAACACTTATTAATTATAAATTGTTGATAATGTATGCATAGGATATGAAAACATAGAGCAGAGTCATATGCTTTCAGTAGAAAATGAGGAGTTCTTTATTTAAAAAGTTATATCTTTTTTAGAACATAGAACATCCATTTTGGATACTCAGGGAACCAGATCAGGGGATCTACTAACTAAGGCCCTGCAGCTCTGAAGCTCTATGAAAATGCATCTCCTTGTTTTCCATCTAGTAAGATGGCTAAACAATTCTCTAAAACTCTGTCTGTTCATTGGTTGTGCTGTCTCTAGCTGTGCTCTAACTAACATCGACTAAGAATTGCATTTTTCTCTCTCCTGACTTAGATTTAAATCTTGCAATCTCCGCTGGGAAGTGAGCTGTATCATCTTGAGAAATCAGACCACAGAGCTGGGCCTGCCGCTGGCAGGCTGGGTCATCTTTAATCACTTAACCCTTCATATCAAAGGATGGGTTGTAGTAGCAGATTCCTCCTCAAGAATTTGCCATGGCAGATTTTCTCAAGGAAAAGCTGGGAGTTAAAATGAAGCAGAGTGTGTACAGCAAAAACCTTGCCTTGTAAGTTGACTTTTTATGCCTACACACTTGACGGGTTTTATGTGTATGCTCATGGAACTCTCTTATGGGCCGGTGTCCATGTCGGGGACATATGTGGCTGTGATGTGTACGTACATGTTATTTAACATGAGAATGTGCAGGGTGCCTGTGAGTGTGTGAATGTGTGTGGCTATGTTGTGTGTTTAAGGAAAATTCTTTCCTGTCTTACGGAATAAGATCCAGGCTGTTTAAGGCTGTTTGAAAACATGGCCACAATAATTCCCTTTATACCCTTGGCTAGGGCCCTTTTAAACAGACTCTGGATTTGTCCACGTGCTTTTGTTTTAGTCAATGGAACATTACCAGATGTGACACAGAGATCTGAAAGGCAGTTATACGTTGAAGTTGTCTTCTCCTTCTGCTCTTGGGAACCCTTAACCAACACAATGTTGAGGAACTGGGGCAAGCCTACTGGAGACATGTGGCTCAGTGACACCTGCCACCCCAGCTGACAGCCACCACCAATTGCCAGATAGTGAATGAAGCCATCCGGACCAAGCAGCCCGCATCCCACATGTGAACTCTGTGCAGCAATAGGAGCGAGACTGGAGGAGGCTGGCGGGAAAACTGCCCTGCTGAGCCAAGCCCTCATTGCCCACCCACATAATCCTGAGTTAGCACTAAATGGTTGTTGTTTTACGTCACTAAGGTTTGGGATTGTTTGTTACACAGAAAAAGACCTTATTAACAGATCTGGTTGGTAAGAGAGGGAGAAGCCTCTCCATTGGAGGAAGAGGTGTTTGATGAGAACTTGTAGGCATGAATCACAAGAAGAGATGTAATTCCATGTAAACATTCTTTATAATCCTGTTCTTATTTTATGAGTTTAAAAACATAAAAATTAGCTCTTACTGGAGGACGTCCTGTTAATTCTCACACAGCAATGCACATTAACAAGTCAAGCATGGGCAGTGCCAGCATGCTCCAATAATACTTTACTGGGGCCTGGGGGAGAAAGCCAAAGAGAAACAAATCCAGGGAGGATGCTGAGAACGCTGCACTATAGAATCTGCGGAGAGGCTTTGACTTGCTCTTCAGAAGCGAAAGGATTCATCTCATCCCTGCTCCCAGTCCGTTTCCGTGGGGTGGGCAGCACTCCGCATCTATTACCCAGGAGCTCACCCTGGGCATCTTGACTCCTTGAAGAACAGCGCCTATAAAATGAGGCCCTGAGAGAAACAAGATTCTCTTCCCTGCCTGAGGCCTGCCTTTCGGGAACCTGCCTCCTCTTTGGATAATTGACTCTAGGGATGATTGTCCCTCTCAAAGGAGACCATGTGCACTTCCAGGGACAAGACCTTTACCCTGCAGACCACAACAGGGTATTAGGATATAATGATCGGCCTATTCTAGATGGCTCTACTTATCTGTAGAAGCAGAGGTTGTGTGAGAAAATTCTGTGTGTGTGTGTGTGTGTGTGTGTGTGTGCGTGCGCGTGTGTGCGCGCACGCAAATGCAAGAATATTGGCTCAGAAGTCAGGGCACATGACTTTTGCAGTTCCAACTCCAGTCCTACCTTATAAGAAATTTCTACTTGGTGTGACCTGAGGGAGTTTAGGGTAGAATCTAATCTGCTATTAATACCAGTACCTTGGGTCTGAAAGACATTTTATTTCTAAGAGTCCTGTCTTAAAACAAAGGAATACTCACAAACACCTTTGGCATTGGTTAACACCTAAATGGAAAATAGTGGATAAGATGGGGTAGATGCTTTGGAGCTCTTAGGGAACTCTGATGCACGTGTGGATACCAACACTTAATACATTTCATACTTTACGATTTATCTAGGCCTGGACCTGTCTAGCTTTCTTGCAAATGAATACATGTCACACACTGCTCAAAAGCATGTGCTACATCAGTCAGGTAAAAGGCTCAATATGACTTATCTTTCTTCTTCTTTTTATTTTTATTTGGTAGATTTAAGGACATTATGTATAGGAGAGAAAAAAATGATTAGTTTAATTATATTACTATTAACACAAAAGAAATTGGCTTTGTTAAGTGTTAGCTATTGTCAAGCCCTATATGAAGCCCTTTATCCATTATTATTTATCCAGTAATCTGGTTGTAGTATTACTATTCCAGTTTTCCAGATAAGAAAACTGAGATTCTTAACTAGAAAGTTGAGCTGTCTCATGTATGGTTGCTGTTAACTGTCAGAAGTAAAACCTGAATACAGCAGGCCTGTCTGATGTTAAAGCACTGCCTTTATTTTTTAAAATTTTTTAAAGAATTTATTTATTTATTTGAGAGAGAGAGAGAGCATGAGTGGCGGGGAGGGGTACAAGGAGAGGGAGAAGCAGGCTCCCTGATGAGCAGGGAGTCTGACTAGGCGAGGCTCAATCCCAGGACCCTGGGATCATGAACGAGCTGAAGGCAGGCGCTTAACCGACTGAGCCACCCAGGTGCCCAGCACTCCCTTTGTTTTTATTTAAATTTATTATGAATGATTTCAACCACACAGAAAACTTTAGAGAACAATATAACAAACACTCATGTGCCCATCACCCAATTTTATTAGCTCTTAATATTCTATTATACTCACTTTATATTTCATGGTATTTTTTAAGGTGGGATACTTGTCTTTTTAAAATTTATGTGTAGAAATTCTTTATAGAGTCTGGATATTAATTCTGTGGATTGTAACTATCTTTATTTAGGGTGATAGCTAACAAGCAGAAATTTTCATTTATTTAAATGTAATCCAATGTTTATGGTTGAGCTTTTTAGTCTCTTTAGGAATTTTTTTTGTGGTTAGTGATTTGTGGGTCCTATTTTTGAAATATTTTCCTTTGCTACCACCAAGATAGTCTCCTTTTTCAATTTTTAGAGAGTTTCCTCCCACATCTATCTGGAATTTAATGTTTGTGAATACAATGAGGTGGAGATCTACTTTCATCCCTCCAAGATGGAGAAGGACATACCCCAGAATACTTCACTCACGAGTCCCATCTTCACCCTCGTTCTACTTCTGTGCCATGTGAAACCTGCCTCTCAGCTCTGTGTTCTGTCTCATTGTTCTGTGGTCTGTTTGCTGTACCAGCACCACACTGTTGCTTCGTTAGAGAACTTGATATGGGCAGGGCACATCTCTTCACATCACTCTTCCATTTGTCCTTAGGTAATTTTGGCTTCTTACTCATGCATTTTAGGATCAGCTTGTGTAGCTCCGTAAAAAGCCCTGTTAGAATTTGGACTGTAATTGCATTGAATTAATATATTAATTTTGGAGTGGAATTGAACCTTTATACAATTGAGTCTTTCCAAGCATGCAAGTGGTATATCTCTCCATTTGTTTAAGTTTCTTTTATGATTCTCAGTAACATTTTGAAAATTTCCTCTTTAAAGTTCTTACATAGATTTTTCAGTTTTATTCTTGAGAAGTTCATCATTTTTCTTGCTAATGTAAGTGAGATATTTTTTCCTATTATTTCTTCACATTAGTGTATAGGAATGTTATCAGTTCTTTAAAGATTATCTTTTGTACATAAGAATTGCTTAATTTTCTTATTTTTTCTAATATTTGATAGATGCCTTCAGATTTTCTATATATACAAACACATTACCACAAATAAGGCTATTTTTTTACAATTTTATTTATTTGAGAGAAAGAGAGAACACAAATGGAGGCAGGGAGGAGCAGAGGGAGAAGCAGGCTCCCCACCGAGCAGGGAGTCTGATGTGGGGCTCAGTCTCAGGACCCTGAGATCATGACCAGAGCGCTGAAGGCAGCTGCCTAGCCAACGAGCCACCCAGGTGCCCCTAAGGCTAGTTTTTAATCTTCTTTTCCATTTCTTATATCTCATTCCTTAATCTTGATATTATTACTTGGCTAGGACATCTAGTATAAATGCTTTTTGTGTGCCTATTGAGAAAGTCATGTGATATATCTCCTTTGTATTAGAGCATCCTTATATACCTTTGATAAAAGTGTTTTTGAAATATTTTGTAATAGTTCATGAAAATTATTTGCTTGTATTTTATTTAGGATTTTTATATCTGTGTTCGTAAGAATGGTTTATAATTTGATTACTTGTACTACCTTTGTCACATTTTGGTATCAGTAGATGAGATGGGTAACTTTATCTTATTTTTCCTTTTTCTGAAATATTTTGTACAAGATATGAATTGTCTGCTCCTTATAGATTTGTTAAGTTACCTTTAAAATTGTCTGCATCTGGTGTTTTTGGGGAAGGAGATTTTGATAACTGATTCTGCTTCTTCAGTAGTCATTAATTTGTTCAAATTTTCTATTTCTTCTTGAGTCAACTTTGGTCATTTATATTTTTCTAGAAAACTTCCCTTTCATACACATTTTGTGGTTGCCTCCAGGCGGGTGTAAGCATTGAGGTTCTTGTTCAGTGTTGTTGATATGGAGGGATTTCATAGCCAATCACAGAATCTGTGGTTGTCTAGCTTCACTTTCTGGCCACAAATCTTTGACCCTTCCCCCTCTAATTTCACTGTCTAATATCCTCACAAGCCTGTTGCCCCTGGCAGCAGGCTACCATTTTCCCCTGACCTCCTTTTGCTTATATGGGAACTCTGCCCAGCCCTGGCTTCATGCAGTGATTCTAGTGGGGTTTCTTTCTAACTTGGGAATCTCTATTCATTAACTGGCAGAAGCCAAGGTCTAACATACCAGTCCTGCTTCCATCTCAGGCTGCAGCAGACCCATGGGTCTGTTCAATCCCTTGATTTTCTGTTCTTTTTCTGGTTCACAGCAATTGTTACCTTGTTTTTGAGCTTGGCAATGGTTTTATTGGTTTTCTCTTTAAAAATTTTAACTGTTTGTAGCAGAGAGGGTTGTTAAATATGGAAGTCATTGAGTTGTCTTGAATGGAAGTTTCTCAGCACCTACTTTTGACCACTGGACTATAGTGCCTCTTCAATTAATCACTCCTTTAGACAATATCCAATCATCTATCCAGGAAATTGATGAATTATGCACAGCTTCCTGCTCCCTGGATTGAAGTAAGTGAAGTCTCTTTTGCTGAGATTACCCTTCTTCTGGACTAGCACATAAATAGAAGGGGAGGTCATGAAATCCATCTATGAGGGTCTTTAGATGTCATGAGTCCACTTGCCCCTCCTCCTTGCTCCTCACACCCTCCACTGAGAGAGGAGGAAATAGAAGTTCAGGGAGCTAAAATTATTGGAGCAAAGCTTCTCTAGGTAATGAGAGACATGGGACTAGAACACCTGGATAGCCTGATTTCAAACCCAACATTTCCCCCACAAGATTAGTGGTTCTCAGCTTTGGTGGCACATTAGTAACACTGGAGATCACTTAGACATCCTAATATCCAGCCCGAATGGATTGAAAATTTTAGAGGTTGAGGTCCAGACTTCTTTATTTTTTCTAAGCTTGCCAGGTGCTTTCTGAGGCACAGTGAGACTGAGGATCCCCACACTGGGTGATGTCCTCTCTCTTGTTTACTCAAGCCTCCCTTTACCTTCTGTGGTTTTTTTCTTTTTTCCCTAAGGGCAACCTTCACCCTACAAGTAAGTGACCCTTCACCCTACAAGCTGGGTCATTATTGCTCTCTCCATCTTACCCTATTCTCTAGTTTCCTCCTCCCTCCCCTTTGTTTTTGATGATTAAAATTTTCAGCAGAGGATGTCTGTTTTGTTGCTTCTTGATCATCATCATAACAATAACAGACTACTCTTAATTGCTCATTTAAAAACAACACATTATTTTCCTTGGTGAGTGTGTAGATGAAATATATGTGTGCACACACACAAACATACACACACAAAGGCATATCAGAGGGGCCTGAACACTAAATAATCACATAGTGTGTTCAGTGGTTACAGTTGTGTTAATCTTTGGCCTAAGAGCACATATGTGCCACAGTAACTAGACACTGGTGTAAGTGTGGGGCTTTTCTGGTTCATTGCTTGCTTCCCCCAGTGTGAGCTGGTCACTTTTCTGAATCTTGCGCTTGTCATTCCCTTTATTTATTTTTTTTAAAGATTTTATTTATTTATTTGAGAGAGAGAGGATGAGAGAGAGAGAGAGCACATGAGAGGGGGGAGGGTCAGAGGGAGAAGCAGACTCCCTGCCGAGCAGGGAGCCCGATGTGGGACTCGATCCAGGGACTCCAGGATCATGACCTGAGCCAAAGGCAGTCACTTAACCAACTGAGCCACCTAGGCGCCCTTGTCATCCCCTTTAAAACATAGTTTTATTATATATGTACATTTCTTTTTTTTTTTTTTAAAGATTTTATTTATTTATTTGAGAAAGAGAGAATGAGAGACAGAGAGCACGAGAGGGAAGAGGGCCAGAAGGAGAAGCAGACTCCCCACTGAGCAGGGAGCCCGATGTGGGACTCGATTCCGGGACTCCAGGATCATGACCTGAGCTGAAGGCAGTTGCCTAACCAACTGTACATTTCTAAGATTATGTTGCTTGGTTGGTTATTTTTAATTTCTTAGAAAAGAAATCATGTTGCCAGTAGTCTCCTGGAAGCAATTTTTTTTTAAAAATATTGTATTGCCAAGAGTCAACCATATTGTTGTGTGTAGCTACAGTTCATTAGTTTTGAGTGCCTCACAATATTTCATTGTGGAGTACTCTAGAATTTACTTATCAAGTTGGAATGTTTCCAAATTTTTGCTTCCAAGAATAGTACTACTATGAATACTTTTGTACATCCTTCCTGGTGCACATATGTACAAGTGTCTCTTGAGCATATACCTAGAAGTGGAATTTGGGGGTTGTAGGATATATGACATAGGACTACTTAACTTGAGATAATGCCAAATTTTTTTTCCAGTAAGGTTTTACTGGTTTACTCTCCCCCGGCAATCCTATGTATTCATATAATTTCTAACACTTGATAATGGCATCTTTCTTCATTCTGCCAATCAAATGGGTATCAAAAGCATCTCATTATGCATTTCCTTGATATTTCCTCAAAAGTTTATTGGCTAGGGGCGCCTGGGTGGCTCAGTCATTAAGTGCCTGCCTTCGGCTCAGGTCATGATCCCAGGACCCTGGGATCGAGCCCTGCATCTGGCTCCCTGCTCCGTGGGAAGCCTGCTTCTCCCTCTCCCACTCCCCCTGCTTGTGTTCCCTCTCACTGTCTCTCTCTCTGTCAAATAAATAAACAAAATATTTAAAAAACAAAAAATAAAAAAGTTTATTGGCTATATATATATATTTATTCTTCTGTGAGATGGTTGTTTGTGTCTTCTGTCTCTATCATTTTTTTTTCTCATTATGGATTTATCATAGTTTTTTTTTGTGTGTGTATTTTCCACACTAATCCTTAGTTGATGGTACGTGTGGCAAATATATTTTTCCAATTTGTAATTTATCTTTTCCTGTATTGCATTTGTTAAGGTCACATTTTGGGCATCTTCTTTCCCTTTTTTGATATCTCCCTCCATTTAACACCATTAGCTGTCCTCCCGCCCCCCCCGCCAAAGACCCAACACTTGACATAGTCATTTGATATATTCTGTAATGTCTTATATTTTGGTTTCACGATTTCCGGTAACTATCTGTTAAACATGTGTTAGGATCCCAGTGGTGGATGAATATCCCAAAGTATTTATTTGCACTTTCATAGGGGGGTACTGAGGCTTAGGACTGTGGCTGGGAAGAAATATTTCCAGGCAGAGGGGCCACCCTCTCTCAGCCCAAAGCTGTCTACACCCACTGCTCCATGGGTAGCTGAAATATGTTCAGGAGTCACATCTTATAGAACTCTTCTGAAATACAATTCCCCAGGAAGCTTTCATTTTTCCCCAAGTAGTAAAACTCCCACTTCCTGATAGTTACAAAGATAGGTTTTGTTGTCATAATGCTTTCTCTGTATGCTGCTTTGCAATCAGAGTTTTCACCACTCAATGGATCCATCACTGAGCAGCACATTACAGCAAACGCATATCCGTTTGCCTCTATTATTGTCATAATCAAAAGGCGGGGCTACATTGAAATATTTGCTTCGTGCATGCATATCTGTTATCCGAAGGGCCCTTTAACCTAAATGGTGTGCTTTCTGTAATGTCTTCGGTTAATGAATGGGTCTGTGAGGGCCTCAGAGCAGTGCAATGTGGGAAGAACGCTATAATTTCTTTTTAACATGCAGGAATTCTGAATACGAGAAAATGCATGCCAAATTTTATTGCTTCTAAATCTGAATAATTGTATTTCTGGGCTGTGCATCTGGGTAGATAATAAAGCCACAAAACAATTTAATGAAACATATAAAAAATAAAATGACATTACTAAATATTATAATATGAAGAAACTATTTTTTGCATATTGTCACCTAATCTTTCAACCATATAGCAACAAATAATGCAACCATAATTGAAAGTTTTATTATCCATCTGAGTAAATTGAGCTCAAATTTACCTTGTTCTCGTTAGTTGGTGGGCAAGCCTATTGGGGCTACTGACAGGATTTCATTTTCGTGGTGGATTATTTTTTTTTTGCCCTTTCTGTGGAATCTAAAGTGGTCAATAAATAGCCCTGCTGCTTAATCGATTCTGAACTCAGCTCTTCAGAAAGCCACTCCTCGGCCCTGTGACCCATGCTGGCAGCCAGCCGTGTATTTGCTGAGTTTCAGAAACTGGCTCCCGCCTTCCTGGTCCTAAAGCCCCACAAACATGCCAAGGAGCCCAGTGTCTTTACTCCCGGTTCGCTGCAGGCCATATTTCCTGATTCCACTCATATACCTACAGAGGGCACGCTCCATGTGCCATGGGAGGAATTGGCATGGAGTCTGAGGGGAGAGTGGGAAGATGCCGACTGGTGCTGGCCTGTTGGGAAGGTCTCTCCTTCTGCTTTGCTGAAGGTCCCCAACCTGCCTCCGCGGCATAGGGTGGGGTGCAGGCTGCGCCACAGGAAGAACCCCGCCCTGGCATTTTGGATCTAGAGACCCACATGTTAGCGCACAGTGTAGGGGACTCAGGCCCACTTGTTCTCAGGGTAGGCCGTGGACTGGGGGTGCTGCCAAAAGCCTCGGGAAAAGACAGCGCATCTCTCTGAGGCAGCTGAAGGGTTGTGGGAAAAAGTATTGATTTCAACAGTAATTTTTAGTTATGCTTATTGTAAGATGTTTGGCCTTTTCCTGGAGCTTTGGTTTGAAGAATCAGTCCCCCTGGCTGTTTCCCTGCTTTCAAGTTCACTGCGGTGAGCCTCTTGAGATTGCCCAAACTGTGGACTGCCCAGATGTGAGAGGATGCTTCCTCATCAGGCAGACCCTGGGGCACCTCACAGTAAGAAAGTTGGGGCTCTGGCATTGCCCCCTCTTTAATGCCCCATGTCTGCATCAGTGAGAGTTAGCTGGAGGAACTAGCATTAGCCAAGTGATCTTTCCAGAACTGCTTTCCCCTTCAGAGCCGTAGAATAGAATCTGGGCCTTATTCTGTTAGACTTCACGCCCCCCCCCCCCCAACCGACTTTTTTTCAGGGATCTTGCTACCCTTTCCTGCCATTTGGCTAGGTCAGGCCAGCCCTGCTCCACCTGGTGTGTTTCACTAAGCTCATGCTGCAAAGAGAAGGGGTTGGGGGTTTCGGTCTCCTTCCTCCCAGAGCTCTGGTGTGCTTATACAGATGTGTCCAGACCCTTACCCTTAACCTCCAGCTGCAGATACAGAAGGGGGAGGGCCAGGAGGTGACCCTGCACCTCTGGCCTCATTCCTGATCCCTCACTGGAGGCCCTAACTGATGGAAAGTGTCCTTTACACACATCCCCTCCCCTGCCAGGGCAAATCCATGGGGCCCTTTGGTTGTGCTGTCAGCATACAGTCCTCCAGCTTCAAAGATAGTGACATCCCTCGTTAACAGATGTTCCATTAGGATTAAGAAAAACCTCACTACCGACAAACCCACCCCCCACTGACAGCAAGGTTATGGTGATATTTTGGAGAAACTATTTTCAGATGAGACTTCTAAGAAATATGCTGCTTGCTGTGTGCCAAGACTCATTTCCAGATCCTGTGGAGGGAAACAGGAGTAGTCAGGACAGGGTGATGAGGAAGCCTCTTTACTTTCTCTTGCTCTTTGGGTAATTCAGTATAAAACTTTGAAAATATTGGGTTAGGCCAAACTTTAATTTGCCTAGTAGCTCTTTGGGAATAGAAGACATGTTCCCCACTCCCCACCTGGAGGGACATCTACATTCCTGAAATCTCCCCGGTCCCCCTTCTGTGGGTTGGGGGATGGAGATGAGAAGCTGGGGAGGCAATGGTGGAAGATGCTGAGCTCAGGCCTTGGCCTCCCTCTGTCAGAGGCAGCATGTCTACAGGATTCCACCTGCCTTGCTCTCTACCATGGAGTGCAGAGCAGGGCAAGCCAGAGGTTGTTTGGCTGTGGGGTTCTGATTTAGGGGTGAAGGACGGCCCAGCCCCTTTGACTACAGAGCTGAAGCTGTGCTCTTCAATCAGCTCTTAGCTGCAATGGAGCTGATCTTCTGTTCTCCTTTTGTTGGATTCCCATGTCTGTTCCTTAGTTGGCTCTTAGGGGACAGGGAGGAAAGACTGTTACTGATGTGCCTAATATTGTGATAGAGAAGATGATCCCAAATTGAATTTTGGAAGCAAAGCTGAATAGCAGCATAATTATTTTAGAAACTTTTTTTTTCTCAATTGCATTAATTTTTTTTAAACTGTGGTACACTACACATAACATAAAATCTACTATCTTAGCCATTTTTAAGTGTAAAGTTTAGTAATGTTAGGTGCATTCCCACTGTTATGCAACCAATCTCCAGAGTTCTTTTCATTTTGCAAAACTGAAACTCTGTATCCAACCAAACAACTCCCATTTCCTCCTCCCCCTTAGCCCCTGGTAACTACCCTTCTACTTTCTATCTCTATGAATTTGACGACTCTAGGTACCTCCTATACGTGGATCATGCAATATTTGTCTTGTTGTGACTAGCTTATTTTGCTTAGTATAATATTCTTAGGGTTCATCCATGTTGTAGCATGTTTCAGAATTCCCTTCCTTTTTCAGGCTAAATAATATTCCCTTGTTTATCCTTTTGTTTATCCATTCATCTGTCAAAGGACACTTGGGTTGTCTCTGCCTTTTGGCTATTGTGGATAATGCTGCTATTAACATGAATGTATACATATTTCTTCAGTATCTTGCTTTCAATTCTTTGGGTATATATGCAGAAGTGGAATTGCTGGATCATATGGCAATTCTATATTTAACTTTTTGCTGAACTGTTATACTGTTTTCCATAGCAGCTGTACCATTTTTGCATTCCCAACAGCAGGTCACAAGGGTACCAATTTCTTCACATCCTTGCTAACACTTGCTTTTTATGTTTTTTTGATAGTGACCATTCTTACGGGTGTGAGGTGTTTTTTTTTTTTTTTTTTGAGAGAGAGAGATAGAGAGAGACTGCAAGTCAGAGGTGGGGTGGGGAGGAGCAGAGAGAGAATCCTAAGCAGGCTCCACACTCAGTGTAGAGTCCGAGTTGGGGCTTGATCCCATGACCCTGAGATCATGACCTGAGCCAAAATCAAGAGTCAGACACTTAACTGACTGAGCCATCCAGTCGCCCCTGTGAGGTGATATTTTATTGTGGTTTTGATTTGCATTTCTCTAATGATTAGTGATATTGAGCATATTTTCATGTGCAGGTTGGTGATTTGTATAAATCTTCCTTGGAGAAATATCTATTCAAACCCTTTGTTCATTTTTAATTTTTTTTGAGTTGTATGAGTTCTTTATATATGATGGATATTAGCTCCTTACCAGATACATGATTTGCAAATATTTTTTCCATTCTATAAGTTGCCTTTATCCTTTGTTGATTGTGTACTTTGATGCATTTTGATAAAGTCCATTTTATTTCTGCTTTTGTTGCTCCTGCTTTTGGTGTCATATCCAAGAAATCATTGCCAAATCCAATGTCATGTAATTTTCTCCTTATGTTTTCTTCTAATAGTTTTAGTTTTAGCTCTTATGTTTAGGTCTTTGATCCATTTTGAGTTAAGTTTTGTGTATGGTGTAAGATAAGGGTCCCACTTCCTTCTTTTGCACATGGATATCCAGTTTTCTCAGCACTGTTTTTTGAAAAGACTGCTCTCTCCCCATTCCACATTCTTGGCATTCTTGTTAAAAATCACTTGACCATATATGTGAGGGTTTATTTCTGACCTCTGTATTCTTTTCCTTTGGTCTATATGTCTTTATGCCAATACTGCACTGTTTTGATTACTATAGCTTTGTAGTAAGTTTGAGATGGGGAAGTGTGAGACCTTAGATTTTGTTCTTTTTTAAGACTGTATTGGCTGTTCGGGGTCCCTTGAGATTGTGAGAGAATTTTAGGATGGATTTGACTGTTTCTGCAAAAAACATCTTTGTGATTTTGATAGGGATTATATTAAATCTGTAGATTCTTTGGATAGTATGGACATCTTAACAACATTGTCTTCCAATCCATGAACACATCCAGTCCAGAATGTCTTTCCATTTATTTGTGCCTTCTCTAATTTTTTTCATAAACGTTTTGCAGTTTTCAGTGTATAAGTCTTTTGCCTCCCTGGTTTAGTTTATTCCTAAATATTTTATGCTTTCTGATGTTTTTGTAAGTGGAATTGTTTTCTTATTTTCTTCTTTGAATTGTTCATTGTTAGTGTATAGGAATGCAATTGATTTTTGTGTGTCAATTTTATATCCTGCAACTTTACAAAATTTGTTTAGTAGTTCTACTAGGTGTGTGTGTGTGTGTGTGTGTGTGTGTAATATTTAGGGTTTCTACATATATGGTAATTCTTAGAAACATTGTAACACATATTTCCTAACTGAATCCTCTGTAATTCTTCAAGTGATTTTCTTTTTTTTTTTTTTTTTTGAATTTTTTTTTTTGAATTTTTTTTATTGTTATGTTAATCCCCATACATTACATCATTAGTTTTAGATATAGTGTTCCATGATTCATTGTTTGTGCATAACACCCAGTGCTCCATGCAGAACGTGCCCTCCTCAATACCCATCACCAGGCTAACCCATCCTCCCAACCCCCTCCCCTCTAGAACCCCCAGTTTGTTTTTCAGAGTCCATCGTCTCTCATGGTTCTTCTCCCCCTCCGATTTCCCCCCCTTCATTCTTCCCCTCCTGCTACATTCTTCTTCTTCTTTTTTTCTTTCTTAACATATATTGCATTATTTGTTTCAGAGGTACAGATCTGAGATTCAACAGTCTTGCACAATTCACAGCGCTTACCAGAACACATACCCTCCCCAGTGTCCATCACCCAGTCACCCCATCCCTCCCACCCCACCCCCCACTCCAGCAACCCTCAGTTTGTTTCCTGAGATTAAGAATTCCTCATATCAGTGAGGTCATATGATACATGTCTTTCTCTGTTTGACTTATTTCGCTCAGCATAATACCCTCCAGTTCCATCCACGTCGTTGCAAATGGCAAGATCTCATTCCTTTTGATGGCTGCATAATATTCCATTGCATATATATACCACATCTTCTTTATCCATTCATCTGTTGATGGACATCTTGGCTCTTTCCACAGTTTGGCTATTGTGGACATTGCTGCTATAAACATCGGGGTGCACGTAGCCTTTCGGGTCCCTACTTTTGTATCTTTGGGGTAAATACCCAGGAGTGCAATTGCTGGATCATATGGTAGCTCTATTTTCAACTTTTTGAGGAACCTCCATACTGTTTTCCAGAGTGGCTGCACCAGCTTGCATTCCCACCAACAGTGTAGGAGGGTTCCCCTTTCTCCGCATCCCCGCCAACATCTGTCATTTACTGACTTGTTAATTTTAGCCATTCTGACTGGTGTGAGGTGGTATCTCATTGAGGTTTTGATTTGGATTTCCCTGATGCCGAGCGATATTGAACACTTTTTCATGTGTCTGTTGGCCATTTGGATGTCTTCTTTGGAGAAATGTCTGTTCATGTCTTCTGCCCATTTCTTGATTGGATTCTTTGTTCTTTTGGTGTTGAGTTTGATGAGTTCTTTATAGATTTTGGATACTAGCCCTTTATCTGATATGTCATTTGCAAATATCTTCTCCCATTCTGTCAGTTGTCTTTTGGTTTTGTTGACTGTTTCCTTTGCTTTGCAAAAGCTTTTTATCTTGATGAAGTCCCAATAGTTCATTTTTGCCCTTGCTTCCCTTGCCTTTGGCGATGTTTCTAGGAAGAAGTTGCTGCGGCTGAGGTCAAAGAGGTTGCTGCCTGTGTTCTCCTTTAGGATTTTGATGGACTCCTGTCTCACATTGAGGTCTTTCAACCATTTGGAGTCTATTTTTGTGTGTGGTGTAAGGAAATGGTCCAGTTTCATTCTCCTGCATGTGGCTGTCCAATTTTCCCAACACCATTTGTTGAAGAGACTGTCTTTTTTCCATTGGACATTCTTTCCTGCTTTGTCGAAGATTAGTTGACCATAGAGTTGAGGGTCCATTTCTGGGCTCTCTATTCTGTTCCATTGATCTATGTGTCTGTTTTTGTGCCAGTACCATACTGTCTTGATGATGACAGCTTTGTAGTAGAGCTGGAAGTCTGGAATTGTGATGCCGCCAGCTTTGCTTTTCTTTTTCAACATTCCTCTGGCTATGCGGGGTCTTTTCTGGTTCCATACAAATTTTAGGATTATTTGTTCCATTTCTTTGAAGAAAGTGGATGGTATTTTGATGGGGATTGCATTGAATGTGTAGATTGCTCTAGGTAGGATTGACATCTTCACAATATTTGTTCTTCCAATCCATGAGCATGGAACGTTTTTCCATTTCTTTGTGTCTTCCTCAATTTCTTTCATGAGTATTTTATAGTTTTCTGAGTACAGATCCTTTGCCTCTTTGGTTAGATTTATTCCTAGGTATCTTATGGTTTTGGGTGCAATTGTAAATGGGATCGACTCCTTAATTTCTCTTTCTTCTGACTTGTTGTTGGTGTATAGGAATGCCACTGACTTCTGTGCATTGATTTTATATCCTGCCACTTGACTGAATTCCTGTATGAGTTCTAGCAGTTTTGGGGTGGAGTCTTTGGGATTTTCCACATAAAGTATCATATCATCTGCAAAGAGTGAGAGTTTGACTTCTTCTTTGCCAATTTGGATGCCTTTGATTTCTTTTTGTTGTCTGATTGCTGTGGCTAGGACTTCCAATACTATGTTGAATAGCAGTGGTGATAGTGGACATCCCTGCCGCGTTCCTGACCTTAGGGGGAAAGCTCTCAGTTTTTCCCCATTGAGAATGATATTCGCTGTAGGTTTTTCATAGATGGCTTTTATGATATTGAGGTATGTACCCTCTATCCCTATACTCTGAAGAGTTTTGATCAAGAAAGGATGCTGTACTTTGTCAAATGCTTTTTCTGCATCTATTGAGAGGATCATGTGATTCTTGTTTTTTCTTTTGTTAATGTATTGTATCACGTTGATTGATTTGCGGATGTTGAACCAACCTTGCAGCCCAGGGATAAATCCGACTTGGTCGTGGTGAATAATCCTTTTAATGTACTGTTGGATCCTATTGGCTAGTATTTTGGTGAGAATTTTTGCATCCATGTTCATCAGGGATATTGGTCTGTAATTCTCCTTTTTAATGGGGTCTTTGTCTGGTTTTGGGATCAAGGTAATGCTGGCCTCATAAAATGAGTTTGGAAGTTTTCCTTCCATTTCTATTTTTTGGAACAGTTTCAGAAGGATAGGTATTAATTCTTCTTGAAATGTTTGGTAGAATTCCCCTGGGAAGCCATCTGGCCCTGGGCTTTTGTGTTTTGGGAGATTTTTGATGACTGCTTCTATTTCCTTAGTGGTTATAGGTCTGTTCAGGTGTTCTATTTCTTCCTGGTTCAGTTTTGGTAGTTGATACATCTCTAGGAATGCATCCATTACTTCCAGGTTATCTAATTTGTTGGCATAGAGTTGCTCATAATATGTTCTTATAATTGTTTGTATTTCTTTGGCGTTGGTTGTGATTTCTCCTCTTTCATTCATGATTTTGTTGATTTGGGTCATTTCTCTTTTCTTTTTGATAAGTCTGGCCAGGGGCTTATCAATCTTGTTAATTCTTTCAAAGAACCAGCTCCTAGTTTCGTTGATCTGTTCTACTGTTCTTTTGGTTTCTATTTCATTGATTTCTGCTCTGATCTTTATTATTTCTCTTCTCCTGCTGGGTTTAGGCTTTATTTGCTGTTCTTTCTCCAGCTCCTTTAGGTGTAGGGTTAGGTTGTGTACTTGAGACCTTTCTTGTTTCTTGAGAAAGGCTTGTATTGCTATATACTTTCCTCTTAGGACTGCCTTTGCTGTATCCCAAAGATTTTGAATAGTTGTGTTTTCATTTTCATTGGTTTCCATGAATTTTTTTAATTCTTCTTTAATTTCCTGGTTGACCCATTCATTCTTCAGTAGGATGCTCTTTAGCCTCCATGTATTTGAGTTCTTTCTGACTTTCCTCTTGTGATTGAGTTCTAGTTTCAAAGCATTGTGGTCTGAAAATAGGCAGGGGATGATCCCAATCTTCTGGTACCAGTTGAGACCTGATTTATGACCTAGGATGTGATCTATTCTGGAGAATGTTCCATGGGCACTAGAGAAGAATGTGTATTCCGTTGCTTTGGGATGGAATGTTCTGAATATGTCTGTGAAGTCCATTTGGTCCAGTGTGTCATTTAAAGTCTTTATTTCCTTGTTGATCTTTTGCTTAGATGATCTGTCCATTTCAGTGAGGGGGGTGTTTAAGTCCCCCACTATTATTGTATTGTTGTCGATGTGTTTCTTTGCTTTTGTTATTAATTGCCTTATATAATTGGCTGCTCCCATGTTAGGGGCATAGATATTTACAATTGTTAGATCTTCTTGTTGGATAGACCCTTTAAGTATGATATAGTGTCCTTCCTCATCTCTTATTACAGTCTTTGGTTTAAAATCTAATTTGTCTGATATAAGGATTGCCACCCCAGCTTTCTTTTGGTGTCCATTAGCATGGTAAATGGTTTTCCACCCCCTCACTTTCAATCTGGGGGTGTCTTTGGGTCTAAAATGAGTCTCTTGCAGACAGCATATCGATGGGTCTTGTTTTTTAATCCAATCTGATAGCCTGTGTCTTTTGATTGGGGCATTTAGCCCATTTACATTCAGGGTAACTATTGAAAGATAGGAGTTCAGTGCCATTGTATTGCCTGTAAAGTGACTGTTACTGTATATTGTTTGTGTTCCTTTCTGGTCTATGTTGCTTTTAGGCTCTCTCTTTGCTTAGAGGACCCCTTTCAATATTTGTTGTAGGGCTGGTTTCGTGTTTGCAAATTCCTTTAGTTTTTGTTTGTCCTGGAAGATTTTTATCTCTCCTTCAATTTTCAATGACAGCCTAGCTGGATATAGTATTCTTGGCTGCATATTTTTCTCATTTAGTGCTCTGAATATGTCCTGCCAGTCCTTTCTGGCCTGCCAGGTCTCTGTGGATAAGTCTGTTGCCAATCTAATGTTTCTACCATTGTAGGTTACATATCTCTTCTCCCGAGCTGCTTTCAGGATTTTCTCTTTGTCTCTGAGACTCGTAAGTTTTACTATTAGATGTCGGGGTGTTGACCTATTTTTATTGATTTTGAGAGGGGTTCTCTGTGCTTCCTGGATTTTGATGCCTGTTTCCTTCCCCAAATTAGGGAAGTTCTCTGCTATAATTTGCTCCATTATACCTTCTGCACCTCTCTCTCTTTCTTCTTCTTCTGGGATCCCAATTATTCTAATGTTGTTTCGTCTTATGGTATCGTTTATCTCTCGAATTCTGCCCTCGTGATCCAGTAGTTGTTTATCTCTCTTTTTCTCAGCTTCTTTATTTTCCATCATTTGGTCTTCTATCTCGCTGATTCTTTCTTCTGCCTCATTTATCCTAGCAGTTAGCGCCCCCATATTTGATTGCACCTCATTAATAGCCTTTTTGATTTCTACTTGGTTCGATTTTAGTTCTTTTACTTCTCCAGAAAGGGTTTCTCTAATAACTTCCATGCTTTTTTCAAGCCCAGCTAGTATCTTTAAAGTGATGATTCTGAACTCTAGATCTGACATCGTACTAATGTCCGTATTGAGTAGGTCCCTGGCAGTCGGTACTACCTCTTGTTCTTTTTGTTGAGGTGATTTTTTCCGTCTTGTCATTTTGTGCAGAGGAGAATAGATTAATGAGAGAACAAAATGCTAGCAGGGTAACAACGTCTCCAGAAAATATACTCTAAACAAATCAGAAAAGACCTGAA
>NW_022589727.1:6123458-6433670 GCF_004348235.1 Phoca vitulina | reverse complement strand
GATCTGTTAGAAGAAACTATCTCAAGATTTTAAGGAGAGAACAACTTATATATATATGCCAAAAATACGGGTAACTACTATGAAGGGATAGAATATGACTTTAAAAATGAAAAATAAAAATGTTTTTTTTTTAAAAAGGGATTGATAAGATGTTGGTTGAAAAAGGGAAAAAGAAAAATTCAAAAAAAAAGAAAAAAGGAAAAAAGAAAAAAAGACAGTTAAAAAAAATAATTAACTTTGAAAGACTAAAGAATCATGGTAAAAAAGCCATGAATTCTATGTGCAGTGTTCCCCTAGCGCTGGAGTTCTGCCGTTCTCATTGATCGGTAAACTTGGTCTTGGCTGGCTGTTCTTGCTGATCTTCTGGGGGAGGGGCCTGTTACCGTGGTTCCCAAATGTCTTTGCCGGAGGCAAAATTGCCCCGCCCTTGCCGGTCCGGGCTAAGTAATCTGCTCGGGTTTGCTCTCCGGAGCTTTTGTTCCCTGCAAGCTCTCCGTACAGCTTTGGAGGCGGAGAGTGAAAATGGCGGCCTCCCAGTCTCCGCCCCGGCAGAGCCGAGAACTCGGGGTCCCGCTCCTCAGCGAGCCCCCAGAGAAAAGCAGTCAGTCACTCCCGTCTCCCCGGTCTCCGGCCACACTCCTCGCTCACCCGGCCTGTGACCGCGCCTTTCTATCTGGCACCCGACCCCGGGTGGAGTCTCCAAAGCCAGCAGATCCCCGCGGTGCGCTCCCGCACCTCTCCTCCCGGGGGAAGAAGGTGAGTCTCCCCGGATCTGCCGCTTGTTGGGTCCCTGCTGGAGGAGCAGTGGCCCGACTGTGCCGCGGATCACGGTCTATGACAACCCCGAGCTGAGAGCCCGCGCCTGGGCTCCGTCTCTGCAGCCGGCTTCCCTGCTCCGATCCCTGGGAGCTCTGCCGCACTCAGGCACCCCCGGTCTTTCTGTGACCCCGAGGGTCCTGAGACCACACTGTCCTAGGTGGCTTCCACCCCCCACTTAGCCACGGTAGCGACGTCCCTCAGCGGAGCAGACTCTAAAAGTTCCGATTTTGTGCTCCGTGGCTCTATCACTTGCCAGAAGCGGCCGACGGAGGCCCCTCCCCCGCCGTCTATCCTCCTGAATATCGCCTCGGATTCACTTCTCCGCACGTCCTACCTTCCAAAAAGTGGTCGCTTTTCTGTTCAGAGAGTTGTTGCTCTTCTTTTCTTTGATCTCCTGTTGAGTTTGTAGGTGTTCAGAATGGTTTGATCCCTATCCAGCTGAATTCCTGAGAGGAGACGAAATCCAGGTCTCCTACTCCTCCGCCATCTTGCTCCGCCCCCTCTTCAAGTGATTTTCTTATCTCCTACCCCCTTGACTTTCTTCCTGGTATCCACTTCTGCCCTTATGGGAGCTTTCTTTGTATCTAGTCATGCTACTTCTCTGATTAATCAATTTCAGTGACTCTTATGTCTTCCTGGTAACATCAGGACAATGCCCCACTTCCTTAGAGGGGCTTAGAAGGGCTTCAGGATCTGGCCCTGGTTCTAGAGACCCTGAACCATTCTAGTTCTTTGAACATGTTCTGCTTGCCTCAGGGCCTTTGCATTGTTTCTTCTGCCTAAATGCCTGCCGTCTCCTCAACCCTATCTCTGGCTCACTCCATGTGTTAGAAATCCTTTTTGAGCTGAGATAGCCGGGTGAGGAGACTATGGTATATGGCCCCATGAGACCTTGTGCTTTATGCCATTTTATGGCCACATAGTATTTTTTTTTTAATATTTTATTTATTTATTTGACAGAGGGAGAGAGATAGCGAGAGCAGGAACACAAGCAGGGAGAGTGGGAGAGGGAGAAGCAGGCTTCGTGCAGAGCAGAGAGCCCGATGCGGGGCTGGATCCCAGGACGCTGGGATCATGCCCTGAGCCGAAGGCAGACGCTGAACGACTGAGCCACCCAGGCGCCCCTGTCCACATAGTATTTTGATTGTCTGTTTTTGTATGTCTCCCCAATTAGACTGTGGTGTCTGCATACAGGGGACTGTGGCTTGCTCCTTAATGTATCTTTAGTGCCCAGCATAATTATAGGCGCAGAGAAGGTACTCAGGAAGGATACGTGATGCACAGCTTTGGGGAGGAAGTGTCCCATTCCCTGAGGGAAAGGAGGCAGCATGGGCTAGAAGCCAAGGTAATTTGGAAAGGGCAGATCTCCCTTTCTGATCTATTAAAATGGAGGTAATTTTAACTGCTTCATATAATCCATGAAAAGAACGTTTATTGTGCATCTACTGCATTCCTCTTCCTTAGGGAACTCCACCAAAATGGAAGTGGAATGAAGTGAGAAGCAACATTCACCTGAAAATTGATTAGGGTAAAACATCCCCAGGAAGGATGCAAAGTGCTGGAAATATATACAGTATACAGTATACAAAGCATGCAATGCATAGTAAGGAGAGGAGATGGAAAGAAAAAGCAAAGGTGGAAGTAGTTTGAAAGTGTCAATTGCAAGACCAGAACCCAGTGTTGTGGTGTGTAGTGCCTCCAGTGAAAGCTGCAGGGTTCATGGGGTTGGGCGCACATCACAGGAGACAGGAGTCCTGTGTGCTCTCCAGGGTTTTCTGTAGGAGGGAACTTATTGGGAAGAACAGACAGCCGTTTTCACTAGCCCAAACTTTCAGTCTCTCAGTCTTCACGTGGACCAGAGTCATCAGCATGGAGTTAGGACCAGAGCTTCAAGAGGGGGAGAGGATGGGGGCACCTGGGTGGCAATTCAGTTAAGTGTCCAACTTTTGGTTTTGGCTGGGATCATGATCTCAGGGTTGTGGGATTGAGCCCTGTGTTGGGCTCCGTTCTTAGCTTGCAGAGTCTGCTTGAGATTCTTTCTCCCTCTGCTCCTCCCCCTGTGCATGCATGCTCTCTCTCTCTCTCTCTCAAATAAATAAATAAATAAATAAATAAATAAAATCTTAAAGAAAAAGGGGGGAGGATGTAGTACTGTGTTCTTTTAAGCCCCTGGGGTGTGTGAGGCATAGAGCTGGCCCTTGGAATGGCTGTCTCATTGCTTCCTCCCAGTAACCAGAAGATGCCAGCCCCACCTGAGGGATGAGTAACTGGAGGTTTGGAGGCTGTAGACTGGACCCACTCCACAGCAAGAGTTACTCTTTGAGAAGGTTCCAGTGACTATATAAAACATTATAAGGATACTTAGGGACTTAACCAGTTTGGGGCCAGAGGCAATTTTTTAAAAAATGTTTTTTGGAACTAGATAAAACTGTTAAGATTATAATTTCAAAGACTTCTTTCTCCTTATCATTAATATTTTAAAATCAGGTAAGAAGTATCTTCTGCTCCCCTACTTGTAGCCATGCTTGGTTCAGCACTTTGAGAGCCAGAAGAGAAGGTGGAATCTTGCTGTGGTTTAGCTTTACAGGCCTGATGGTGGACATATTTTCCCACAAGGTTTTAAGCTTTGAGATTGCTGGGGGTTTTATTTCATTCTCAACTGGTATCCCTAGAGCCAAAAAGAGTGCCTAGTACATACTAGATACTCAATAAATATTTGTTGAATGAATCAATCAATAACAAGTTCAGACACAAGCAACAGTTAGAATCTATGTAAGATAACATGTAATCCAGCTCCAGAGTATGTTGCCTGAGACTTAGAATCCAAGGGCCATCCAAAAAGAAAATGAGGGATAACCGCTGCTGTTCCTGGAGAAGATAAGGGGCCACCATTTGCTCTTCCTGGAGGTGGACTTGGAGTTGGGTGTTGAAGAATAGACAAATGGCTAGGAGTAGGAAGGACACTTCCAGATGTGAGAGAGGCCTGAGCCAAGCACAGGGTGTGGGGAGGATGCTGAGCACAGATGAGCAACTGAAGGTTCAAGAGGGGAAAGAACTGACCAGGATATGCTGCCTGGGAATGAGTGGATTTAAACCCAGGTGGTCTGGCTCAGTCCAAGGTTCTTTGTTGAATCTGGATGATGGATGGGAGGAGGAAGTTTGCAAAGAGCTGTTCTTATAGCAGGGAGGATCTGTGTGATGGGGGGTGTCCTCTGATTTACACATATTTTCTGTCCATGGAGGTCTTCTTACTGCTTCCCTTTTACCACTCAGGCAGTGGGGACAGTATTTACCTGGCCATTTCTAAGTAGGCGAGTATTAATGAGAGAGCCACTTAGGAATTCCTAGGTGGAAAAGTAGTGCACAAAGACAGAGCATTTCTGTACCAGCGAGTGGTGAAAAATAAAGGGCATTTCAAAGAATATTATCATACAACTTGATTTTTGCATGGAGAATTCAGACAGACTGCTTTTGCAGACTTAAATAATCCCAGGATGAAAGGTACTATATAAATGCAAAGTATTATTATTATTATCCAGTGGTAGAAAAGAAGGGCATTTCAAAGAATGTTTCAGTACAACACAATTTTATTTTGCACAGAGAGTTCAAGGGAAAAAGCTTTATTTTATAGACTTAAATAATATCGTTATGGAGCTACAGTAAAATAAATAATACAGATATGGTGTTAAAATAAATAATACAGTTAGGAGGCTTAAATAAATAATGGCGGAAAGAGAAGAGAAATTAAAAGTCCTGAGAGAAGGTGGGGGGAGACGCAATTTTGAATTATAAGTGGTAGAGAACTGAAGTCCAGAAAGTCTTAAAATATTCAGGATCTATCTACACTGACCAAAAATATAGCATCAGACAGGTCACTATCAGGGAATTGATCTGACAGTGTTTTAATTTTTTTTTTTTTTTTTTTTTAGTGATAGACTTTTCCCATTGTTTCAATGGTTCTGAATGCAATACCAAAACTTTTGACTGAAAAGTAAAAAATAATTAAATTCATCATATTATGGTATTTATACAAAATGATATCTGATAATATCCCTCCTCCCCTAATCCTTGCTCATTAATCTGTTCCTCTGTTCCTTTGTTCAATTATGGAAAAAACTACCTTATTTTCTACAAACCTCAAAGCTGCCCCTTTTGAAAAGCCTATCCAGTCCTGCCCCTCTAGGGTGGCCCTCTAACCATCATCCTCATCAGTGGGTGTGGGCCCTGTCTATATTTTGTGGTTCTGGTGTCTTGAGAGTCTGTATTCTCTTCTTTTCATGGAGACAAAGTTGATACATTGTAGGCAGAACAACAGAACCTCTTCCTCAGCCATAAACTTGAGCTGGGAGATTTTTTAGAATTGGGATCCTCAGAAGGAACCTGAGCTGGGTGCTCTTGGGAAGGAGCTTCCATTAGCACCATGGTCTGTTCTGAACTTGGGATAAGGACCACCAGAATTAGGCTCCCGTGGGTGGGAGCCAGAAGGGGACCAGGGGGCCCGAGCGTTGAAGGCAAATTGAAACTTCATGCTGCCAAGGAGGGCTCAGGATTCTGAATTCTCCAGGCTGTGGGAGGAGGGAATAGACTGTGAGGTGGAAAGGCCAGGAAAGGTTCAGAGCACTCTGGGAGGACAGAGACATTCCCTAGAGTCCATCCCCTGGAGAGCCTCATGCATTTGACACCAGCCCAAAGGCTGGCAGACTGGATCCTTCCTGTGCTTGGGGGACTTTTTAAGGTCTTGGGACAATGGAGAGAAAATTCTTGTTCAGAAGCATCAGTTCCCTGCCCGGGGACTCTTGTCAGAGAGTTACATTCTCGTTCTCCATCTGGGTGTACTTAAATGCGGAGATGCCATTGTGTTTGCAAAGAACAGCATAAGGGAGCCCCCTTATCTCAATGGCTCTGCCCTCCATCTGTCCGTCAGAACCTAGCTTTAGGTCACAGCCTCCTTTATGCTGACCTCAGTCCCCTCCAGCCCAGCTCCTGTGATCTGGTTACGTTAAAGTGCTCACTTTGTTACTTATTGTATATTTTCTTTTCTTGTGATTAAGCTATCTCACTGGGTGGGTCTTATTCAGTAAGCAGATAATGAACTCCTATTTTCTCTTGTCTCTACCAGCTCATCTGGCTAAGGTCTAGGCATATGGTAGGTAGGTGTTCGGTGGAAAATTGTGGATTTGAAGAGAAGCAGGAAGCTGTGTCTAGCAGTGGACTTGGGGAGAATAGGTGGGGCTGAAGGAGTCCCAAACCCGGGCCTCCTGTCTCCAGATGCTGCAATGGCCTTTTGAGTGTCCTTCTTGGTACTTGAGGTTGGATGTCTACTTGGACAGCCCCAGTGAGGGAGTCAGGAAGAGCCTTGGGGGCATCGTTTCCCCAGGAGTAAGGAGATGATGAGTTGGATGTGATATTATGTAACTTTGAGGGGAAAGAAAAAAAACAAACAAAAAGAAAGGCAGGGAAAATATAAATAAGAAAGAGTGCAAAGTTTTATTGTCAACTGCTGCTGTCACCTCCTGGAACTACAGTCGTATCTAAGAAATATGTGACATACTAATAGGAAGTAATTTACCCAAGGATGTTTTTGTGCCTGAATTGCCTTCCCTGCTCAGCTGTGGGAAGTCTGAGAGTGTATATGCATGAGAGCTGGCGTGGAGCTTCAGAAACTTCCCAATTTGTGCACAATGTGACTTTTATAAGGCCATTAAACTCATCTCGGAAAAAAGTGCTCTGGAAAACAGTGATACATGGGATCTCAAGGAGCCCGTGAAGGCAGACAGAAATTGCGAAATGATGACCAAACCCTCTTGGCTAAAGTGGCTTTGAGGTGGCTACTGTTTTTCTGCTCACCCTCCTGCCTACCCATGATTTCCTCCTCTTTCTCTGCCTGGAGCTTGCCGGTGGCTGGGCAGGCCTTCATCTGCACCAACTTTGACCCAGAGAACACTGTCCTTTTTTCTTGCCGTGGTTGGGTGGACATTCCGGGACCTGAGCTTGGGACCTGGGTGCGTGAAGCTGAGCTCTTAGCCCAGAAACAGCCAAAGAGCCATTGTGACCTCAGGGCACTGGTGATGAAAGTCTGTGGTAGCTCTGAGGAGGCCCCTCCTGGGGCCATACCCGCAGAGAGGGGAGTGCGGGCATTCAACCACCCTGCTGAGGAAGGGCCAGAAAGATATAGGGGAAAAGGATAGCAAGAGCTCAGGGAAAGAGGGAGATGGAAGAAAAGCAGGAAGGGTTGTGGAGATGGTAACAGAATGGAAAGAGAGAGAGAGGTGGAGTAAATAAGAGAAACATGTGGTGGAGGGTGACCTGGAGGACAGGGAGGAGAAGGAAGAGAAAAATTGTCAGGAGACTGTCCTGCTGATGTTTTTCTTCTCAAGTGCCTTCATATGCTTGTTCTGTAAACATAGGCAGGACCATGATCAGAATACAGAAACCATGAAGTAATTAATAGCACTGAGGACAGGAGAGCTGCCTGCCAGGATGGGTATGGCTTGCAGGAGAGCAGGTGGCCATTTTGAGTGCTCCCTGCACATTCTCCCTCCCTGCCACCCCCCCCCCCGGCTCTAAATACCTCCCTGCTACTCTAGTCAGAGTCATAGGTCCCACCACCGTCCCAGGTTCCTTCTTGGAAATGCAGCCCCACCTCAGAGAGGGCACTGTGCGGAAATCAGCATGCTGAAGGAATTGATAAGGCATTCTCCTTGCCGAGCAGGGCAGCACGAGGTCTTGAGCTTCCAGTGTGGTGCTGAGATAAGAAGCCAGGGGATGGGCGGTGGATTGGGCTTAGGAGCAGGTGGGGGCATGCCTCTCCAGCCTCATTGTTTGACCAGGGAGTAGGCTGTGGGTGCAGAGACACTAGGAAGGGGTCCTGAGGGTGTTCACTGGCTGCAGGTGATTGGGTAGGGGATCAGGGGAGGGAAAGAATCAGGGCGCCTTTAATTTGTACTCTGGCCTGTATATCTCTCCCTGTGTCCTAGCTTGGGAAAAAAGAAATGAGCCCTTTATCAATTTTTAATAAATTGAAATGACAAATAATCCATTTAATAAATTATTAACTGAGAAAATTACTGAAAACTGAAATATCAAACAATCGTGAGCAAATGCTCGAAGCAGCGTGTTTATTAATAACGAGCCCTGCTGCGGGGGAGCGCTGATGCTGTGGTTCTGACATGGCCACTGACCTGCACGCCCACTGCGGCCCAGCGTGTTGGAGGATCCAGGGCTGGGGCATCTGCGGAGGCAGAGGCATGCTTGGTGAGGATTTGAGGACAGAGGCAAATGGAGCAGTTACTTTTGCCCTGGCAACCTGCAGCTTCATGGCCCACAGATAGCTCTTGGGTAGATGGTACCTGCATGTGGCACTTCGATGGGCACCAGGGTGTGGTCCCAAGATTCCCCCTTCACGGTCCTGGAGGGGGCCAAAAGTAATCTCAGCCTCAGGCTTTAGTTGTTTCTTTCTTTCTTTTTTTTGTTTTTTAAAGATTTTATTTGTTTATTTGACAGAGACATAGCAAGAGAGGGAACACAAGCAGGGGGAGTGGGAGAGGGAGAAGCAGGCTTCCCTCTGAGCAGGGAGCCCGATGCGGGGCTTGATCCCAGGACCCTGGGACCATGACCTGAGCCGAAGGCAGATGCTTAACGACTGAGCCACCCAGGCACCCAAGCTTTAGTTCTTTAAATCAAGAACTATGTGTCGAGAAAAGAAATTGTGTGTGTGTGTATGCGTGTGTGCACGTGCATGAAATGTTGTATATATAAAGGGTGACGTCACCCCCCAATCTGTCTGGTGTGATGATCAGCTGAGCTGGCTGTCCCGCAGCAGGCCTCACCAGTGACAGTCAGAGGCCTGGCATGCTTTGTGACGGGGGAGGCCCTGGCGTGGGGGCCCTCGCTGGGGAGCAGTGAGCACCGTGTGGGTTGCGGGGAGGGGGCTCAGGCTGCAATTTCAGGAGTCCCTCCACAGAGTGCCCATGGTCAGACTCCTTTGCCGCTCCTGAAAAGCTGCCGGAGATCATGGAATCCAGGCCTCATTCCTGCTGTGAAACAGAGGTTCATCGGGAGGAGGGACCTGCCTGCAGTGTCAGGGCCCAGGTTTCTAGTCAAATGCCCCTTCCATTGTAACTCCAGGTCTGCAGGCTGGCCCTAGGCTACTGTGTCCCCGAGAAGCCTCCCTCTGAACAGCTGTGCTCCCAGGTAGTCACACAGATCTCTCTGGCCGGGACCCCTCTCGCCGCGCGGCTGGTCATGTCTTCCCTGTGTTGGCTCTGGCCTGTGCTGAGAGACCGCGGGCTCATCTCCCACTAGTGCTTGCTTTCCCTGGAAGCCTAAGTAAGCCAGCCTGCCTACCTCTGCTCTCCCAAGGCCGCAGTCCCCGGGAAGCACGTCTTCTCCATTATAGCCCTGCTGTGGGGCTTGGGGCCGGTCAGGTGGCCTCCCTGTGACCTAGTTCCTTTATCTGTAAAATGGGGATAATAATAAACAGGGTAATTTGATGACTAGGATTGAAACAGTCCCATTATAAAAATACAATGCAGCAGTTCGGGATGACAGGCTGTAGGCTCGAAGATGGTGCTGCAATGGGTATTTTTAGGAAGGAGGGAAGGGGGGAGGGATGAGTGGTTTATAAATGTTTGTTGCATTAAAAAATGTGCTAGTTTGAATTGTGCAGAACAGAGTATCATTTGTTTCTAGAAAAATTCACTGCTGTGGAAACGAATTAGTTTATATTGAATATGTGATGGTTCAGAGAAAGGGATATTAACCCAATTTGCATTTCTTTGAACTGAAATAAATTATTGCCATGTTTGCATTAGTTGGGTCAACTGGATGTGTTTGGGCAGACCTGCAGTGGGGAGGGCTGGCCTTGGGCTCAGAGGGTTATAATAGGGTCAATGTGTGCAGATCAGCAAGAACCCTCCAAATCAGGGCTTATTAACCTTTTGTGGGGACTGTGGACCCCTTTTGGGGTCTCATAAAAACACACGTATTCCATACCGTTGTGTATGGACCTCAGCAGACTGGTCCACGAGTAAAGGCTCCCTGCCCCAAAGAAGGCAGTGTCTATTGTCTTGGTGTCTCATGCCCACATCATAGCACAGATTGGTCAGAACTCAATTTCTGAGGTCTCTCTCAACTGTGGAAACAGAACAGGACTTTGGTTCTGAAGAGAGAGACGGCCAAAGACAACCTCATGTATGTGCTGGGAGCTGGGGGCCTGGACATTTCAGACCAACATAAAACACCGCCCCAGCTTGAGGAGGAGCTGGTTACCCTGCCTTTGCCCGGTCAGTCACCAGAATTAGTTTGGTGGGCCTACTGGCAAACCACGGCCCCTTCCTCCCTCACTTCCTTATGTCCCTGCCTGTTGAAATCACACGTTAAGCCAAATTAAGAGTACTCCTCACAGGCAGGGAGGGGCCTGCATCTGGGTTCCTCCAAACCTGGCCGGTCTGGCCCCCAGGAGCTTCCATCACAGTAAGAGGAACGCAGAGCCAGCCAGCCAGCCAGCCAGAAGTCTGCGCATGCTCTTTAACACCGGACAAAGGGGCGGTAGTCAGCGGTGGGCAGTGTGTGAACTCTGACAGTGTCATGGGTGGACATCAAAGATGAAGGGATGGAAGCTACCAGGATTCAGAGACATGGGCCTGGAATTTGCTGTTAACTGTTGGACCAAAAGAGCTTCATGTCCCCAAAGTGTCTGCTTGTAGGGGAGAGAGAGCCCAGGGTGGAGGAGGATGGGGAACATGGAGGGTGACTTCTGCTAATTAGCCACCAGTGGCCAGAGAGCCTTATTTAATGAGTCCCCCCATCCCCCACCGGAACTCACTTTTATTGGAAAGAGACAACTACAGGACAGCAAGATGATAAGCAGAGACTTAATTAAAACAAAACAAAACAAAACAAAAACCAAAAACTTCACGGGGAAAGGCCCTGTCATAGCACTTCTCTGCTTAAGACCCATCAATAGTGCTTTAGCGATTTCAGGATAAAGCCCTAACCCCTTAACTCAGTCTACAACTCACCCATTCTGCTTGACCACTAGTGCTGGATTTCCTGAATGGAATGTTCTCTCTGGCCTCCAGACCTCTATTTCTGCTGCTCTGTCCACTTGGGGCCCACTCTCCTCCTCCTTATGGATGTCGCGTCCTCTGGGCAGTTTTCTCTGGCCCCTAGACTAGGTTCGAACCTCTGTGGTAACGCTTATTACATTATATCATCTGCAGCAGGAGAGGCTGATGGGCTCCTCAGGGCAGAGCTGCAGCAGGAGAAGCTGATGGGCTCCTCCGGGCAGAGCTACGCCTGATTCGCTGCTGTGTCACTGTGGCCGGCCAGCTGTACAGGGGGAGCTCGGCAAATGCATCTTGAATGTGTGCATCCATAACATCATGGCTAAATGAAGCAAATGACTTCAGTCACGTTGTCCTGAATCTCACCCAATCCACTGATTACTTCCACAACAGAAAACAAGACCTGTATTTACTAAGCCTCACTGATCTGTAAAGTGGGGATAATACTGTCTACTTGTTGATTTAGGTGAGGAAAAGCAAGTTAATACACACAGAAAGCAGTGCCTGGCATCCAGTAAGTGCTCAGTGAGTGTTCATTATTACGGCTCTCTTTGACTAAGATGGGAGAGACTAACCCCAGTTACTGTTCTGGAAGCAAGAAACTTCACTTCCCTTGGTGGGTGGAACCACCATTAGCAACTAGTTAGTAAAAATGCTTCTGGAAAGCCAGCTCCAGAAGAAAGTCAGACGCAGACCCAGGACCAGGAATCAGACTTTGGGGGACCATAGGGAACCATGCAGGCTGCCAGTGTTGCCAGATATTAGGGTTTGATTTGGGGAAGGGTGGCCAGGAAGGGATGGAGGAAACAACTCGTGGAGCCCGTGCCAATCTCTGGCTAGGCTTTACTTAAGTCATGGGAAGGAATTCATGCTGGGTAAATGAGGTAATGAATGTGCAAGTGCTTTGCAAACTGCAAAGTGCTTTACAAATGTGAAGCATTATGGCTCTCATCTATTTCTCTTCTTCGTGCTCCCAGGGTTTCCTAATAAGAGTTCCTTTTGAAAATCCTAGCCTGACTTTAGGTTAACTAAAGGGAAAGGTGTGTGCAATGTGGTAGGTAGGGGGCCTGTGTACCCTGAGCTTAGCAGAGGTCCTGGCTAGGAAAGGGGGACTGGCTGACAAGAGGAATGGGGACAGGAAAAGGCTGCACGTTGCACAGTAATTAACCTCTCCCAACCTGGACTGTTTCCTAGGTCCAGGGGCCATCCTAGAGCTGTGCAAACCACTCTAGAAAGACCAAATGGCCTGTGCTGAGAAGAGTGAGGGTAAAACCCAGGGCTCTGGTGGCTGTGAGTAAGTGTGGGCTATCTTGGGAAATGTTTTTGATCCCTGAGTCTGTGTTTGCCACTCAGTCACCCAGGCTGGCCCAGGCCAGTGCACACCATTTCCAGCTGCTTTGTGCAAGGGACACAGACTGGCCTGGAAGAAGGAGAATTCTGACCCCCAGGACCCTTGATTATCTCAGCAGCATGGGTTCACCAGGCTGGCTTGCTTCTACCTGTGCCCAGCATGTTCCTGGCCCCTTCCCTCACTTCGTATCTGGGCAAACACTGGACTTGTGAAGATCTACAGCTCTGCTACAGCAGGGTCCAGCCAGCTTGGGCAGAGGATCCAAGGCACCAGATCTATTTTCAAGGCAAATTTCCCTGAGTTTATGGTTCAGTTCTACTTAACGTACGTGTATATATTGTCAGGGGCAGAATAGCTCCCCCTGGAGAGAGTCACATGAAATCTCAGCCTCTTTCGTCCCACTAGGGTGTGAGAATGAAACCTCGGATGATTGCATGGATAATCATGAGGGTTATGTGTGTGATTCTTCATGAGTTGTGTCTCCTTAAACTCTTGGGAGCTGTCTACACCATCGACTTCCTGAAGTGCTAAGCTGGAAACTGCAGGTTGTTTTTACGCACTGAAACTTAAGCATGCAGCAAGCATTGTGTTTGTTATCTGTTCGCTGCTTCATACCTAGCACCTAGCACAGTTCTTGAAAGGGTGGGATCGAATATGTTTGTTCACTGAGTGAATACATGTATGAATATGGCTGGACCATCACAAGACAAATTTCAAAGGTCCCAGCAAGACAGTGTTGAGGCAGGTTCTTTGCCGGAATGTCAGCTGATTTTCACATGATTAACCGTATCCCATCATTTCCGCAGACACATGGGTGTGATTTCGAGAGGCTGTTGAGGATGCAAAGAGTAGCGTAAGTGGTAGAAGCACTCCATAAACCAAGGAAAGGCAGGGAGTGAGCCTGACATGGTCAGCAGACAGTGAACACTAGAAGGGCCAGAGGTTAAACTTGCGCTATTTGAGTCACTTGTTTGGTCTAAGACTTTCTGAGTTTGTAGAAAACTACATTTATTCATTACCATCCCCTTTCCTCACTCCCCAAGGACACTTAAAACCTGCATTCAGATTTGAACTGGGAAAGGGTACAAGCCCTTGTCTGATTGGTTCCGCTGTTCTCAATCTTCAGAGCATACCAAAATCATCTGTGGAACTTTGGGAACCGTAGCTCTCTGGACTCCATCAGAACGTCAGAGGTGTAAGTTGTCAAAGCTGCACAGGTGATTTTGACGCCCTGAGAATGACTAGCAGAGTCCCACATTTCCCCCAATCCCCTGAGTACATCTGCAACATATGCCCCTTCTTAGTTTCTGGGGTTTCTTTCTTTCTTTCTTTCTTTAAAGATTTTATTTATTTATTTGACAGAGAGAGACACAGTGAGAGAGGGAACACCAGCAGGGGGAGTGGGAGAGGGAGAAGCAGGCTTCCCGCCGAGCAGGGAGCCCGATGCGGGGCTCGATCCCAGGACCCTGGGACCATGACCTGAGCCGAAGGCAGACGATTAACGAATGAGCCACCCAGGCGCTCCTTAGTTTCTGGGGTTTCTTAAGGTATGCCTCCAACATGGTTTCCACGTCCCACATGTCCTCTGACCTGGGTAGAGAGCAGAGGGACCCTTATGTCATCCACAAAGAGCAGCACGACCATTTACCTTTGCTGTTCTTAGATTAGGTATATTGCTGAAAACATGGGCACAGCATGGGCATGTTTTGGTGGAGGTGGCAGGAAAGGAAGAGCATAGAGCTTTGGCCAGAGGGGCTGCTCAGAGCAGGACACGTGTGGCAGTTCTCCGAAAGTGTCGGCTACAGTGTGTTCCAGGCCTCATTTATTCATTCACTCATGTATGTTTCCTTCGTTCATTGGTTGCATACTGAGTGCCTACTGTGTGTTCGGCGCTGCAGACACCATAGCGTACAAGACGGCCTAGTCCCTGCCTCATGGAACTGATAGTCCAGAGTGGGGCTGAGTGAAGAGAGAGATAATAAATCAACAAATAAATAACAATTATACAGATTTTAGTAGATTGACATTCAATAGAGAAAACCTCGAACTACTTTTCACACTATTTTGACCCCCCCTCCCACCCCTATGGAATCAGTGGAAGTGGCTTCTGTGTTCCAGAGGCACTGGGCAGTTATGTCTCATTCCCGTGCAGGAATCCCCTGCCGTCAGTTCTCCATCCTCCTCCATCTCGATTACTGGCTCTGTATAATTTACTTTTTAACATTTGGTAATGCCAAACATTTTACAGATTGAGACAGCTGAGCTGGACTGACCTGTTCCGTAGTGCAAGGCCAGTGAGTGGGGGTGAGGTGGGGGTGGGACTACCTTCAGGCTCCAAACCCCTCCTTGACCTTCTCCCCTAAGGCTCTACCTACTGTGGTCTTTCTTCAGCCTCCAGAGCAGGTTGCCTCATTTCCACTCTTTTTAATTTTCTTTATTAGAGTCAAGACTTCAGTTAACTTTTCTCTGTAGAATGACCGTATTAGGCAAAAGTTTGTGTGGGATCCAATAAAAAACATCAGATGATATTGAGCATACGTCAGGCAAAGCCTGCAGCCCCATAAGTTATTATGTGTAAATGTTACAACTTTATTTTGAGGAGAATACATGTGTACTATCAAGCTGTTTTATGGATACGCAGTATGACTGATTACAGCATGCGGATCTGTCGCAACAAGATAAACTCAGATAGAATAATCTGTGGATATTTAGGCCTCAGCAATTTGTTATCCAAAGACGACTCTAGAAATGATAATTCTTCTCATTCCAGCGATTTCTCTATTCCACTTCCTGATAAAAACCCATTTCCAGAAAGCTGACTTCTGATGCCAGGGGTTCTCTTCTTGCTTGTGTCCCCTTCCAGTTGCTCAACAGTGAACAATGGAAAGTTGTGTTTGCCATTAAAGCCATAACCACAGTGGGACTTGGCCCAGAGTAAACAGGTGCCGGGGGGGTGGTTGCCAGGGCTGTTGCCCCAGAACAGCCTCTGCTGCTAAGCTAACAGATAAGCAAATGTGAAAAAATAGCCATGGTTTTTCACCACATAGAACAGTTTGGGTAAAAGCGGATTACATCAAGTAGCAGAATATTTTGTAGATCAGTCCCAGGCAACTTGTTGCTACAAAATAACTGGGTGGAATTCATTAGCAATTTTCTGAATAACCATTTGTTTGTGACACAAAATTGCTTGAATGAATTAAATCAAACTCAAGGCCCCCACCTCTTCCTTGAGGACATTGCTGACTACCTGGGGGTACCGTGACCTTCTCTTGGCTCCTTTAGAGTCTTGGACCACTGTTTTGACAATGAGTTACCAATGTACATTCCCTTGGATTCCTATCCTGAGTTATGACTTATATTTAACAGTTACACAACTTTCCATGTATATAAAGAGGAGACATGGCCCACTAAAAGGGAATTCTAGATCTGGAGGGCAAAGCCATGTGTCGGCTTCTTGGGTGCTGCCTCCCTACTGGTTCCATGACTTTGGGCAAGGCACTTCCCTTGAGCCACAGTTCTATCACCTGAAAAGCAGAGACAGTGACACTTGTCGTATCCATTTTGCAGGGTTGTTGTGAGAAGCAGATAAGCAAATAAAATATTTGAAAACAATTTATAAGCTGTGCAATTCTATTCAAGAAATACTTATGAAACCACTAGGACCATTTCACTTGCTTTGGGTGTAAGTACGGTCACTTCCTTTTTACTTTCCCAATCAGTTACTTAGACTTCAATTGCTCTTATTATCAGGAAGTCCAGTTCCTTATTTCTTACCACCTACCATGCACATTTCTCCCATAAGCAGGGAGGAAGGCAATTGAAAACTCCATCTGCCCATGGAGGTGCTGCTACTTGAGGGGAGGGGTGGTATCTTACTGCATTCTGGCCCACAGGGCCTGTCTTGTCTATGGGTCCCTGGCTGGTACCCTTCTGATGCCCTTGTGGGTCCAGATCCCTGCACCCCCAGCCATTTCTGGAGTTTCCTATATTTGGGTCCCCACTCTCACAGGCTGAGCTACTGTTTTCCCAAAGTGTTTCTCCAGGGTGACTGGCTCCTGAGGCATTTCCAGTTTCCACCACATCTTGTGCCAGAATCACCCTGTCCCCATAACACCCCATAGGTCCTAGGACTGATCTTAGGTCACCATTCGCATCCCTCGCCCTTTCCCTTCTGGGAGATCCCAGTCATTCTTTCTTGCCAGAGGACTTGGCAGATAGCATCCTGAATAAGAGCAAGGACTCTGGAGGTCAGCCTGCCTCAGATCAAGTTCCAGCTTCACTACTTCCTAGTAATGTGTCTTGGGGGAGAATTACTTAGCATCTCTATACCTCAGTTTTCTCATCTGTGAAATGGAAAAAGATGGAAAATAAAATCTCATAGGCTTGTCTTGAAAATTAAAAAGAGAGCTCCTGGGTGGCTCAGATGGTTAAGCGTCTGCCTTTGGCTCAGGTCATGATCCTAGGGTCCTGGGATCGAGTCCCGCATCGGGCTCCCTGCTCGGCGGGGAGCCTGCTTCTCCCTCTCCTTCTCCTGCTCCCCCTGCTTGTGCTCTCTCGCTCTCTCTGTCAAATAAATAAATAAAATCTTTAAAAAAAAAAATTAAAAAGAGAAAATAGATGTAAAGCTCTTAGAAGTGACTGGCATGGAGTAAGCACTATAGAAATATTGTTCGCTGTTGTCTGCTGTGACTGATCATGGTCACAGTGATTCATATATACCAGTTTCCCTAATCTGAAACTTGTGCTGTAGGGATAAGTTATGGGCTGTGTCTCCCTCAAAAAGCTCCTGGACTCCTAAGATAATTAATACAGCTTAGTCCATGCCCTTTGCCTCCATGACATTTGCTAAGAGTTAGACCTGTTAAGTTAAACAAAAAGAGGCAGAAGGGAAGTTGTGTCAGTTAGCTTTTGCTGTATAACAAATTACCACAAATATGCTGTGGTTTGAAATGACAAGCATTTATTTCGTTCATGGTTTGTCTTTTCTGGGCTGGTTCAGCTGATCTCTGCTGGATTTTCTCAGATGTCTCTGGTTACCTGGTGTGTTGGCTGGTGGCTTGATGTGCTTGGATGGTTTCACTCACACATCTAGAAGTTGGCAGGTTATTGGCCAGGTATTGGCTGACTGTTGGCTGGGGGGCCTTGGTTCTTCTCCATGGGGGCTCTCAACTTCCAGCAGACTAGCTTGGGCTTATTCACAGGGTTGTCTCAGGGTTCCAAAGATGGCAAGAAAAGAAACTACAAGACCTTTTGAGGCCCGGGGTTGGAAGGCACATTCCATTGGTCAAATCTACCTCTTGATGGTAATGCTTCATTGCTAAGAATTTGTGATTATTTGCTGTTAATCACAGCAGTAAATGCTTAGGGCAGTGGGCTCTTAATTTCCATTTGCATTCTGAGAGGGTTGTGATTTCACTTTTACTAAGATGTTTCTCTTTCTCTCTTTTTTTTTTTCTCTTTTAAATTTTAATTTATTGCATACCCTCTCTGTGTCAGACACACTGTGGTCACAGAGTACTCAGGGAGAAGAGGAAGATGGGTTAGAGGTGCCATGCTGATGTCTGATAGTGGCTTTAGGTTGGTCTAGGGAATATAGGAAGACTTCTTTGAGAAAACCAAGTTAAGGCTGAGTCTTAAAGGATGTCAGGAGATAGCCACATTTGGGGGGTGAAGGGGAGTAGAAAGTAAGGATAAAATGGAAGTTACAGAAAAAGGTCACCGGATCCTGCTTCCTTAGCTACAATCAGAGCAATGAGACCTGGAGACTCTCCCAGCTGTATCCACATTTAGTGGAAGAGCAGGAATCCAGGTCTCCTGACTTCCCTGTCTTGATTTGTACCCAGAATTAGGTCCCCAAATAAATACATCTCAGTTAAGGCCACCTTGGGAAGTCTACTCACAGACTTAATCATACTGCCTCCTCAGATCCCTGATTTTAACCTGCCTTATGAGGAGCTGCAGATCCCTCTCCACCCCTGACTCCCGTATCCCAGATATCTGTAAAAGTAAGATCTGCTCTAGGATTGGCTAATGAGTAACCCAAACAGAAGTCTCTGCTCAGGGATGGCTGTATGGCCTGGAGACCTCCATGCGGTGGGCCATGCTGTGAAACTACCTCCAACATTCACGTTGCATGCAACGTGTCAGAATATATAACGGTGCCAAAAGTTTCATGGGATATTATTTTGTTGCAAAAAGGTATAAGAGTGCAACAATAAATTGATTGTTACACTTGTGGAACACTTGGCCCTTGAATCCTGCCTTAATTAGGAACATATTTTGCTGCAGAGTATCAGCTCTTCTTCTGGCCATAGTGCCTAGCTGAGAACCCGGGCTGTCCCCAGCCAGACGGAAATCAACCATGAACTCCACTGCTGGCCATAGCACAATGCTTTGCTTTGCAGCCTTCAAAGCATTTTCACGTTTATCATCTCATGGAATTCTCGTAAAACTCTATCAGTGAGGCATATAGAAAAGTCCTCACTTAGTGGATGAAGAAGTAGAGGCTCAGAGGAGTTAAGAAACTTGCTCAAAGCCTCAAATTAGTGAACGGTTAATCCAGTACAGATGGCCAGCCTTTAGGCCTTCAAGAGCAGCTCCTGGAGAAATTCAGAGCAAATGGCCTCTGGCATGGCATCAGATTGCATCCTCAGGGTCCCTTGCACCCTGGTACAGGTCTTGCCCAAACCAACCAGCCTAGGTGTTGGTACCTTCTTAAACCCTTCTCTCTGATTTGACTTTCCTGCACATGGCCTGGTGCCTGACTACAACACCCATGTGATGCTTCCAGCCCCACGTGGCCATCTGTGTTCCAGAGTGCTTGGTCAGTAGGAAGTGGAGAATAAAAGGCATGTCGTGGGGCGCCTGGGTGGCTCAGTTGGTTAAGCGACTGCCTTCGGCTCAGGTCATGATCCTGGAGTCCCTGGATCGAGTCCCGCATCGGGCTCCCTGCTTGGCAGGGAGCCTGCTTCTCCCTCTGACCCTCCCCCCTCTCATGTGCTCTCTCTCTCATTCTCTCTGTCTCAAATAAATAAATAAAATCTTTAAAAAAAAAAAGGCATGTCGTGGACTCTACAACTTCTGCTCTACCAAAGGCCATTCTCTGGTGGGCAGGCAAGGAATCCTGAAGTCATACCTTATTTAACCAAATCAGTGCACACAGATTGCCCAGCTGTTAGACATGGGGGAAGGACCATGGGAGCCCTAAGGGAGAGAAGGCCTGGCTTAGACTGTTTGATAAGGGGATGGTGATTAGACTCTCTATGTTGTTGAGAGCAGAACCAGGGCAAACTGCAGAGAGTGTCAGGAAGCAAATTTTAATGCATCGCAAGGAAGAACTTTCTACCCCTTTAGAGCTGTCCAGAAGGAGAAGATTTTGTCTTAAGTGATCGCTTATCTGTCATTCGTGGGAGTTGCCAGTCCCATTGCTGAAGAGCAAGAACTGACAGAAGAGGCTTTTTCAGTCAAACTAAAGCCCATCAATTTTCTTTATTAGGCCCAACCATTGGTCCTAATTTTAGATTCTGGAGCAGCATCAGATAAAGCTAATCACTCTTGCACATTTTACAAGAGGGGCTTGTAAATGAGTTTCTAATTGGTGGAATTTCAGGCATGATTATAAAGTGAAATGAAGAATTTCAGGCCAGTAGGGAGATATTTTGGGGCAGTGTGGTTTTTTCAGAGCCTTTAAATCATGCCACAGAGCTGACCAGCTACCATCCTGGGTTGGATAAATGTATGAGAAATTCATTTAATTTTTAGTTGCTGAAGATACTTTTGGTGGGAACCAAGTGGCATCAGTAGGGCTTGAGAAGTTTTCTCGGAGTCTTTGGTAAATGCCTCTTGCCTTTTAGACTCAGATTATGAAGTTGAGGCCTCTGAGGAAATGGCTGTCCTGGTTGGGGCAAGGCCACAGGTGGGCCGGAGGGGGTGGTGCTGCAAATGAGCCCTGCATCTTGTCGCCCACTCACGTGGAGATCTCTGGAAAGAATGCAAACTATTAGCGTAAGCAGGACTGACTGCAGCATGGGCTGGGCCTGAGAAGAGCTCCACCAGCTCGTCATGTCCCTAGTATTGGACATGGTGTGTCACTCCAGAGGGCGCCCTGGCTTCCTCCTGGGTGGTCACAGGTAACAGCAACATCCAGTGGCACACCAGAGGTGTCTGAGCTTCTTGCTGGGAGTGCCACCGCCAGCAAGGTGTGCCTTCAGGGCCCCCGGCCCTCTGCCCCATATCACTGCCCTCCTTTCTGCCCTCATCTTGTGTGAACATTATTTTGGACCATCTTGGGTCCCGAGTATTGTGGAAATAATAATGAGGGAGTTTAGCTCCCACTGAGGTGCTAGGGGCTCACTCTGTGTAGCCCTTGTGCCTAGCCCAGGAAGGATGGTACAATCAGTTTCCTGGATATTTCCCGCTCTCTCAGTCCTCTTTGTTTATTTAACCAGTGAGTGTTTCTCTCTCTTTTTTGGGTGGTAACAAGAGAATAGGCCTGCCCTCCCCACACGCCTCCGTGCACGCATGCAGTTGTTTGACACTTCCTGGGCTCTGACATAGAGTCAGACACTGTGCTGGGTATTAGGGACATGCTTAGGGTAAAATGAAGTCCTTGCATGACCAGCTGAGCGATGGGCCTGCAAATGCACATATTTAGTACGGTGAGACAATCACTGCAGTGGTGTTTTGCACAAAGGGCAGTAGGACTCAGGACAGGCCTGTTGCCCGGGGGGGAGTCAAGGAAGGTGTGAAAAAAGCCTTGATGACTGAGTCCGCATTTTCCACACAGACGAACGGTCAGGGAAAGCTGTGTGCAGGGTCCTGAGGTAAGAGACAGCAGGGTCCCAAGAGGGCAGGGACTGCATCTGCTTTTGCTCCCCATTGTGGATCTGTTCATAGTGAACTCTTGTCCTCCCTAGAATATACAGCTATGCATATGTCATTAAGTTTATATACCTGCATTAAATTTTTACTACCAAACTAATACATGTACATGATTGCAAAATCTAAATTTATGACAAGACTTGCAAAAAACCTAGCAGTTCCTTGGCCTACCTTTCTATACTTCTGAGTCTTACTCCCTAGAAACGCCTTTTCAACTTTTTGAGCTCTTATTGCTAGCATTTACCCTTCTATTTCTAAATAATATTATTATACTGCTATATCTCCAGGACGATGTTTTTTTAACTTCCATCTACAGAAGGGTAGGCTTCCTCTCTTTGAGCTAACACATCACCCCTTCTCTTTCTTCCATCCTTCCAACATAGCTGTAATGCAATTTTCTGTGAAGTTTATTTTTAGGATTTTCATATTTATATCTATGAAAATATTCATAAAGGAATACAGATAGGATAATTTCCTTTTATACACAACTTTGTTTTTCCAAGAGCTAAAAACTGTCAAATTTAATAGTTTACCTAGTTTTCTTCGTACCTACCATTGATTCTTCCCCAAACTCTCTGACAGAGCTACCAAGATCCCCTAGACACAGTCAAACCCACTGGGTGACTAAACAGTGCTGCTTTTTTTCTTGAAACCTCCCTTTCTGGGACCCCCAACCCCCCAACTCTATTTGATTTGGACTCCTCCCCCTAGGCCTGCTGTGCCCTTCCTGTCTCACTTTCCTCTACACTGGTCTCCTCTGGTGACCTCCTCCTTCCTTGATTTTTGTCTTTGTTTTACTCTCTTACTTTGGTGAAGATATTCTTTCAGAAGCTTCTCATGAAAACCCACAAGAGCAGTTGCATATCTGAATACGTCTTTATTCTCTCTTCACATTTGACCAGATACAGAATTCTAGGATGGAAATACATTGCTCCAATGTGTTCTAGGTTCTGGTGTCCCTATTGAGAAGTCTGATGTTTTGCCAATTTCTGCTTGTGTGTGTGATCCTTTTTTTACCCTTCTCTGAAAGTGTTTATCTCTACTTTTTATCCTTGGTATTTTGAAATTTCAGGATGATATATCTAGGTGTGCATCTCTTTTTCATTCATTGTGTTTGACCTTTTGATAAGTCCATTACATCTGGAATTTCACACTTTTGTTCTGGAAATCCTTGTGGGCTTTGTTATCTGTAATTGTCCCCCATGTTCTCTCTGAGCTCTCTTACTGAAATTTCTATAAGAGATTATTGGACCTCTTTGATGAATACTCTAATTTTCCTATTATTTCTTTTCTTTATTTCATCTCACTGTCTTCTGTCTACTTCCTAAGAGATTTCTTATATTTATTTTCTAGAAGTCAGTTTATTATAGTTATTGCATGTTTAATATCTATTTAGTCTTTTTTATTTTCTGACTTTTCTTTTATAATAATCTTCTGTTCTTGTTACATGGCTACCTATCTTATTTTTTTCTGAAGATATTAACAATAGTTTTTTAAAAAGAATTCCTTACCTTCCTGCTTTACTTTTATTTCCTATGAGTCCCTTATTTCCAATTTTTGTTTTGTTTTGATTTTTGTTAGAGTTCTTAAATGTCTGCTGATCTTTAGCTATCTGTTCATATTCCAGAGGGAGGAACCATGTTGCTCACTGGAATTCTGTGGTTATGGGTAGGCTTTGTTGACTAATGGGCTTCAGTGTGACATGATTGGATGCTGGAAAGTTTGTTAGCCACCTCATTTTCGTGAGCCAAATGTCAGATTCTTCAGAGACAAACCCGCTAACTTTCTGTCTTATTGTCAGTCTTCTGGGAGCCCAGTGGGTTAGGGAAGGAGAGTGTTTGACCATTCAGTCTTTAAACTTTACTTTATGTAGGTGCTAGTTCTGAAGGAGACAGGCCTGAGGCCTGACCCTTAGACCAGCCACAGTTAGGGAAGAGGAGGAAGGTGAAGTCAATGAAGGGGACAGAGGACTGGTCACCGTGTCAGGAAGAGAACCAAGGAAGATGGAGATGATCAACAGCATTGACTAGATAGCCCAGTGTCAAACCAGTGTCAAACCAGTTGACTTTAGGCAACAGTTGGAGGTCTTCACTGCTACTGTGGAGGTGGAACCCAGCTTGTGGGAAAGAGGGAGACCATGTAGGGAGAGAAGCTAACTAGAGACTGAACTCTCTGCCTCACTTGAACCTTGTCCCTCTGCAGCCATTGCTGGCTCCAGTTCCTCTTCCTTCCATAGGTTCTGAGTATATTCTGGAGAAATAGGGGATGCATGCACATCAGCCATCAGAAGTGATTGACAGGAGATGAGAGGGAGTCTTAAATGTATGAAAGTAAAACAAACACTTTATTTAAGGAAAAGGCAACTTGGAAAAAAAAAAGCCTAATAAATAACTCAGTACAGCTGGCTTAAGCACTTTAAAGCCAGTGTCTGTGATAAGCAATGAAAACATTAATATAAAATGCTTCACCATAAATGAGTACAATTCAGGCTGATGTATTGCAGCTGAGCCGGCTGTTGGATGGCATGCTTTTAAAGTGATGTTTACAATCAGTATTTTTTCCTTTGGTAATTAGAAGAAGGCAGAAATGGCTGGAAGCCCTGCCAGGGTGTGGCTCTGAGCCTCAGGAGGGTGGGAGCCCTGCTAGCAGGCTGGCCTTCCTCTACATCCCCATTCCCAGCCAGCTTGAGACAAGGCCGTTAGAAAATCAGTGTGACACAGGGCTGAGCGCAGAGCTCAGAGCCTGGGTTCACTTGATGGGCAGCTGTGAGGTCTGGAGGCAATGGGTCAGTATTTCTGGGCTCTTTACCTCCCCAGCTAGTTCTGGAGGTCCCAGAGGTGTCTGCCAAGTTCTCTGAGACCAGGGCCCCCATGTCCCTGCTGACTCTTCCTCCTCTTCTGCTCTGGAGCCTTTTGGCCATGTTGCCCATCGAGCAGCTCACCCCCAAAGTCCACTCAAAACAAGCATGTGTTTCACTTTAACATTTTACCAAATGGAGGGGAAAATGTCACCTGTCCTACCATGTCAGTGTGCTTGTGGAAGAATCAGATAAAATAATCATACAAAAGAACACAGGAATGTTAAGCCTTCTTTTTAATGTATGGACTATCTGATAATCATCCTCAAGAGGACATTCTGTCGTAGGCAAAAATAAAAAGTAGCTCACGTGTGCTGAGTGCCAACTTCCTGCCAGGCCCGAGTGGTCCCTCCTGGGGATGCACCTCCCAGCTCCTGGCTCCATGCCTGTGTGGACAGCCTTCTTATGGCCTTCAAAAGCCCTTTCTTTCTTCCTGTCTCAGCTCCATCAGGATCTACTCCCTTGCCGCCAATACCTGTTTCTCTCTCCGAGCTTTCTTGTAGCCCTGCTGACTGAGAAGTGAGAGTTGTTTTGTTTTGTTTTGTTTTCTTTATCATTGTTGTCCATGAAACACATTACAAGGCCCTTTTCTTGAAGTGTTTTACTGTCAGTCACTGTGGGGAAAATAAACAAAACAGCATAGATGGTGAAGAGATCAAAGAGAACCTTGATAGTTCTCACTGGCTAGTGGCTCCTGAATTCTTAAACAGTGACTCCAGAGTTTCCCAAAAGGGGACCAAGAGCTTCTCTAGCTATGCCTGGGGTCTCACTGACAGTCCTTGATGACTTAGGAGCGAAGCCAGCCTGCTCAGACTCTCACCCATAAACACCTATAAACCTGGCTGGCTGTGCCCTGCAGGCGCCGGATGCCACCTTCCTCCCAGCCCCTCATCAGGAGGAGTCGGGCTGCTTCTCTGGACCCTACAGAGTTTCTCCCTGGACCTAGACAAGTCTGTGTTGTTTCCATTGCATTTCCTATGGCTTCCATCACAAGTAACCAAAAGGTTAGTGGTTTAAAATTACGCAAATTTATTTATCTTACAATTCTGGAGGTCAGGAATCTGATCTCATTGGGCTAAAATCAGGTTTTGGCAGGACTGCATTCATTCTGGAATCTCTTGAGGTGAATCTGTCTTCTTATTTGCCTTTTCCAGTTTCTCGAGCCTGCCCACATTCCTTGGCTCACAGCCCCTTTTCACCTTCAAAGCCAATAATGGGTGGTTGCATCCTCATGTCCCCTCACTCTGATGTCCATGCTCCTGCCTCTTCCATCTTTTAAGAACCCTTGTGATGCCATTGGGCTTGAATAATCCAGGATAATCTCCCTATTTAAGGCCAGCTGATTAGCAACCTTATTTCATCAGAAACCTTAATTCTCTCTTAAGGGAACATATTCGTAGGTTCTGGGGATTAGGACATGACATCTTTGGAGAAATGCATCCCCTGTCTATCACAACTATCTACAATTGACTTTTGCTCCTTGAAATACTCCCCTTCTTCTTGACATAAGATCACTGTAAAGACTGCTTCCACTTTCAGGTAAAGCTTGTCTTATTACCTGGGGTCCCTGAATGGACAGACTCTAGTTTCTCCGGAGGCTCCAGTGGTAGGCAGGTGCCAGCTTTCCAGGAGACTCCATTGCCAGCAACGAGAAGCCTCTTCTGGGGCTTCAAAGACCCTCTGTCCCTATCAGCCTCAACTCACAAGGGAGCCTTGTTCACAGCACAGTGGTGTAGCAAGAGGCCATGTGCCCTGAGAACCACAAAGGGTCCTGCTGCCACTCCAATCACCTGCAGGAATTTTTTAAAATTTAATTTAATTTTGTTTAAATTCAATTAATTAACATATAGTATATTATTAGTTTCAGAGGTAGAGTTCAGTGATTCATCAGTTGCATATAACACCCAGTGCTCATTACATCATGTGCCTTCCTTAATGCCATTACCCAATTATCCCATCCCCCCACCCACCGCCCCTTCAGCAACCCTCAGTGTGTTTCCTATGATTAAGAGGCTCATGGGGCACCTGGGTGGCTCGGTTAAGCAGCTGACTCTTGATTTCAGCTCAGGTCATGATCTTAGGGTTGTGGGATCAAGACCCCCATCGGGCTCTGTGCTCAGAGCAGAGTCTGCTTGTCCCTCTCCCTCCACTCCTACCCCTGCTCCTGTGCACGCTCTCTCTCTCTATCCTTACCTCTAAAATAAATAAATAAAATCTTTGAAAAAAAAAAAAGAGTCTCTGTGGTTTGTCTCACTCTCTGTTTTCGTCTTAGTTTATTTTTCCCTCCCTTCCCTTACGATCTTCTGTTTTGTTTCTTAAATAACACATATGAGTGAAATCATATGATAATTGGCTTTCTCTGATTGACTTACTTTGCTTAGTGTAATACCTTCCAGTTCCATCCATGTCATTGCAAATGGTAAGATTTCATTTTTGATGGCTGAGTAACATTCCATTGTATATATTTATACCACATCTTCTTTATCCATTCATCTATTGATGGACATCTGGGCTCTTTCCATAGTTAGGCTATTGTGGACATTGCTGCTATAAACACTGGGGACCTGCAGGAATTTTATAATGGTACACTCTGGTATTCTATACTTGGGAATGACCAAGAATGATCATTTGTCATCTAAAATAGTTTGAACAATCAGAAATAAGGAATGTATATACAGATCTTCCTCAACTTATGATGGGGTTACATCCTGACAAACCCATCATAAACTGAAAATATTCTAAGTCAGAGATGCATTTAATACACCTAACCTACTGAATAGCATAGCTTAGCCTAACCTACCAATGGTGCTCAGAATGCTTATATTAGCCTACATTTGGGCAAAATCACCCAACACAAAGCCTATTTTATAATAGTATTGATTATCTCCTGTAATTTACTGAATACTGTACTGAATGTGAAAAACAGAATGGCTGTGTGATACAGAATGGTTCTAAGTGTATTGGTTATTTGCCCTCATGATCACGTGGCTGACTGGTGCCCAGCATCATGAGAGAGGATCATAGGGTATATCATTAGGCCAGGAAAAGATCAAAATTCAAACTTTGAAGTATGGTTTCTACTGAATGCATATATTTTTTTCCCATCGTTATAACATTGAAAAAATTGTAAGCCAAACCATCATAAGTCAGGGACTGTCTGTATATAATTTCTAAGCTGGAAGGAGAAGGTTAGTTTTGCCAAGCCCCTATTATAAGGAAGGCCAGCTGCTCCCGTAGACACCATCAGTCTGCCATTATCATCCAGTACACAGTAATAGCTCTAGGACCGTGGTCTGGATCCACCAATGCATCACCTTGGGCAAACTACTTCATTTCTGAGCTTTGGTTTTCTTTTTCCTCAAATGGGAAGGCTTAATTTGAAGTGTGAGACAGAACGTACCAGATGCATACTTCTCTACTCCTTTCTTCTACCATTTGCCCCCCCTTCAACTTCAGTTATCCATACTTATCTTTCATTGTTCTCATCATGCTTCATTTATTTCTAAAGGGTCTAGGAATGACATGTTGCTATTTTGAGGCCCTCCTTCCCCCATCCCTGACATGCATGTACATGCGCCTATGAGCATGAATACACAGACACACAGACACACACACTGGCTAGAGATGTGGAGATGGTACAGAGATGCCTTGGATTTTCTACCTCAAGCCTGCCTCTCAAATGGAGAGGAGCTAACCCCTCAGGAAGAAAGGTCTGAGGACACAGTGGGGAAGGCTTAGGCAGAGGGAACTGTGGGTGGAAGAGGGTCTAGAATCATCTAAATTAACCCCCTGCACAGCTTTTGATTTGAGAGCCCATTCCCCAGGCCCAGTACTGCTGTTCCCCAAACTTTCTTTTCTTCCATGGGGGATGGTGAACAGCATCATAGGGTGAGGGGTGGGATGAGGAATTTTTCACTGTCACTGAAATCAGCCTAAACCACTCCCCTCTGTACCAGAAAGACCTACACACAAAGGGCCAGTCAAACTCAGCTCTTCAGTGCTCCCCAATCACCACTGTGCTTCTTTTCCAGACTGCAATTATAAATTTGAACTGAATAGATGTATGATATGGAAATGCTTTAAAACATTATTAGGAACAGCTTTTGCATTAGTGGTAATAAATCCATACCTGCAGTCACTTCTCATTTCTGTCTAACTCTTTGATAACTTGAAAAATGTAAATTCTGTTCCAGTGTAAATTTGGATAAGTGGATTGGTGCCCTCCTTCCTTCACTGTTCTGCTCTTCTCCCTTCTCGTCCACTTGTCCCACTCCCCCAGGCCTGTCCACAGCACCATTCAGAATGGAGATGGGAGAGCTCAAACCTCCAAGCATTGACTCTGACCTCAAATCCACTGCATGATCTTGAAGGACTTAGGTACACTTGGTACCTTGGTACTTGGTAGTGAGAAGGCTGCTTCTCAGATGGCTCTCAACCATACCTCCTGGTATTCATGCCCTCTGCATGGGTTGGACCTAGTGACTTGCTTCTAATGATTAGAATACCATGAAAGTGATGGGAATGTCACTCTGAAGGTTAGATTATAAAAGGCTCTGATGTTCATCTTGCTGGCCCTCTTTCTCTTGCCTTCTTGGCTTGCTGGCTTTGATGAAGCGGGCTGCCATGGTGGAGAGACTCACATGGCAAGGACCCAAGGGCAACCTCTGGTTAACAGCCAGTGAGGAACTGAGATCCTCTGTCTGATGGCCTGTGAAGAACTGAATCCTGCCAGCACTGCTGTGTGAGCTTGGAAGCGGGTCCTGCTTCATGGGAACCTTGAGATGACCGTAGCTCCAGCTGCCATCTGGCCTGCAGCCTGTGAGAGAGCCTGAAGCCGCCCCAGCTAAGCCATGCCCAGGTTCCTGGTCCACAGAAAATGGAAAATAATAGAGATAATAGTAAAGAATAAATGTATGTTGTTTGAAGCCGCTAAGTTTTGGGGTAATTTGTTACACACCAGTAGATAACTAACATGCCTTTAATGTCACCGATCTGTAAAATGGAAACTTTCCCACCAGTCCTCCTAAGTATAGCAGGAAGAATAAGGCATTAAGACACATTCCAATAGTGAAACCTTATTCTGGTTGCATCAATAGTAGTCAACCATTGATTTATTCCAGAAATACCTACTGAGCACCGATTATGGTCAGATGCTACGCTGTGAACGTAGGCTACAGAAATGAATATGACATCTTCGTTTCCTTCGATGAGGTCATGGTCTTGTGAGGGAAGTGATATACAGATTGGAAACAGAGTGAAACACCGTATATTAAATGTTCTGAAATTTCCTCAAAATGATTTGGAAGCCCAGGTACCAAATACAACCTTATATAACAAAATTGCTCACCAAAGTAGGAAGAATTCTTGGAAATCTTCAGGGATTTCCTGTTCATCCTTTCCCACCGAGGGAACCACCCAGAAAAAAAATGAGTTTAAGTAGGACAGAAGGGTTAGAATTGGATAAGACCGTTGAGTACAATCCTAAAGCGTGTTCATGATGCACTCTGGTCCTAGGACATACTTTCAATAGGGACCCCCTTCAACGTCACCTATCCAGACACTTGGCTCTGGCCCCATCATGTACTCCATCTGCAGCAACCCCTGTCCTTAACACTATTCCTAATCCTTCCAGTGTTTTCTGTGGCTTCTCCCTCTCACCTGACCTTTAAGAGCCCCTGGAATCTGAACCACATATTCCAGCACCAGACTCTCTTTTGTTTCACAAATACTGTTTGTTCACTTATTCACTCCTTTTTTCAATAAAAGGGAAACAGAGGCTCTAGCCCCACCCAGAAGGGTAGAGCAAGTGCTGGGCTTCAGAAAGAGTGGGCTAAAAAGAGTATCTGTTGAAAGTGTGTTTGAGAAGTTCTTAGTCCCCAAGAGTCCCTCCAGTACCCAGCTTCACACCATGACAGGAGAACGGAAGTTTAGTCTTTGTATAAATTGAACCCCAGAGGCCCAAACTGCATCACTGGCCACAACAGAGGATGGGTGGTGGTGGTGCCTTAGGGAAAACAGTGACTGAATGAAGAACATGCATAGCCTACATCATAGCTTCGTTGCTTCCACATGGTGAGACTTGAATTGGTTATCTGCATCCCTGACCTCTTATATATCCAGCTTTAACTGCCTGCAGAACATCTCTGCTTGGAGATTCTAGCATTACTGCAATCACAACCATGCCAACCCACACAAGTTCCCTCAGCATCATTTGGTCCCCAGACATCCAAGCACAATGTGTACCGGGGCCTTTGCACTGGCTGTTCTCTCTGCCAGGAATGCTCTCTCCATGTATTGGCATGGCCTACTCACTCTTCCACTTTAAATTTTTGCTCAGATTTCACCTTCATAATGTGTCCCCCTTTGATCTTCCTTTTTTAAAATCCCTTCCCCCAACCTTGAATAGCCCTTGGTATATAATTATCTGTCAGTTACATGTTTTTAAAATGAGGTGGAGCGCTTGAACAGAAGCTGGAAACCCATGTATTTTTTTTGTGTGTGTGGTAATATATTTATATATTAATTATATACATATATATTTATATATCAATTATACATATAAATAAAGTTTGCCATTTTAACCATTTTTAAGTGTATAGTTCAGTGGCATTAAGTACATTCAGAATGTTGTCAACCATCACTGCTACATTTCTAGAACTTTTTCCATCATCTCAAACTGAAACTCTGGGTCCATTAAACAATAACTCCCTGAAGATATTTGCAAATAGCATATCTGATAAAGGACTAATATCTAAAATACATAAAGAATTCATACAACTCAATACCAAAAAAACCAATCCAATTAAAAAATGGGCAGAGGAACTGAATAGATATTTTTCAAAGAAGACATATAGATAGCCAACAGAAACATGAAAAGATGCTCAATATCACTAATCATCAGAGAAATGCAAATCAAAACCACAATGAAATATCATTTCACACTACTTAGAATGGCTAATATCAAAGATAAGAAATAACAAGTGTTGGTGAACATATGGAGAAAAAGGAACCTTTCTGCACTGTTAGCAGGAATGTAAATTGGTGCAGCTACAATGGAAAACAGTATGGAAGTCCCTCAAAAAATTAAAAATAGGAATACCATATATTTCCAGTAATTCTACTGCTGGGTATTTACCCAAAGAAAACAAAAACACTAATTCAAAAAGTTATATGTACCCCTATTTTTATTGCAGTATTATTTACAATGGCCAAGATATGAAAGCAACCTAGGTATCATCAATAGATGAATGGATAAAGAGGATGTGGTATATACATATAATGGAATATTACCCAGCCATAAAAAAGAATGAGATCTTGCCATTTGCAATGGATGGTCCTGGAGGGTATTCTGCTAAGTGAAATAAATCAGACAAAGAGAAATACCATATGATTTCACTTTCATATGAAATCTAAAAAAACAAATGAACAAACAAAAAATAACAACAGACTCATAAATAGAGAACAAACTGGTGTTTGCAGAAAGAAGGGGGTGAGAGGATGGGTGAAACAGGTGAAGGGGATTATGTCACGGGGATGAAAAGCATAGTATAAGGAATATACTCAACACTATTGTAGTAAATTTGTATGGTGATGGATGGTGACCACACTTATCGTGGTGAGCAATGCATAATGTATACAGTTGTCAAATACCATGTATATTTTATGTCAACTATACTTCAATTTAAAAAAAAGAGAAGAAACAGTAACTCCCTATTTCCCCCATCCCCTTAGCTCCTGGAAACCACCATTCTACTTTGTGTCTCTATGAATTTAACTATCTACCTCATGTAAGTGGAATCTTTAATATAGATTTGTCCTTTTGCATCTGGCTTATTTCACTTAGCATAATGTTGTAGCAGGTGTCAGAATTTCCTTCCTTTTTAGAGTTGAATGATATTCTATTGTACATATATCACATTTTGTTTATCCATTCATCTACTGATGGTGGAAACCTCTGTTTTTTTTCAGAGATCATGCCCAAAGGACTATAGTGTGGGATGGCAGGTGGGCCTGGTCACCCCTTATGTTCCTCTTGATGGGTAAGAGCCACCGAGTTGTTTCTCCTATGGATTTGTGGTGATTAATCACTAAGGGAGAGGCATTTCTGGACAATTAGAGGAAGCCCTCAAATTTGGGGTATGAAGTTACTTTTCTTTCTCTGGCACTACAGTGGAAGCTGGAGATAGAATTTAATGAAAGTTGTGAGGATGAGTTATTTACTTTATGGTTCATAAATAATGAACGAATGGACTCTATGTCTCCAAACATTATTTATATCAGTTCTTCATTGAATAGGTGACTTCAGGCTAAATGCTAAAACCAAAACAAAACCTGAAATTAAAAGCAACTATAGCTAAGAAAAACTGAGAAACCACCTTGCTAGAGATCCCAAGAGGGCTTACACTGGGTTTCTGGGGTGCAGTGCCCAAGCTGCTATGGGAGCTGGGCTAGCTAGGTGCTTTCTGGTGCCCCTCAGAGGGCACTCGCATTCACTCAGGTGTGGTACCCCTTCATCTTCTCTCATCCCACCTTGTTTTGTGTTCTGTTTTCACCTAATAATGTATCTGGGGATGATTGTAATTTTAAAGAAACATATATCAGTTTTTCTTCTGTGTTGACCTTGAAACCCCATGTATAGTTTATTCCTCTTGGATGTATTTGATGTAGTTCTGGGCACTGAGAGTGCTTCTTAAGACAATGAAGTGAGTCCTAAACACCCTCCTGCCTAGTTTCTTGGGGCCTTCCTCTTTCTCTCCATGAGCTACCAAGGCCTGATAGAGCATATAAGGGTAGCCACATACCTGCCTCCCAGGTAAGGCCTTTCCCCACTGCTCTCCCTCCCTGAAGGCAGGACAACCTGGGTGAGAGTCTGGTTCCCTGCTTTGCACCGATGTGTTGTGAGAAGAGCATCCTTTGACTGTTAATGGGCAAGATGTGGAAGAAAAGGAGAAAACTGATAAACTATTCCAGAGAGGGTGTTTGGAACTTGAGATTCAGGAGAACTGAATCTCTATGAGAACTTGGGGAGATCCTAAAAACACCCCCACAATCATGGAATTTGAAAGGGAGAAGGGGCCCCCAGTTAGACTCTAGATGTGCTCTCCCACGGAAACACGTTGGGTCTAGGGTCCTATTAGGACAGGATTGCACTCCAGTTACATGGGGTTTCAACAGGCTTCCGTGGGCTGCCTGGGACTCCAACCACCACGCACAACATGGTTTCTATGGGAAAATGCATTTTGAGTACCAGAAAACTGACATACACTCAAAGTTTTGGAACAGAGCCCGTTCTTAAGTTGGAGACTGCTTGAATACCACATTCACAGTTAAATTATATACATAGGCCTATTTTTAAGACATATGCCTATTTCAGCTTACGTAACAATGGGAATTGGAAGAAAGAATTGATAAAAGTAGAAAATCGTGTTCTTGGTGGGAAAGGGGGAAGATGTGAACATTCACTATGTAGAACACATTGAGTTCTGCATGAAAGGAGAGTAGAAAACACAGAGGGAATGCCTAAAATATTCTTTAGGTTTGTGTGGTTCACCCATGTGGGCTTTCTTTGAAGTAGCTCCATACACATACAGTTCTTAATTTTGAGACCAATGGTTGAATTCTATAGTAACAAAGAAGTTTGAATTAAATTAAGAGGTCAAGGTATGACTACAGCCTGCATTTTACAGGCTATGCCCAAGTCATGAAGGGCCATTAGTCTCCTGTCTCCCCTTGGTCTGTGGGCTTCCAGGATGGTGGATAATGAACTCTTCCAGTGCCAGACCTAGAGTCCCTTGTCCCAAATGGGCCTAACCTGCAGGAGGCAGTGATAACTTTGCACAGGACCATGCCTTGGTGTCCGTTTTCCAGAGCTGTCAGTAACTGAAGGTCAATACCCATATCTATTTGTCACCAACCCAGTGTTTAAAACTCTGGGTACTCTGGCTCTACAAATGAACTAACTTAAATTCACTTCATTTTACTTTACTTCAAATAATCGAGGGCGCCTGGGTGGCTCAGTTGGTTGAGCGACTGCCTTCGGCTCAGGTCATGATCCTGGAGTCCCAGGATCGAGTCCCACATCGGGCTCCCTGCTCAGCAGGGAGTCTGCTTCTCCCTCTGACCCTCCTCCCTCTCATGCTCTCTGTCTCTCATTCTCTCTCTCGCAAATAAATAAAATCTTTAAAAAAAAAAAAAATAATCGAACCCAGTAATTCATGAAGTTAAAGTAATTCATTTCAATTTAACTACTGTAAATCAACAAATCAGCTCAGGTGAGAACTGAATTCAATACCCCAAATATTGATTAAACGACTCTAGTTGGCTGGTACTATGTTCTTAACTCTGGAAAATCATGAAGATGGTTCAGTTGGCCTTTGGGTTGGGAGAGAGCTGTGGGATGAATATTCTCCTCTTCTCCAACTGTGTGTATTTTATTCATAGACTGCCCTTGTATTCTAGACAGAAATAACTAATATAAATGCTGTGAATTTAAGAAACAGTTTTAGTTCTGATTCATACCTCGAGTTTGGAACAGAGTAGTTGGTGTCTCATAACAAAAAAAAAAGAAATGGAGGAAAAGAGGGCAGGACTGGTATCAGAATTCTGGGGGAAAGCTGGCTCTTCTCCATGGCGTGCTCACTGTGTCACCCACACCCATTCCCTGTGCTCAGTGAGGAGGTGGCTTCCACACCCAAGGAGGAAAGATTCTTTCGTGTGTGTAGCTTCTCCTTGCCTGGCCTTTTCATTAGCACAGGCCTGTTTTCCAGGGGAGTAGCTACCCAAATCGAGAAGGATGGATCTGTGTGCTGATAGTAGGGGCAGTGAGGAAAGGAGGGAGTTAGGTATGGATGCTTTCTTGCATCCTGATCATCAAAGAGATGAAGGAACTCCAGCAGAATGGCAAGAACGCTGGGCTCTGGGTTAGGAGGCCTCTGTTCTGGTTCTTGTTCTGTTAAAAACCAGCTGGGTGATCTTGTGCGAATCACTTGCCTTTTGTGGCAAGCTGCTTGGCAGTGTGTCTTTTAACTCCATAATCGGAACCAGTGGTGGTAACTGTGGGAGGAGAGATAAGCTTGCCTGTATTCCTGGGTGTAGCTTCTGCTGGCTCCAGCAGTGGACAGCTGGAGCTGGTACAGCCATTAGCCTGTAGCTCTTCAGTTTCTGTATCAATCCCAACTCAGCAGGTTAGCTTTTAGGCACTTGGCCCCATAAGCCAGTTGAATCTGAAATTGATGGTGTGGCTGTGCCCCTGGATTTCATTGTTAAAGTTTTTTCTTAAATACCAGCAGGCCCATCTCTGCCCGTCAGAGCCATCATCATACTATGAATATGTGCCAGGCTCTGTATTAATCATTTGCCATTCATTGCCCTGTTTAGTCTTCAGAACTGTTCCATTGGGAGGTACTCTCCCTATTTTCCAAATGAAGAACAAGCTGGATTCCAGCTGATAGCCACCTGATTCTGAAACTCATTCTTTTAAGCCCTAATGATATAATCCTCAAGACGGGTTTCTGCTGCCATTTTCTACCTCGTCATCTAGTTCTTTGGATGGCATACAATGCTCTCTTGAAGCCCAGGCCACTTGGGCTTGCCTTTGACTCTCTGGCAACTTTTTTCCTAGACTCTGTGAGCCTGGATCCTGTTCCTTGAGTCCCAAGATAATGAGAGCCAGTTTTCTGGCTCTACATGAACCACACCTTCTTGCCAGGATGCTGCCCCCACCTGAATTTGATAGCACCTGCCATCTGGCTCATCCTGCTGACCCTCCCCATCCTCTGAACTGTAGTCCTAGGGATGTCAGGGCTCATTGGAGCTAAGAGTGACTTCATCACAGCTCTTTGGGGCTCTTCATCACTGATTTGAGGTTGGCCCTATAGGTCTCCAAGTGTTCTTGGCTCTCTTCTGGGCATCCTTGCCTTTGCCACCTGCCCACTGCTGAGAGCTCAGCACAGATCCACCAGAGTTTACTTGACTTATGACGTCTGGGGCCTGAGGAGAAGAATTTAGGGAAATGTGGTAATCCAGGCCCAGACTGGAAGGTGACCCCAGGGGTCAAGCCAGCAGTAGGCAGTAGTTGCACAACAGAGCTTCAAAAATACACCTTTTGTTTTATTCACACGTTACTTTCTACTCTCACTTACTTCTTTGCTTGTGGAGAGCTCTTGAGCACAGAGCCCCAGGGAAGAGAGGTCTTTTCACTGAGGCGGCCCAGTCTTGTTCTGCCTGTGTTCCCCTTAGGATTTGGTTGTTTTCCATCTTAATTATGCTCCTTACATCAGTGGCTGGTGGGCACACAACCTTTAAAGGAGTTTATCTTAAAAACCCACTCTCTCCTGAGAGAAACAGTTCTATTTGGAACTGTGAGACTTCCAGGGATTGTGTGTATATATGTATGTGTGTGTAGGCTAGAGTGGAGGTGGTGGTAGCTACTTTCTTGCTTACTGTTACTTTGGGTAAGTCAGAGCTGAGGTCTCTGGGGATACTTAGATGCCCCCTAGCCTTGAGTGTCATCAAGCACACAGGCTTCTGCTTGTGATACTGCTATTGAATCAACTGGGGACAGTAATGATAATTGTGAAGGGGAACCAGGGCTTGTGGGTTAAATGAGTGACAGCGCCATGAGTGTAGGTTACATTTGCCTAACTTAGTGACTAATTGTAACATATTTCTTTGGATTGAGATTTTTAAGACCTCTGACTGAATAGAGATATCATCCTGCAGAAGTAACCGCTTGTAATTATCAGTCATTCACATTTTAGTATAAATCGACACACAACTAAATTACCAAGTGCAAGGTCTTTCCATATCTAGGAGAACTGTTAGATAATCCATTCATTTACATTTTGATTTACTCACTTGGTACCTTTTTTTTTTTTTTTAAGCTCTGTGTATTCTGTCCTATACAGGGAGACCAAGCAAAGAAAAAGAGCTGGTCCCTTGAGGAAGTAGTTGGAGACCTGGAATCACTCAAGGAAATAATAGAGCATGACAAAGGTAAATTACAGTTAGGAGCTGGGCCAGGTGTTATAGACATAGCTGCACATTGATGTTGAATGAAGCACGTTTCAGTGGGGCTGAGATTAGCTCTGAGGAGGAGCTAAGATCTGCTCTGGAATTTTACTCTTGGAATTACGCAGATGAGGTTGATAGGATTAAAGTCAGGGTTAATAGTATAGAGTAAACATTGCAGAAGGAGAAAATGGGTAGACCATAGGAACTGCAGAAAGCAGAAGGCTTGCGTTACATGTAAGGAAACACCTGCTGATTCTGTGATGGTGCTGTTGAGAGAAATCCCTTGCTCTTCTTTCCCAGCCTAACTGCCTGATTCATTCTTTCTTTAGCAATGTCCATCTCTTATTTGAATTTTCTAGCTCTCCCCCATTCCCCCCACCTACTGGTGGACAGGTATGATGCTCTGCTTTCACATAATAGGTGCTTAATTAATGATTGAATCAATGAAAAAAAGAATCATAGATCATCTTGAGCATATCTGCTGAACTACTTTGATTCTTCTGTACTAAAGTTGGTTTATCCCAAATCTGAAACTGGAAAGGAAGGATGATCTAATAACAAATGCCACATTTCAACCCCTGGTCATGTTTCTATTCTCTGTCCATTTCTCATGAGCATTCACAGGGCCTCACTCAGAATCATTCAGACACAGCTCCTTTTGCCATTCATGTGCTTAGGTGCTGTGGAACAACCAGGCCAAGAAGATGCCACCCTTGCTCCTAAGGACTTAAAACTGGTTGTTAATTTTACATGAGGAGCAGTGAGGAATTTCCTTGGGAAAAAAGATCGACTCTATAATAAAATGTCATCCAAAATGCATACTCTGATTTCTTTACTAAATATCAATGCTGTGACCCCTCATTAGATTATATCTTTGAGAAGGTGAACCACCTGAGAAAGAGGATTAGATATTCCTGACCCATGTGATACTCTCTCTGGCTATGGGTCCCTTCACCCTGCTGAGGATGGGCTCCCCGATACAGCACAGGCACCAGGATCTCATGGAGGAATGCAGTGACTCAGTGTCCCATTAGATTCCATGGGCCCCAATTTGTCACCCATTCCTAAAACTTCTGGATGTGACTGTATGTGCAGTCCCACAGCTTCTACAATGCTAAAATGTGTTCATAATCTGTTATTCTCTCTTCTTGTTTCTCCCTAACCAGGAAGGCAGAATATTTAGATTTCTGTCAAACTCCCAAGAAGCTGACTTTCGAATCTGCACTATCGTTGTTCAGGTCTTTTCCTGCCTATTCAATGACCATGCCAGGGGGCTGGACTGGCTGTCGCCAGGTGCCTGAGAGGGGGAATGACTGCTTCCGGTATGCCATGCTGCTGACAACAACCGTGCCAGTCCTCCAGTCACTCTAGCTGGGTGATTATCAGGATGAGAAAGCAGATAGCACTGAACCTGTGACGGCTTTATAATTCAGTAAACACCAAGTGGAACAGATTCAGAAGCATTAAAGCTCGTGTTGGAGAAACAGTGGACAAAATCAGACCCAGCCCAGGAGGTGAGGTCACACTAGTGTTGGGCAGAAGATGCCCAGGTTGAGTGGGACAACTTCCAGGAACAGAACTGCATGGAATCCAAACTGGGAGAGTTAGGGGGAGAGGGCAGCTGGACGTAATTCTCACGGATGAAATCTTGACAGAGAGCCCTTCCCAGCCATGCTATGGGGCTGATAAAATGCAGGGACATTTTATGGAGTCCTATTTTGGGGGAAAGGTAGCTTTCTTCTGGGCTAGACCCCAGCTTCCCTTTCCTTAGAGCAGTGATTGAGCCAGGGTTAGCATGCAGGGCTTAGGGCCAGGACTGGGTGTGTTTCTTGTCCTGGGTTAGGCCCAATCCCTCCTTCTCACAGCAAACCCCATGCACCTGCTGCAGCCCTCACCTCTGCCTCTGCCTAGTCCTCTCTATATCCCCAACTCCTCCCCCCGACCCCAAAACTGGGGCAGCATCACAGGGGCTTAGGTTAATTGTTGGTTATTCTGTAGGTGACTCTGATTTCTTCATTATGCTAATATTTGTCCCCTTTTGTATTTTTTGAGATGGAGATCTGAGGGCTGTCCACAGTAGGGTCATTTGTTATGTTTGTTGATAGCTGGTTGGTATTTCTTCTTCTTCCCACACCAATTATACACCTCTCCCCAGCCCACTTATTTCTCTATACACTTGGGGGTGGGATGAGGCTAAATTTACCTTTTCTGTTCCATTAAAAGTCTGCCTAGCTGTTGATTTTCAAAGTTGCTTGTTTTTGACTGGCCTGAACTGACTCCAATGTATCAAAAATGCCAATAGTACCTTGACCCTCCTGGATATAGAATTGGTTTTATCTGTGTATCATGTTTGTAATTTCTGTTGGGTCATTTTTCTCTTAGTAACGTATTTGAAGACCTAGCCAGGCACTGGCTGGGAACATTGGGATGAGGAAGACCTAGTGCGAATAAGATCCAAAGCTGCCCATGGAGAGAATGAGAACAGAAGCCTGGAGGGACTGACTTACCCCATGGAAAGTTCCAGAAGGAGATTCAGGTTTGTGAGTAAAGTGCAGTGCCCCACTGGTACAATAATCACAGGATACATTTCAGTAATCTGGGCTGAAACAGCAATGGGGGTACTGGGACTGGTAACACTTAATGACTACAGATGGAAGTGTGTCTCAAGACACAGGAACAGCTGAGAGCTTGGGACCCCCCCCTTTGGTATCTAGAAGGGGAATTACAAGTTCCAAGAAGCACCCCATCTTAGGAGGGACTGGGCTGGCTTTCTTCCTTCCCTCCTCCTTTACTTCCTTCTTCAAATAACATGCAGTAACTCTGCTGGGCCCTGGGTCAATCTGGTGAACAAACAGACAAGACTTTTGGAACTCAGAGGGGAGCAGAGTAAAACTAACAAACAAATGCATGAAAGAACTACATATTGTAAAAATATCTACCAAGGAAACAAATAGTGCTAAGAGAGCAAGTGGTGGTGGTGGGAGGTGAATGGAGAACCACCTACCACATGGAGAACAAAGTTCAGCATGGTTGATCAAGAAAGCCAAGACTCAAAGGATGAAATGGGGCTGACCAGGTTCGAAACATAGAAAAGAGAACTCAAGGGGCATCTGGGTGGCGCAGTGGGTTGAGCGGCTGACTCTTGGTTTTAGCTCAGGTTGTGATCTCAGGGTCGAGAGATCGAGCCTCATGTTGGGCTCTGTGTTCAGTGTGGAGTCTGCTGGGGATTCACTCTCTCTCTCCCTCTGCCCTCCTACTCTCTATCCCTCTAAAATAAATAAATAAATCTTTAAAGAAAAGAAGAAGAGAGAACTCAAAGTAGAGGAAAGAGCCTATGAACAAGTCCTAATTTAGAAAAACCTTGACTTGTTCAAAGAACTAAAAGGGGATCAGGATGGTTAGAGAATGGGCAAGGGGGACAGAAACAGCTTACTGAGGTAGGCAGAGCCATGGAACTGTATCAGTTAACTTTTGCAAACAAGCAATCCTAACATTTAGTGGCTTAAAACAATGATGACATTATTTCTTGTGATTCTGTGGAGTTCTGGTCTGGGCATGTTGCCAGGGCTGGAAGGTCTAGAATGGCCTCACTTGCATGTCTAGGGTCTCAGCTGGGATGGCAAGGATGGTGGTGGCTGGGCTTCCTCTCCAAGGGGTCTCTCATCTTTCTATAAGAAGTCCGGGCTTCTTCACATGGGTGGTTGTAGGATTCCTAGGAGTGAGAGAGGGCAAGCTCCATGGAGCAAGAGTTTTCCAAGCCTCTGCTTGGGTCACAGTTGCTAATGCTCCATTGGCCAAAGCAATACATACAGTCAAGTCCTGATGAAAGGCCAGAAAAATTCACCTCTAGATGGCAGGAACTGAACAAGATGGCAGTTAATCAATATAGTCTCAGGAATGAAAGTAGAAGTTTTGTTTGTTAATTGAGTACCTGGTCTGGGCTGAGCTCCATTCAATTATTCCTTCCTTCCTTCCCTCATTTAAAAAAAATTATCTGCTGGTGCCTGGGTGGCTCAGTTGGCTAAGCGACTGCCTTCAGCTCAGGTCATGATCCCGGGGTCCTGGGATCGAGTCCCACATCGGGCTCCCTGCTCAGCGGGAAGCCTTCTTCTTCCTCTCCCTCTGCCTGCCACTCCCCTGCTTGTGCTCTCTCTGTCTGTCAAACAAATAAATAAAATCCTAAAAAAATAAAAATAAAAATAAAAAAATTATCTGCTGTGTGTTAGGCACTGTCTTAGATTTGCAGCTGAGTAGACTTGGACCTTGTGGTCAGACAGTTCATGTTACAGTGGGGAGATGCCAAACAGGCCCTGGTAGTTCAGGGTGGCCCGTGCTGTAGCAGAGGTGTGCCTGGGTATAATGACGAGAGGGACAAGAGGACACTCACCCCAACTGGGTGGTGAAGAAAGGAGGGTTTCCAAGCCTGAGCTGAGTCATAAAGAGTAAGAAAGTGACGACAGGCATTCAGGGAGCAGGAGGGGAGCAAGGCAGACATCTGAGGCCAGCAATGATGAGAGGCAGAGCCTGGAAACATGGGACTAGAGCTTTGTTAATGCTTCCTGTTGCAGGCCACACCTGGTCCTGAGCACCGGGCTCAGGGCTAGGCTTGAATGCACAGTAGTGGTGGTAGGAATCAAGGGACCCTAGCACTGGGGAAGGGGAGTGGTGGGCCTGGGTCTAACAGAGACCGCAGACCGTCCTGGTGTCTGATTCTGCACTCTATGCCCAAGGCCCTCCGAAGCTTGTGCCAAGGGTCTCCCATCAGACTGCAGGCCCCTGAGTCATATAGTCAATGCTGGCAGACTGCCTTAGCAAAGCCCCAGCACCTCCTTGCTAGAAATAGTTTCCCGAAGCCCCCATACAGATTGTATCCTGAAGGGACAATAGGGTATGAGTGTATTATTCACTGCATTTTCCATGTGCAGGGGGTGAGGATGGGGAGAGAAACAGAAAGAATCTCAGGAAATGTGTATATTTATCCTGGCCTCGCCTTAAGAAAACCCAGCCACCAATCCATCAAAAATGAATTTGAGTTTGGATAACATTAGTGTTTAAGGCAATGCTCTTCTCTTGTATTGATTCTCTGTGGGTTGAAATGGAAACAATTTTAGAAATGTAGTCTTAGGTTTCCTTAATCTGCGTGGCTCAGGGAGGAAAAGGCTGTTGTCACTCGTGCTAATAACCACAAGGAACACGGTTCTAAAGCGCTTAGCTGGAAAATGAATTCCAGAAGCCAGCCCTGGCCATGCCTCCAGGGAAGTTGTTTCCTAAAAATTCAGCATCTTTCTTTCCTTTAAGGGAGTTGCCTTAGGTGCAGAACCACTTGGGAAATAAAAACTAACATGTAGAATTAAGGAGTCCCAGGAAGGGAGGAGTCAACATGGGGTGGGGTCCTCATTGTCATTGGTGGGGTAAGGGAATGGGTTCCTTGTATGGTGGACTTTGGAAGTCCAGGAGAGGTGTCTGCTTGCCACCACCCAAAATAAATATCTGTTTGGAGTTCCATTATGATACAGTTATTCTATTTTTTGTTGTATTTTATTTTATTATGATACAGTTGTTCTTTAGATTAAGGCATTGGAAGTACCTGTTCAAATGTGTGTGATGTTTTACTGCCTTAGCAGAAAGTATGTGTCACATTAACATGGAGAGCAGAGAAAGGAGAAAGGTTTATAGCATAGGGCACTGCACTGGGAAGAGAAAACATGGTGGAACCTGCAGGGGTCAGCGAGAGGTCATGGAGTATCTAGGTTTGGTGTCTAAATGCAGTGAGGATGGCTACCCCCACAAGGAAGTTCTGGTCCTTCTAAAGCAACTCATGTCTGTGGTTTGGGCTGAGCTTTCTGAAGACCCGACATTTGAAGCCTAGTGTCCCAACCCTTTGACTGTAGGAGAGAAGGTAGGGACGTCAAAATTGAAATGAGAATGGAAGTCAACAGCCCTTTTCCCTCAGAACTTGCCCTATTGTCTTGTAACTAATAGAGCCCTGGTGGGTATTTGCCCGTATAAATATGGGCTCTATTTGCATAAAGTGTTGGCACAGTTTGCAGTGTACCTCAGAGGAGCTATCAGTTCTGTGGCCTTTTCTCTGTCACCTGAATTTTGTCACTTCACACCTTTCCTCCTTCTCACCACCCACTTATCCTGACCCAGATCTGGGGGGCCAGAGCGTGGGAGGAGTTTGGAAGGTGACGGCAGATGGACCTGTCTTCCTGCTCCTTCAGAGACTGGACTTCCTTTTCCTCTTCTCAGGCGTCCAATAGCCTTCTCTGGCAGCCATGTGTCTCAGAATAACACCTTCCTTTTTGGTATAAGTAATTTGCTTCTAACAATTATAATCCCCATCTCCATCAGCAGCCTGCATTTGAGCATAGCTTGTGTACATGGCTGACTCAGCCCAATGGTGATTTTTCAAAGAGACACAGACCTGGAGACACAGACGAGGTGGCTTCCCTGAATCACTGCCAGGAGGCCAGAGCTCTGGGGAGTGAGTTCCTCCTGTCACATTGTCCAGGTTCATTAAGGTGAAAGTTCAGATGCTCAGTTCACATCAAGAATTGGGGTTTACAGCAGGTGAGCCCCATCAGGCATAGGTGGAACATTCCAGGACAGGAATGCAGGAAAACAGAGCCATGCTGAGACTGTGGTAGAGTGAGTCTTGGAGGCTTTCAGATTCTAGGCTAGTTCTAGTGCCTGGGTTATCTTGGGCACTTGGAAGCTCATGGTCTCCTGTTCCTTCCATTAATGACCAACCACCTCCCCTACGACTCTGTCTGGTTTTAGAATTTCTGTTTTTTTTGTGGCTTCTGCTCATTGGGTCAAACTGAAGACTTAAGGCTTTTGCAGACTAGTTGCTTTTGGTGTGATTTCCATGGTTGCATTATGAAATGGCTCACTTTCTCCCCATAAAAAAATTTCCAGCAGAGAAAGTATGATGTATCCAGCTGATTACCACTATGCTTATTTGGTCATAGTTTGGGTGCCCACTCCTTCCAAGGCTGCTGGCCAATATAGAGATTGGTTTTTCCTGATCCCAAATATTATCTAGCCAGCTGTGGCAGAAGATGGGTGGGGAAGGGTGTTGTCATGCAACCATAGGCACCCATGTGGGAAGATCTCTTGGAAGGGTTGGTGGGCATGGTAGGCATTCCAAAGCTTAACCTGACCTCTGTGCCTGGTTGTCTAAGATGATGGCAACTCTGATAGCAGCCAGATTCAGTAGTCATCTATGTACTTGTTATGCTGAGGAAATCTTAGATGGTTCCCTCCATCTAATACTAGTTTTCTGTTGGCTTGTTCATTTGTCCTACTGGCTGAGGGCTTCTGATGTCTAGTATAATGCCCACCACATCCTTAATACTCAGTACTGATTTGTGGAATAAATAGGTGTTTGCTGCTTAGGTTATCATGGAAATATCTCCTTTCCATACACCTAAATTATAAGCACATTTAGCATATTTAAAAAAATCTACAGTGCCTAAGGACCAGGTATACAATTGGTGATTATTAAATGCTTATAATGCTTGTTAAATAAACAGAAACATAGGAGAGATATTGTAGGGTATGGTCTACCAGCCCTTCTAATGGGTACTTTAGAGGACTTTAGGTCAGCTTGTCCTATTGTGAATAATTAGACCACTGAGTGAGGAAACTGAGCAGGTAGGATCAGGTGCTGAAGAAATAAAACAAGGTCTTATTCCAGGGGCCTCATGGGCAGAGCCCAGACTCACTTGACTATAAGGAGAAAAACGACCTTCTTAAACCTCATTAACTCAAACTCCACTAATTTAGAGTAAGCAATCACTCAGACCCATGGAGCTGAAGTTTGCTTTTGCACTTTGAAAAATTGCATCTGTAAAGTGAGCAGTGTCAGAAGGGAAATGGGAAAGTAGGGTGGATGGGGGTGAGAGGGTGGGGGAAAGATCGGGCTGAGTAATGACTGCAAAGCATAGGCCCAGTGTTAAAGCTCCGGAGGCCCTCCCGGACCTCTTGTTCTGTAGAGGCTAAGGGCCCTTCTGTGCATGCCACCTGCCATCATGGCCCTTAGCACACTGCTGGCAACAGACTGGGAACAGTCTGGGAACTCCTTGAGGACAATGCCTCCAGTCCCTTTTCTCTGTATCCTTAGCTCAGAGCCTGCCTAAATAAATGTTTCCAGTGAATAAATAAAGCAAAGCTTCCACACAACAGTCTTTACGTAAATATGAATACTGTGTTCATTCCAAACAGGTATTATTCTAGGACTAAGGTTTTATAGTTTTTAATCTTTTAGTCAAGTCCTGGACAAATTGGTCTCTCAGACCTACTATTACCACTATATAGTCCAATGTTTAAAAGGCAATTTGATGATTAAGATTAAAGCCAATAGCTTTTGAGTAATTAATCTATTGGTAATTAGGTGTTTAATGTTATGTTTCAATTTGTTACAAAGGGGCTCACCCCCTCTTCTCACTCTGGGATCCCAGGTCATGAAGAAGAAAATGTGTAAAAGTGTAAGTAAGTGAATGAATGAATGAATGAATGAGTGCTGTACAGTCTCCCTCACTGTAGTTCAGGTCCTTCACCTCATGTGGCCAGGTTGCCTGCTGGTGGGATTGAGTGCACAGAAGGAAGCTATGATGGGATTTCATGGCCAGGACAGGCCTGGCTGGCGCTAGAGTACAATTGGGTGGAAGAACAGCCCTGGATGGGCAAACCTAAGGGCAAGGGTGGGCAGAAGCCCAGTTTGCAGGAGCCTTATGGTGAAGGCTGAGGAGCATGGCAAATCCTTAGCTTTAAGGAAGTCATAGAAAGGGCATAGAGGAGTTCAGGTGTCAGCAACCAAGGACCTGGCCAGTAGGTGGCATCCCAGGAGCATTGGCAGGCCCCAGGATCCTGCCTTCTACCCATAGAGACACCATAGTTTAAGTCTAGGAAGCTGCTGAAAAGGAGAGGTGCAGCTCTAGTCCTGGAGGGGATAGAGAACAGGGTAAGTCTTCAGGTGCCAAGAAAAGGACAGAAATGAGTTTATCATAATTGAGTATCATAATTGAGGTGAGTATTACTTGGTCACAAGAATAATACAGTTGTCTTACTAGCAGTGGGACATGAAGCCAAGGCTGGACTAGCGCAGGGGTGACTTGAAACTGAGTCCTTTGGTAACAGTCTACAGGTCTTTCAATCCCCTTTGCTATTAACATGTCTTTAGAAAAGGGGTGGATGTGGGCAGAGGTCTTTCTGGAATTAGAAGGAAGTATAGCATTCCTAAGTGTCAGATATGGGGCAGTGCCAGATTGGTGGATTAGTTAATTTAGACAGACCCTTCAACTGAGGACTAGAAAAGGTGAACAACAACAACAACAACAACAACAACAACAGGAAGCAGTCTGAAGGCATTGGAATGCTAACAAAGTAGTACAGAGTTTCTCAGTAGAAGATTAAAATCCAGAGATGTAGCACTGGTAAATCACCCTCAATTTAGGTTGGACTATGAAAGACTATACCTTAGAATACAGGTGAACTAGATGTAAAAGAACCCTCTAAAGACTCCAGCCTAACTTGAATTACTAGATGGCCCAGAAATTCTTAATACCTGGAATAGAATTAAGGTAATCCAAAATTTTTATCATTCTCAAATATATGACAAAAACGGGAAAATCACCTCAGGAGAAAGATATTATTTTATGTCCCAAATTATTTTTATAAGTAATTCTTTCAATACGTTGTCTGGCATGCAATGAAAGACCTATAAGGAGGCAAAACCAACACAAATAAGAACTTGACCAAAGAAAAATTCAAAGAGTATCCACATATTGAAAATATCAGGTGTAGACTTTAAAATAATTATATTTATTATTTTTAAACAATTAAAACAAAATGGAAATTCCAGCAGAGAATAAGAAACTCTAAAATTGATATAACAGATTTAAAAATTGGTTATATAGAAACTGTAGAAGTAAAGAGCAATATTGTAAGTCATGAACTCCATGAAATGGTTTACCTGAAGATTAGATGTAACTGAAGAGAGAATTAGTTAACTGGAACATAGGTCAGAAGAAATATCTGGAATGAAGCCTAGTTATATGAAAGGTGGGAGGAAAAAAAACCCAGAAATGAGGGCAAGGGACACAAAAGAAGTGGTGATAAGTTCTACTACATGTTTAACTGAAGTCCCAGAGAAAGAATGGAGCAGAAAAAATATTTGAAGAAATAATATCTGAGAAATTTCCAACAATGTTAAAAGAGACTAAGACAAAACTTAAAAACTTTATGAACCTCAAGTAAAAAATTAAAATCTCACATAGACCATCATTTTAAAATTGCAGAAAACCAAAGACAAAAGAAAATTTTAAAAGCAGTCATAGGTGACAGATTACTTCAAAGTGCATTAATTAGACTGATGGGTAACTGCAATAGGAAAAAAAAAAAAGAAAGAAAACCAAATGACTATAGAATGATATTGTTAATGTGCTAAAAGAAAATAACGGCCAATCTAGAATTTTACCTCTGAGAAAATATCATTCAGGAATGAAGGTAAAATAAAGACCTTTTTAGATAAAAGAGAATCTGTCACCAGCAATCTTATGTTAAATGAAAAGCTAAGGGCATTCTTCAAGTGGAAGGAAAACAAGCTCAGATGGAAGAAGGACGATGCAAGAGGAAATGAAGAATAAATATACAACTAAATCTAAATGATTGTTGAGGGGCGCCTGGGTGGCTCAGTTGTTAAGTGTCTGCCTTCGGCTCAGGTCATGATCCCAGGGTCCTGGGATAGAGCCCCGCATCGGGCTCCCTGCTCAGCGGGAAGCCTGCTTCTCCCTTTCCCACTCCCCCTGCTTGTGTTCCCTCTCTCGCTGTGTCTCTCTCTGTCAAATAAATAAAATCTTAAAAATAAATAAATAAATAAATAAATAAATAAATAAATGATTGTTGATTGTATAAAACAATCATAATGCTGCCTGTGGGGCTTAAAATTAATAGAGAATTAAAATAAATGAAAAGGTGGCATATAAATTAGGAGAGGGATAAATAAAGTAAAAATACTCTGAGGTCTTTTCCCTGTCTGGGAAAGGGTAAAGGTTCCAATTAACATTAGACTTTGAGAAGTTAAAGATGCAATTCATAGTTTCTAATTTAACCACTAAGAGAAACATAAATGTCTAATTACCAAGCTAATATACAAAAAAAAAAAGAAAAGAAAAAAAAAAATCAAATCATAAGAGAGAAAGAAAGGACAAAAAAAGCAGAATAGATTAAGAGAGACAAGCATAAGCAAATAATAAAGTAATTATTTTAATTCACACATATTAATAATTACATTAAATATAAATGGGTTCCAATAAAAAAACAAAGGTTATCAGACTCAGTTCAAAAAATTTCAATTGTATATATATGGGTTTTGAGATATACAACTAAAACATGAGGATAATAAAAAATTAAAAGTAAAAGAATGGGAAAAGATATACCATACTAAGATCAGAAAAGTAGATTTAAAAGCAAAAATATTGCTAGAGATAGAGGATTTCTTTTTTTCTTTTTAAATTCAATTTAATTAACATTTAGTGTATTAGTTTCAGAGGTAGAATTTAGTGATTCATCAGTTGCATATAACACCCAGTGCTCATTCCATCTAGTGCCCTCCTTAATGTCCATCACCCAGTTGCCCCATCCCCTCACCACCTCCCCTCCAGCAACCCTCAGTTTGTTTCCTATAGTTAAGAGTCTTATGGTTTTTCTCCCTCTCTGTTTTTGTCTTATTTTTCTTTCCCTTCCCCTATGTTCATCTGTTTTGTTTCTTAAATTCCACCTTTGAGTGAAATCATATGGTATTTGACTTTTCTCTGACTGACTTATTTTGCTTAGCATAATACCCTGTAGTTCCATCCATGTCATTGCGAATGTCAAGATTTCATTCTTTTTGATGGCTGAGTAATATTCCATTTATATCACATCTTCTTTAACCATTCATCTGTTGAAGGACATTTGGGCTCTTTCCATAGTTTGGTTATTGTGGACATTGCTGCTATAAACATGTGCCCTTTCTAATCACTATGTTTGTATCCTTTGGATAAATACCTAATTGTGCAGTTGCTGGGTTGTAGGGTAGCTCTATTTTTAACTTCTGGAGGAACCTCCATACTGTCTTCCAGAGTAACTGCACCAGTTTACATTCCCACCAAAACTGTAACAGGGTTCCCATTTGAGATAGAGAGGCTTTCTTAGTGATTAAAGGTTCAAATTACTAGGAAGCAGTAATACTTCAAAATTTGAATGCACCTAAAAAATATGACCTTAAGAATATATAGAGTAAAAGTTGACAAACCTAAAAAGAAAAACAAATCTACAACTACAAAATATATTTTAGCATCCCTCTCTTACTAGCTGAAAGAACAAACAGGAAAAAAAAGACAATGGATATAAAAAAGACCATTTTAAAAAAGGATGAACAAATTTGACATATATATATATATATATATATATATATATATATATATATATATGGCTCATTGTACCTAACAAATACAGAGTATATGTTTTTCAAGCACACAGAAAAACGGATAAAATTTGGTCATGTCCTGGGCCATCAAACAAGTCTCACATTTTCAAAGAATTGAAACCATATAGAATGTTGTTCTTTGATTGCAACATAAATGAGCTAAATACAAATGATCATTAGAAAAATCTTTGGGGCGTCTGGGTGGCAGTCAGTTAAGCATCTGACTCTTGGCTTCACTCAGGTCATGATCTCAGGGTCATGAGATTGAGCCCCATATTGGGCTCCACACTCAGCTTGGAGTCTGCTTAAGACACTCTCCCTCTCCCACTCCCCACCTCAAATAAATAAATAAACCTTAAAAAAAATCCTCATTTGTTTGGACATATGACATATGGACATATGTACTTCTAAGTAACCTGTTGGTGAGAGAAGTCACAAAGTAAAATAGAAACTATTTGGATTGGACTGTAATAAACAAAATACATCAAGAGTTGTGAAGTGTGGCAAAAGAAATATTTAGAGGGAAACTTTATGCCCATAAATGTACATATTAGAAAAAAAAGCTGAAAATTAACAATATGAACATCCATTTTAAATGTTAGAGACAAAATTTCAAAATAAACACAAAAAATAATGAAATAAAACAAAATATAAAAGTGAAAGGTAGCATAGAAAATAGAGGATCAATGAAACTAAAAGTCAGTCTTTGAAAAGAATAAAATAATTGATAAATTCTGGGTGGGAATAATCATGAAAAAAGAAAAAGAGCCCAAATAATGAAAAAAGCAAATTTTATGTATTATTTTTTTAATTTAAATTCAATTAGCCAAGGTATAGTACATCATTAGTTTTTGATATAATGTTCAATGATTCATTAGTTGAATATAACACCCGGATTTTCTTTTTCTTTCTTTCTCTTTCTTTCTTTCTTTCTTTCTTTCTTTCTTTCTTTCTTTCTTTCTTTCTGAGAGAGAGAGAGAAAATGAGAGTGCAGAGGGGAGGATGAGGGACAAGCAAACTCTGCCTCAGTGCAGATCCCGACACGGGGCTCCATCCCATGACCCTGAGATCATGACCTGAGCCAAAACCAGGAGCTGGACACTCAACTGACTGAGCCACCCAGGTGGCTCAAAAGAGAATATTTTCTAACTTGTTTATGAGGTCAGCACAAACTTATTACTAAAACTTGTGAAAAAAGAAAGGAAAATTACGCATCAATGTTTTCCTGAACACTTAGACAAGAATCCTAAACAAGATATCAGCAAACCCAATCTAGTAATATATGGGAAAACTAATTTGTAACTTTTCAGTTGAGTTTATTTTGTGATTACAGATTTGGTTTAAGATAAAAGTAAAACTTTAGCAAACTAGGGATAGAAATAAACTTCCTTGTAACAAAGGATAATCTCTCTGATAAAGGATATCTATAAAAACTCTACCTCATATAATACCTTATTACACTTAGTGTCATGTCTTCCAGGTACATCCATGTCTTTGCAAATGTTGGGATTAAAAGCCATCCTAACAGGTGTGAGGTGATATCTCATGTGATTCTGATTTGCATTTCTCTGATAATTAATGAGGATTAATGGGGTATCTTTTCATACACCTATTAGCTATTTGTATGTCTTGCTTGGGAGAAATGTCTATTTCCTTTCCCCATTTTTCAATTAAGTTGAAATAAACTAAATACAGAAGACAAATACTACATGATACCACTTATATGAGAAATCTAAAATAGTCAAACTCATGGAAGCAGAGAGCAGAGTGGTGGTTGCCAGGGGCAGGAGGAAGGGGAAAATGGGAAAGAAAGTATCAGTTATGTGTCCTGGAAACCTGTACAGCATTGTTAATAATACTGTATTGTATACTTACAGATTTACTGAAAGGGTAGATCTTATGTTAAACATTCATTACTAATACTAATAGTACTATTACTACTAATAAATTAAGAAGGCAGGAGGAAACTTTTGGAGGTGACAGATATGTTTATGGATTGTGGTGATAGCTTCAAGGTATATACTTATCTCTAAACTCATCCAGTTGTATACATTAAATATGAAGAGCTTTTCGTATGTCAGTCATACCTCAATAAAGTGTAGTTTTTTAAAAATAATAACCATTATTGGGATGCATGGGTGGCTCAGTTAGTTAAGCTTTTGGTTTCGACTCAGGTCACGATCTCCCAGTTGTGTGATTGAGCCTCACATCAGGCTCTGTGCTCAGTGTGGAGTCTGCTTCAGATTCTCTCTCCCTCTCCCTCTCATCCACTTTCTTTCTCTCTCTCTCTCTCTCAAATAAATAAATAAATATTTAAAAAATAAACAATTATTAATTATATACACAAAAGACAAAAAAATAATACTTTATATATATATATATTGACAGATTTTCTTTTGAGATAATGGCCAAGAACAAGGTGCCCACTATCATTATTTCTATTCAACATTATATTGGGTACCCTAGCCAATACAGCAAGAAAAATTGAAAAATAAATATTATTTGATTTGGAAAGCAAGAAATAAAATAGTATTTATTCATAGATTATATTATTGTATATGTAAAAGATCTAAACAAATCTACTGATAAATTATTAGAATTTACAAGTGAGTTTACCAAAGTTTTTGTAAGCAAGTCACCATTCACAAACTAATTGATTTTGAAATACTAGCTAAATAATGAGAAAATTACAATTTAAAATATAAATATGCTATTTATAGTAGGATCAGAAATATAAAATGAAATCCTAAGAATAAATCTAAAAAAGATGTGCAAGATGTAAGTTAGCTAAGAATAGCCAAGAGACTCTTGAAGAAGAATGAGCGAGAAGATTTATTCTATTGCATATTAAGATTTCCTTTAAAGCTACGATAATTAAGACAGTGCATTTTTGTTGCAAAAATAGGCTAATAGACCAATGAGACAGAACAAATTTCCTAGAAACAGACCCATGTACATATGGGCACTTGATTTATGACAAATATTATGCTATATCACAGTGGGCAAAGAATAGTCTTTTCAATAAATGTTTGTAGAGAAAATAGATCTCCATATGGTTAAAAAAAAGAAAAAGATTCTGACCCTTACCTAACACCATTAAAAAAATCTGTTACAGATGAATTGTGTATATAAATGTTAAAAGCAAAATAATAAATCTTGTGGAAGACAAGATAGAGATATCTTCATAATCTCAGAAAAGGGAAAGATTTTTAAATAGGAAAAAATACTTATATAGAAAAGACTGATAATTTTATTCAAATTTAGAACTTTTGTCCATTAGGAGAAACCATCAAGAGAATGAAAATGTAACCCCAGGAATGAGAAAAGATATTTTCAACACATAAAACCAACAAAGGCTAGTTTCCAGAATAAATAAAGAACCCCTAAAGACTAATTAAAAAAAAAAAGACAGCCTAATAGGAAAATGGGCAAGAAACTTGAACAAGGATTCCACAAAAAGATAAAATATTCACGTGACAATGTGTCATAATAATAGGGAAAATGTAAATTAAAACCCTGATAATGCTACATAAGTACAGAATGGGGTTAGCACAAGTTTTTGTAAGAATGTGGAACAACCAGACCTCTTATACACTGCTGGTGAGTGTGTAAATTGATACAACCATGCTGGAAAATGGTTTGGCTGTGCTTCCCAAAGCTGAAGATATCTACATCCTGTGACCTAACAATTTCATTCTTAAGTATACAGTCACCAGAAATTCATGCACACATATGTAAAAAATAGGTCACAATAGCCCAATGCTGGAAACAACCCAAATGCCCATCACCAGTAGAATGGATAAATAAAATTTAGTATATTCATATAGTAGCATACTATTCAGCAAATTAAAGTGAGCAACTACTGCTACATGCAAAACATGGTTGAGTTTCACAAGCCTAATGCTAAATAAATCTAAAGACAAAAGAATACATGTGTGATTCTTTTTATATAAGGTTTTTAACAGCCAAACTTAAACTATAGTGTTTAGGAATGCAAATTAGGTTATAAGATTTATAAAGAAAACAAGTGATTACCATAAAGATCATGATTGTAGTTACCTTTGGCTGGTGGGGGAGAGAGAGGCAGTTGGAGGGCTTCTGGGATGCTGGAAATGTTTTTATCTTGACCTGGGTCATGGTTATACAAGTGCTCATTTTGTAATTATTTAATAAGGTGCATGTTTATATTTTAGGTACTTTTCCATATGTGTGGTATAATTTTGCTAGACAAAAGAGACGGGGCAGAGTTAACAGAGCCGATAACTTGCCTTCTATGTCCTTCTCTTCCTCCTTCTCCCTTTCTTCTTCCTTCTTTTTCTGAGCATCACCCAGGTCTGTGAGTCCTAGAACTATTTTATGTAAAAACAAAATAAATATCTTTTCCTAAAGATTTTTTTTTCTTTTTAAAATTCTATTCTCCAAAGAATAGTATTCAGGAAGACAAGTGTTATGATAAAGGAACTGACTGGAATCATTAGTCACCTCAGGGCTTGTCTGTTGTACTTTCCACATTCCATTAGTGTTTGCAATTGTGGGGGCGGGAGGAGTCCTACGTTTGGGGCTTGGAGCTCTGAAAGCAGTGAGTAAACTCTGGCTGAGATTTTAAAACACTCCTTGTTCATGGTGATATTGATGCTCTGAATTCTTCTTGGATTAAGAAATATTACCTGCCCACCTGTAGATGTAGGCAAATCTGGTCAATGTTGAGAATGCCTAGAAGGTGTTTCTGACCCCTGGAAATGAATGAAGCAAACTCTTCACCCCTCTCAAAGTACCTGAAATCTCTACCCATGCCCACATCGTTAGGGAGTTAGTACTTTGTCTTACAGTTTTTCTCTCCAGACTCTCCTATAGGCAGTTGTCCCTGGGAGGGAGATACTGGGGACATATTCAGTGTCTGGCACCTCTGTGAGAATGAGTTCCTTGATATTATCTTCCCTTCCTGATCTCTGAGCCCAGGGACGTGAAGTAGGGGAATGTCTCTGTGGCAGAAAAAAGGGAGGGGAACCAGGGAAGGTTAAGAATAGTCACTTGTCCTTTTGCTATTGAGTTGGAAGAGTTACCTATATATTTTGGATATTAACCCCTTATTAGATAGTTGGTTAGCAAATATTTTCTCTCATTATGTGGGTTGCCTTTTTACTCTGATTATTTTGTTGTTGTTGTGCAGAGCCTTTTTGATTTGATGCAGTCCCACTTGCCTATTTTTGCTTTTGTTGTCTGTGCTTCTGATGTCATATCTAAGAAATCATTGCCAAGACCAATGTCATAAAACTTGCTCCCTATGTTTTTTTCTAGGAGTTTTATTTTTCTAGGAGTTTTATTTTTATTTATTTATTTATTTACTTACTTACTTACTTACTTACTTACTTTTAAGTAGCTGGGTGTGGAGACTAACTCGGGGCTTGAACTCACAAACTTGAAATCAAGACCTGAGCTGAGATCAGGAGTCAGACGCTTAACCGACTGAGCCACCCAGGCACCCTTTCCTAGGAGTTTTATAGTTTCAGGTTTTATGGTTAAGTGTTTAATCCATATTGAGTTGATTTCTGTGTTTTTTTGTAAAATAAGTGTCCTGTTTCATTCTTTTGCACTTGGATATTCAGTTTTCCCAACACCATTTGTTGAAGAAACTGTCCTTTCCCTATTGTGTATCCTTGGCACTCTTGTTGAAGATCAGTTGACAGCATAGGCAAAGGACTTGAATAGGTTTCTCCCCAAAAGACAAATGACCTACAGGTACATGAAAAGATCCTCAACATCACTTATCATGAGTAAAATGCAAATGACACCACAATGAGATATCACCTCACACCTATTAGGATGGCATTTATAAATACAACAATAATAACAAAACAAAAAATAATAAATGTTGGTGAGAATGCAGAGAAATTGAAACGCTTCTGTGCTGTTGGTGGGAATGTAAAGCTGTGAAGACATTATGGAAAACAGCATGGAAGTTCCTCAAAAAATTAAAAATAGAACTACCCTATGATCCATCAATCCTACTTCTGGGTATTTATCCAAAGGAATTAAAATCAGGATCTCAAAGAGATTTTTGCAATCTCATGTTCATTGCAGCAACATTTATAATAGCCAAGATGTAGAAGCAACCCAAATGCCCACTGATGAATGCATAAAGAAAATGTGGTATATCATACAATGGAATCTAATTCAGCCTTAAAAAAAGGAGATCCTATCATATGAGACACAGGAATAAACCTTGAGGACATTATGTGAATTTAAATAAGCCAATCACAGAAGGACAAATAGTGCATGATTCCACTTGCTGAAGGTATCTAAAATAGTAAACTCATAGAAGCAGATGGTAGAAAGGTGACGGGGCCTGGGAAAGGGGGTATGGGGAGTTGGTATTTAACGGGTATAAAGTTTCAGTTATGCAAGCTGAAAAGTTTCTAGAGGTCTTCTATATAACATTGTGTTTATAGTTAACAATTCTCTACTGTACACTTAAGAATTTGTTAAGAAGGTGAATCTCATGTTATGTATTCTTACCACACACACATAAAATAATCCCACCACCATCCAAGCCTGATTTTGAAGGAGATAGGGAGAAGATTGGGTAAAGTGTTCTAGATTAGTTTAAGGAAGGTTCTACAAAGCTGCAGGGAGCCCTAGAGCCAAAGTTGATGGATTTAAAAATCTTAGGAGTTAGAGCCTTTAGTCATTTATGCTCCCTGAAAGTCCTGGGGAAGCAGTCTGCTGACTGCCATAGCAAGGAAGGAAAGGGAAGTTGGGATTTTGAGGACAGTTTCCAGTGCCTCTCCAAGGTGGGGAACTTTGAATGTTGGCTGACTTTCTGTTTGCCCTTTGAATCATCACTTTGGGGCACAAAGTTAATTCAGTGACTAAAGCTAAAACCCAATGGTCTCAGCTGCTCATATCCTTCCACCCTCTGTGAGGCTCTTCTGAGGTTCCTGTTCTTGGGGGCACCCCACAGCATCCCAGAAGTTAGACTCTGGGAGCAGGGAGAGAGGCCCTCAACGTCAGTGTGGAAGGCCCGTGCTGAGCACTTTTTCTGACAATGTAGCTGCTGAAAGCAGGCACCATGGTCAGGTAAGAACAACCCTAGAATCCTGCCCTTTGGGAGACTACACCTGGCTCTGTTCTGGAAGAGAAGGGAGAGGAAGTCCAGGTTCTGAACATTGGTTCTGGTATTCTTTTCCTCAGCTCTCTGAGCCAGCCCTACTGGACATGGCTTACCTCACTTTGGATGTCAACATTTTTCACCCTGGCTTCTGTCTGGTTGACTTCTGATTGACTTCTGTTGCTTGGGAGCAGGGATCATACATTTATCTTCTCTTTCCTCCTCATGGGCCAGGCCACAGGGCCTCCCCCTTCACTTCCTCCCAAGATAGCCCTTCTTGCCCCCAAGGCTCACTTGAATCCTCTTCCAGGAAGCATCTGTGGCTTACTTCAACCAAAGCCAGTTATCCCCAGGGCACTTGCAGTGTGAACTGATGACACAGGGTCTGCATTGCTGTCTAATTGTTTCTCTGTGTATCTTGTCCTATTAGTAGACAGAGAGTTCTCCTAGGAATCTGTTCCTTTATCTCTATCAGATCATTCAGCACACAGTAGGGCCCCTTTTACATAGAAGAAAATTCAAATGAACAATCAACAGGACTCCAAGGTCAGGATCAAAGCTGATGATTACTTTAGGAATCTAACTGGGAGAATATTACATTGCCTCTGGAAGAAAAACCTCTAGAAGCAAAGCTAGTTTTAGGGGAAGATAGTAGCATTTTCAACATGAGTAGCTTGAGAAGCACATGGAACATTCTGGTGGAGAGTCCTATAGCAAAATGGGAACTGGGACTGCAGGTGTGGGAGGCATCATCACAGGGTAGAGATTTTCACTCTTGTCAACACATGCTTACTTAGCATAGCATCAAACCACTCTCAAAACAGTTGGGAGCATATATCAGGCATAAAAGCTCTTCTCAGAGATTAGCTAATCTCTGCAGAGATGAAACACTGATGTGCTAAACAATAACCTAAGATTATTTAAACAAAAGTCCAAGATAACAGAAGTGATGTGCAGCCCAGTGTATAACTAGTTGACAAATGAGAGATACAGCCAGAAAGCCCTATTTGTTCCAAAGAAGGAGAAAATCCAAAGTACAAACTTATGCTGAATCTTTAAAAAGGAGACAGTCCCAGGTGAGAGCAATTCATTAACAAGATGGGAAGGTGGGAGTGTGCAAGCCAACTTTGGACATATTCAGAAATGCTCAGGAGATTCCAGTTATAAGGAGATTCCAGGATAAGGGTGGAGCCTCTCCTGTCTGACATTAACATACCTTTGCAAGAAATAGTGTGCATAAAGCAAAGGTGCCTGGGTTAGAAGTCATGGTCATGAGCACTAACCCTGCTTCACCATCTACTAGTGGGTGATCTTGAATACAGTTAATCTTCCCAAGTCCCTGTTTCTCATCTGTAAAAGCAAGCCCTGTCTATGTTAAAGGGTTTTGTGAAGAGCCAAAGAGAAAACATTTGTGAAAGTCCCACACATGTAACAGTTAGTGGATGTTGGTTTTTATTATTATTATATCTGACCTCTTTCATATACACAGTGCCTTCTCCATTCTCTGAATGCTTTTTTTTTTTTTTTAAGATTTTATTCATTTATTTGACAGAGAGAGATAGCAAGAGAGGGAACACAAGCAGGGGGAGTGGGAGAGGGAGAAGCAGACTCCCTGCTGAGCAGGGAGCCCGATATGGGACTCGATCCCAGGACCCTGGGATCACGACCCGAGCCAAAGGCAGATGCCTAATGACTGAGCCACCCAGGCGCCCCTCCATTCTCTGAATTCTTAAAAACACCTAATGCTTACATCATTAATTTTGACCTGCTGATACCACTTGTTATTATCTCTTAATTGCATCATAGGTTTGTAGGAGCTTCTTAGTTAGATAAAAAACTGACTGTGGGCAAGAGCCTTTTCTTAGACATTTACTAAATACTCAGAATATTGTGGGTACATGCGAGGTGCTCAAAATATTGTTGCAGTGATTGATTTCTATATCCATGAGGACCAAAATAATCCTCAAAAGATTTCCAGAGGAAGTAGATCTTGGGGTTGACATTGATGGATGTGTCGGTAACAACAGGTAATATTTAAGGCACAAGATACCTGGTGAGGGGAATGATGTGAGCATAGTGGCTGATTTTTTTAAAAAAGTTTTCTGGGTGTCTGATTCCTCTAGAACATTCTACCAGGTTTTGAAGTCATTTATCACTCTGATGTTTTGTGAGAAAACCAAATGAAACAAAACCAAAAGAGAAAATATCCACCCAACAGCTGGACAGCTAAGTTATTTTTAGGGAAAGGAGGAGAAGCCAGGGTTTGGGACTCAGCAAAACATCCCACCCTGTTTGGGGTTGACCAAACCCTGGAAATGCACGAGTCTAAGCATTTTTTCAGCTATAACTCTCCAGCACATGTGTATTTGAAGGGAAACTTAATCCATCTGTTTCTAATTCATTTACATTGAACTCATCAAGAAAGCTGTTGACATGTCCTTTGCCTGGCCAAGATCTCCATGGGTTTTCAGGAAATCCCAATATTTTATTGAGTTCTTTTTGGCATCCTAGGGTTATTGGGTTTTGTCTTTACTGGCAACCCAGGGTGAGTGGAGAATGCTCTGAATTGGAGTCATTCCAAACCTGCAAAACTCTGCTCTTTCCTCAGAGTCTCAGTAGCTCCCAGAGTCTGATTGGCTTGGAAAAAGAACAAAGTAAATGGCACCCCAAGATTTCACATCTCTCCTTGCTCTTAGCAGAGCCTGAGGGATGACCCAGGAGAGGGAGAAAAGTGTTTTAGAGGAAATTTGGCCAGTAGACTAATAACATACTGAATGAAGAGAATTTTAATTCTAGATATTGTGTGACCTTGGGCAAAAGAAGTTCATTTCTGTTCTTCAATTCCCCAAAATATAGTAGGAGAATGATACTGCATTTTTGGATCTATGTCCTAGAGATGGCTTGTGTGGTTGGTGTGTGGTTTGTGACTTTGGAAACAAAAATATTGTAGTGAGAAATTATTTTCCTGATACCCAGATGACAGTCCTGACCCCTTTGAATAGAGTGTGTTCTGGGTATCCCATCTCTAGCAGTTGGATGGAAAATGATTAATTATCCATCCTCATTCTTTCTTAGGCTTGGTGAGGGGTCTAGCTTGGGTGTGTAGCCCAAGTCCTGAGGGATGCTGACTGATCCACAAAGGGGTTAGATTGCTGATAGCTGAGTCTCTCCGCCTTTCCACTTAATACACACACTTGGGCAGACACGCCAGGAGATATGACATGCCTGTCAGCACAGACGTAGCTAATACCCCACTAGAAGAGATAAACATGCACGTTCTCCAGAGAACTGAAAACTAAAAAGGAACTTGGGAGCTTCCAACTCTCCTTTTTATTTTAAATATGAGGGAAATTGGGGTCCCAAGAGGCAAGATACTGTGCCCGACACTTACTGGACACTGATTTTATGCCAGTCTTCTGCTGAGTGTGATCATATTTAGTAGCACTGGATGGAAGATATTATTAATCCCATTTTGCAGATGAAGCCTCTGGGATGCAAAAGAGGCTGATAACTGGCCAGAGTCAGTCAGTGAGCAAGTTATGAACTAAGAGTTGAATTCAGCTCTGCTAACTTCAAAAGTCAATTGACACAAAACTAGCTGGTGAGGAATCAGAACACAGAGTTCTGGATCTCCTAGCCAAAGAATCTTCTGACATGTAAAATTTGGGTTGTACCTTCAGTGTTCATGCCCTCCCCTCTACAACATATCCCACTGTCTGGGACCCACCAAGGGGTTGCCAATGGCCTGGGGAGAAGAGGCCATTGGCAGAGGTAGAGAGTGATAGAGGGTAAAGCACGTAGAGGGGAAGCTGAATCTCTCACCTGTTCAGAGCCAGGCCCTATGAGTGGCCTCCAAAGAGTCCCATATGGCCACTATGACAGAACAAGGTTTAGAAGCCAGCAGGTAGCAGTGACCAGTCAATTCAAAGAAGGGCCAACATAGCACCATACTGGTAAGACACTTGCCACTTTCCATCTTTACTCTCTATCCTTTTTGCCCCAACACACCAACGGTTGAGGGGATAGTAGGAGATGTCATAAGAGTAGACCAAGCTCCCCTCTTATCTTCTTTTCCTTTGGTCCAGAGCCTGGCCAGTGTTAGGGGAAGGGAGGAAATGATGCCTTATTGGATATATGATGGAGTTCTGAGCAAGGCTCAGCCTATATATGCTTTTTAACAATTGGAAGTGATTAGCCAGCAAAGAGAGATGCCTGGGTTGTCATTAAAAATGGGTAAAGGGATTTGTCAGGGCTGATTTGAAACAGGTATTGGGGGAAAAGCAAATCATTTCATGTCTGTGCCCCATGAGTTCTGCCTGTTCAATGGGCTGATTATCTTCTCTTTTTTCCAACCATCTATCAGTGGAGGGAATATAAAAATGGAATGTGTCCTTAGATAAGATTCCTCTCTTCTTCCTCTCCCCTTGGGCATATTTTGCTTGTGTATGTGCTCCCTGGTTTTGGCCAGAAGAAAAAGACCCAGATACTGCCAGGTTGGCTGTCCTTCCCAGAGGAGCTACTCAACACCATAATGTCCTGACATGTAGAGAGATACAGAGAGAGAGAGTGTGAGTGAGAGACAGGATGTCAGGGAGGGAAAAGGACCAGGTGTAAGGGACAAGGGGGGTGGGAAATACAGCAAAGGGGAGAGAAAAAGTGGAAGGAGTAGGAAGAGGGGAAGGAGTGTGTGGGAGTCAGGGAGAAAAGCAGAATGAAAGGGCAAGAAGGGGGTCAGGGGAGAGGCATGGGTTTTGGGGTTAGAACTAGAGCAGCTTCCTACCAGGCCTGCTGCCCAGCCGGCTGCTGGAACATCTGCATCCTGGCGGGGGTGTTTCCAAACGGAGCTACCTCTTCCTTGGACTTCTTCCCTGTGCATTTGAGTGCTTGCCCAGTTATGCCCCTCCCAAAGTGCTTGCTTTTCCTCTTACTAATCAGCCAGTCGTGCCCGAACAGCTAAATCAGCTCTGAACATGGGCTATGGGTGAGCGGTTGAGGCAACCCTGGGGTCAACCAGGGGGAAGAAGTGTTTGCTCTTGGACTTCACGATCCCAGGCACAAGAGGGGCCGGCTGGCTGCAGGATTGCTGCCCTGATCTCTTCTCGATTAACTGAGTTTATGGAAAGAGCCCCGGAAGTGACTCGGGACAGAGTCACTGTATGGTCTTGGTGAGCGTCTTCTTGAGTGTCAGTTCCATCATCTGTAAAACAAGGAGCTGAAGTCTCTTCCTGGTGATTTTGGGAAAAAAGACGTTCACACAATCTTATTTTGACATTCTTTGCTAGCTGGTTCCTGAGTTTTGGTAGAGAGTTCAGATGAGAGTTGAAAGCTGTTATTTTCTCCTCAGTCTTTCATCTTTCTGCGGCCTCTCAGGCTGCAGTGGTGCCCTACCACAAGGGTCCCCACAGTGGTGCCCAGCCTCGGGGGTGCCAGATGGTTTCAGGTGCCGGGGCCACCCTGCAACCCGTGAAGGAGGAAGCTTCTCCCCTCAGCATCCCTGGCTTCGGTGGGTCCTCTTAGCCTCTTTGAGTGTCCCCTATCCCTGGGTGTCACCCTCGGGCAAGCCCCCCCACTCTGTCTTTCAGCGAACAGATAATTACTCTCTGCAAAGCTGCCACAGACTTGGAAGTTCCCAACAGCTAATTCTATGAAAAGAGGTTCTTGTTTAGCTCTTCTCTGGGAAATCTCACTTTTAAAGGCCATCCTGCTCTTTCTCCAGATGGCTCTTCTCCTGGCCCTTCCTTTTCCTCTTCTTTGCCTCTTCTTTTCCCTGACTCCCCGCAGTCCCTGAGGAGGATGTTCTGGGCCATGGGGCCAGGCTGGGCCCCCTTCCATGGCCTCATTCCTGTGGCCGTGGGAGGTGATCTCAGGGGACCCGCTCATCCCTGTGCTGGGCTAGTGCAGGAGGCCTGGAACCCACTATGAGCCATTTGCTAATTCATCTCCCCTGACAACGGCACTGCTAGGCAAGCACTATCATGCCCCTTTTACAGGAGAGGGTATTAGGGCTCAGAAAGATTATGAAAATAGCCTAAAATCATACCACAGCTACCGGCAGAGCTGGGATTTTAAGGGGAACGTGGCATATTTGGATGCTAACTGTCTTGGGGAAGTGTGACAAGGGGGAACACTTGCACACTGCCTGTTCTCTGCTCCCAATCGGTCTCCCATTACTCTCAAGTCAAGTTCTTGTCACTTTTCAAAGGCAGCTCCAGACTCAGCCCTGCTGGGAAGGTTCCCCAGTTCTCCTCCCCACATCCTTTCTCTGTACCCACCATCTCGAGCTACTACAGGGTGACAGGAAAAACCAAGTAAGTTCCTTCTCCACGTGGGTCTCCTTCCTCTGTCAGGACCGGGAGCTCCTGGCTGGCCCAGATGGGGCTTTCATGGTCTCGCTCCCTGACCACTCTTGGCCATGGTCCATGCTGTTGAAGAAACTGAGTGACCAGGATAGATAAGCCACAGGAACTTCTGGGTTCCATATGCCTGGTTTTGGCCCGAGCTAGCTTTGCTAAGAGTCGGGGGCAAGGAGGATCTCTCTGCCTGGAGGTGCTTAGCTGGATTCCCACCGAGGACAACAGAGTGCAAAGGAATGGCCAGTTGTCCGCATGGGCTCACTCGACCCCAGGCAGGCCTATTCCTAGTCCAACATCCCTGTCCTCAACATCAGCAAACTTGTTGGCATTACTTCCCTTATCCTCACCTACATGCCCTGAGCTTCCCTAGGACGTGATGCCGGTGGGTAATGGAGTCACATTCACTAAAGCCACCTGCTGACACTCCTGAACATCCTTCTACTAAGACACTTAACTTCCCAGATGGAATTTCATATGTACTTTCCTGTACATCTCGTTGCTGGCCTCATCAGGCACTGCTGTCAGTACTGTTGGGTATTCTTGCTTCCCCTACCTTCTCTGCTCTGAGCCCCAGGCCCTACTTCAGTCCTCCTGTCCCAGGCTCCACTGCAGCTGTGGCCACCCCCTCTGCAATACAGGTGACACCAGAGACAGGAGCTGTATAGAGTCAACTTTACCTCTGTGGGACCTGCTTTTGGTGCCATCACAAGTGGAAGCCTGTCTGAGATACCTGGCAGCATTTTTGGTGAAGTAGCTTTTTCTGGATTTTTCTCGTAGTCACTTTTCCCCTTAGACCTGAGACATGGCTGGATGGGGAGGTAGGTGTATGTAGGGGACAAGAATCATGCTGCCCCCAGATGACCTTCCTTTACCAACCACTACTGCTATGTTCCTGGGCCACCCTTGGCTTCCTGACTCCTATTTAAGAGGGTTTTCTGTCAGGAGGATGCTTAGCCCCTCATGAAACAAATGCCCATTGGGTCTACCTTACCTGGATTTTATTTTATTTTTTATTTTTTTTATTTTTTTAAAGATTTTATTTATTTATTTGCGAGAGAGGGAATGAGAGACAGAGAGCATGAGAGGGAGGAGGGTCAGAGGGAGAAGCAGACTCCCCGCTAAGCAGGGAGTCCGATGTGGGACTCGATCCCGGGACTCCAGGATCATGACCTGAGCCGAAGGCAGTCACTTAACCGACTGAGCCACCCAGGCGCCCTACCTTACCTGGATTTTAGATCTGCCTTGATCCCACCAGGAACGTGATGCCCCAACCCCATGTGCCTCCTTGTCATCTCCTCTGTGCTCTTTCTGCCTGTGTTTCCACTGTGCCCTTTCTCCTGCCTGGAGCAAGAGGTGATGTACTTCTGTGTTGTGATGTCTGCCGGCACCTTTCCTCTGGTCTAAGCAGCTAAACCTCACTTCTCTTTCAAGGCTCACCTCAGCCCCCACTGCCTTGAGACTCTCTCCGTGATTACTGAGTTCTATACCATAGCTCCTTCTGTTCAGCTCCTCCAGCCTTATTTGGAACCGCCCATACAATTATGTGACCATTTTACCCGTGGCTATAAATAGAATGTTTGTGTCCTCTCAAAGTTCCTATATTGAAACCTAACCCTCAAAGTGGTGTTTGGAGGTGGGGCCTTTGAAAGCTGATTAGGTAATGGCGGTGGGACTATCATGAACGGGATTAGTGCCCTTATGAGAGAGACCCCAGAGACCTCTTGCTATGTAAGGATATAGCAAGACGATGGCTATCAATGAACCAGGAAGTGGGCTCTCACCAGACACAAATCTGCCAGCACCTTGATCTTGGACTCCTAGCCTCTGGACTGTGGGTGATAAATTTCGGTTGTTTATAAGCCATCCAGTTAATGGTAATTTGTTATAGCAGCCTGAATGGACTGGACATCCCCCAAGTTGTTCTGTTCCTGATATCATCTCTTGCTGTCTAGACTGGGTGCCCCTTGAAGTATTGGAGTATGTCATTTACTTCTCTTGCTTCTTGCAAAGCACTCACTGTTTGCTGGTGCTCAGCAAACCTTGATGCCTGAATGAGTAAAAGCAAGGACATGATTGATGTGGAGTTGGGAGGTCCTGGTAGCCCAACTCTGTCTAGTGATTAGCCCCTTTCTTTGTGCTGCCTTAAAATCCTGACATGGTTAATTAAAATGCACTAAGAAGTCTGGGAACTGGTATCTTCTGTTTTGCAAACCACACTTTGTTCGGTTCTGCCCTTGTCCCCTCAGCCACCCAGTTGGCAGCCCTGAAAGTGAAAGTGCCTGCAAGTCCCTTCCAGGTGTTGCCTCTCCACATCTAAGGAGGAAGATTTAGTTGTATAGATTTTGGCAAAGGTTTAAAACCAGCAATAAATACCAGAAAACTCAGCATACCATTCTGCATATTTTATAACTCAGTCTAATAAAGAAATAATCCAAGATGGCACCTGCTAAGAAAACTTAGTTTATTGAAATATGACTGTAATATAGAAAGGACGGCTAATGCACTAGGCTTCAAGATATTAATGCTCTACACTTCAGCTGGGGTGTTTAAAAGAAGTCTCTCATGTATTTTATTTTATTTTATTAGGAGCCATATCATTAGCTTTTAAAGAGGTTATGAGTGAGAGAAAGAAGAAAAGAGATTTGAACTATTTAAAAAAAAAAACAAACCCCAAAAAAACCTCAGCAACTTGACCAGCCTTTCTGTATAGACGAAACAAACAAACCAAAAAAAAAAAAGTTTTTTTTCATAAACATTTTTTTTCCGGCTGGGATATTAGGACAGTATATTAAATTCCCCCAAAAGGAGGCCCTAGAACTATTTACATAATAATGTCTCCACTGTGGTTGTGACAGATGGGCTTCACTGACGCAGACATACTGTTAGGGGCTTAGCAATAGATTAAAAAAAACCACCACAATACTGTGTAACATAATAAAAGTGTATTGTAATGTACATCATAACTTGTGGCCAAGGTTAAATTTGCAGTCGGAGTATGAAAGTCGTATTCCATTATACAAAATAGATGTTACACAGAAAGGCATTAAAGATGAGTTGACTCAACCATTTATTTTTAGTTTATATTTTATTCCATTTTCCTTGGCCCTACTTAGGCAATATTTTTTTAAGCATATGAAATGACATCGTTATGTGCCCCCTACCCCTACCTCAGAGTGGGGGCAGCCTGAAATCTGTAGACTTTCTTAGCTTTGTGGATTCATGTTTCAGGGGGTTCTGAGATTTCACTGTCCTGGAAAATGGCTGTTTATATGTTTCTTTTTTGCTTCATTCAAAGCCTTTTGCTGGAGCTGAGAACAGCAATGGCCTCTGAGGGTGGCCTCCTTTGGTTTATGTGGACTCTTTGGAGACAAGCTATAGTTCCAGGGACTTTCCCCACCCTATCACTGGTCCAGGGCTTGACCACTGATTTTGACATGATGGTTCTATCCCATGAACTCACCTTGTGTCCACCAGCATGTGCTCCAAGGCATTGGGTGAAGGGGGTGCTCTCTTTACCTTTTGAGGGAATATTTATAGAGTGGGAGATCTGCTGGAGACATTTCATTCTTTTTTTTTTTTTTTTTTAAGATTTTATTTATTTATTTTACAGAGAGAGAGAGAGCACAAGCAGGGGGAAGGGCAGGCAGAGGGAGAAACAGGCTCCCTGCTGAGCAGGGAGCCTGATGCAGGGCTCAATCCCAGGACCCTGGGACCATGACCCGAGCTGAAGGCAGAAGCTTAACCATCTGAGCCACCCAGGTGCCCCGAGACATTTCATTCTAATCTGTCTTCTTAAGTCTCCAGGTGCATTTCAGTGCCAGTAGAAAGGAAGATACTTTTAGAATCATAGAATTTTGGAGCTAGAACAAGACATTTGTGCAGATAATCTTCCATATGCCTCATTTTTTAATCTGTAAAATGGGAATCCATTGGTTCCTACTTCATGGGGGTGGTTATGAGGTTTTAATGATATAATATAAAGTGCCTAGCATGTAGTAAGTACTCCATAAATGTTAGATATTTCATATTATGATTATAAATATTATCGCACTTAGAGCTGATCTTCTGGAAACTAAAAAGGGCGGTGGAAGAACTGTGTGTTTCCCCTTATCTGACCTCTTCCTCTCCCTGGGTCTCTTTTCAGGCCAGAGATTAGCCCTTCCTTTCCTTCTTTATATACATTTTTTTGCATTGATTTTGTTCTGTTCATCCTCTTGCTTTCTGCATGTCCAATATTAGTCATTTCTCAAGTCTCTACTGAAATTTCCTCTTCTCACTGAACTAGCTGTTCATTTCTCCAACTTGACAAGCTCTGGCCTTCTCTGAAACCCAGAGCAACTTGATTCTGTTCATTCACTTGGTGTCATTTTGCAGATGGAAACTGGAGAGAGTGAAATGTCAGCTCCTAAGAACTCTGAAGCAACCGAGCTTTTGCAAGGAGGGAGCTCCATGTTACTGAAAGACTGGGACGGTGGCCATGCGCCTTTGTGGGGATGCTAGAGAGTAGATTACAGCATCCTAGGAGGCCAGAGTTGCAAGTACTCTGAGAGATCAACTAGTCCATGCCTCACCTTTAAAATATGAGGGTAGAGGAAAGCGAGGCCCAGGAGGACAGGAGGCTGCTCTACCAGGAGCCCCACACCTCAGTAGTGGTAGAACTGGCTCTGAGCCTTAGCTGGTCAGTCCCCCTCCCACTGTGCCTCAGAGGCTGCATCAGGTATGGAAATTAACTGGAAGACTTCTGAAGTCTAAGATAAAAAGCTGTCCATTGTTGTCTTGAATTTTACTTTTTCAGTTGTGATTTAATTTTGCTTATTGATGATCTTTCTAACTATTATATATTCAATGAAGGCCGGGACTATATTAACTGCTTCTATGTACACAGCACATGTAGTACACAATAGGACAAATTTTACTATCAGCTGGTCAATTACTATTTGTTGATCCAATTTAATTGACTCTAAACTACTCTGAGTTAGTATTTAAATTTAGACCTTACAATAAGCAGATGGTGAGACCCTGTAGAGGGGGCCAAAGGGAGGAAAGGATGAGAGAAGGAATCAGAGAACCTCTGCCTAGGGAGAGAGCACTGGATATACGGTAACTGGTGTTAGCGTTTGCAGGAAGTTGGTAATGCTGTCCAGGCCAGCAACACTTTCTGTTGTTGGATAGGTAGTGTCCATGTGAGAGTGGCTCATGGAGAAGAGTGAGGCTCTAGACAGGAGCCAGAATGTGGAGACAGGCCCCAGGTATATCTGAGGAGTTCTGCATCTCTCCATTGTCCTGGGTCTTTTGGGAGGTACTCCCAAGAGTTGGGATACAAGGTTCTGGGTGGAGAAGGTGAACAATAGTGTCCACCTAATGGAGGCAGGCTGAGGAACTGGAAGAAAGCCCCCATACAGAAGGCTATATACCTCCTAGTTTTAAGTTCCTCTCATTTCCCTCCTGTTATTCTTCTATTTTTAATAAAGCCTTGTTTGGTGATCCAATCTTGTGTCAGGGTGTCTTGGGTGGCCAGCATGTGGTCCTTTCTGTCCTAAGCATATAGGGCAGAGTGTAAAGGGGAAGTGATGTCATCTTTAGGTCATTATGCTGGTAAGAATATCTACACTCCTAAGGCAAAGATAAACTTTGGAGGCATACTTAAGACCCTAGGCAGAAGTCCCTTGTCATAAATAGATTCTTTTCCCAGCACAGCTCAGGAGGTTTAGGTTATATGTTATTTAAGGGAGGGGGCTTTTCCCTGCAAGAACCCACTCAAGACAGGCCCCAGGTTCCACTCTAATCAAATATATTAACCTTGCTTTATTTATTTTATTTAAATTCAATTAGTCAAGATATAGTACGTCATTAGTTTCAGATGTAGTGTTCAATAATTCATCAGTTGCGTATAATACCCAGTGCTCATCACATCACATGCCCTCCTTAAGGCCCATCACCCAGTTACCCCATCCCCCACTAACCTCCCCTCCAGCAACCCTCAGTTTGTTTCCTATAGTTAAGAGTCTCTCATGGTTTTTCTCCCTCTCTGATGACTTCGCATTCAGTTTCCCTCCCTTGCTCTATGATCCTCTATGCTGTTTCTTATATTCCAAATATGAGTGAAACCATATGATAATTGTCTTTCTCTGATGGACTTATTTTGCTCAGCATAATACTCTCCAGTTCCATCCATGTCAATGTAGATGGTAAGTATTCATTTTTTCTGATGGCTGAGTAATATTCCATTGTGTATATATACCACATCTTCTTTATCCATTTATCTGTCGATGGATATCTCAGCTCTTTCCACAGTTTGGTTATTGTGGACATTGCTGCTATAAACATTGGGATGCAGGTGCCCATTTGGATCACTACATTTGTATCTTTGGGGTAAATACCCAGTAGTGCAATTGCTGGGTCATAGGGTAGCTCTATTTTTAACTTCTTGAGGAACCTCCATACTGTTTTCCAGAGTGGCTGTACCAGTTTGCATTCCCACCAACAGGAAGGGTTCCCCTTTCTCCATATCCTTGCCAACATTTGTTGTTTCCTGTCTTGTTAATTTTAGCCATTCTGACTGGTGTGAAGTGGTATCTCATTGTGGTTTTGATTTGTTATTTCCCTGATGCCAAGGGATATGGAGCATTTTTTCATGTGTCTGTTGGCTATATTTATATGTCTTCTTTGGAGAAATGTCTGGTCATGTCTTCTGCCCATTTCTTGACTGTATTCTTTGTTCTTTGGGTGTTGAGTTTGATAAGTTCTTTATAGATCTTGGATACTAGCCCTTTATCTGATATGTCATTTGCAAATATCTTCTTCCATTCGTAGGTTGCCTTTAGTTTTGTTGACTGTTTCCTTTGCTGTGCAGAAGCTTTTTATCTTGATGAAGTCCTAATAGTTCATTTTTGCTTTTGTTTCCCTTGCCTTTGTAGATGTGTCTAGTAAGAAGTTGCTATGACCGAGGTCAAAGAGGTTGCTGCCTGTGTTGTCCTCTAGGATTTTGATGGATTCTTGTCTCACATTTAGGTCTTTCATCCATTTTGAGTTTATCTTTGTGTATGGTATAAGAAAATGGTCCAGTTTTATTTTTCTACATGTGGCTGTCCAATTTTCCCAGCACCATTTATTGAAGAGACTGTCCTTTTTCCATTGGATATTCTTTCCTGCTTTGTCAAAGATTAGTTGACTATAGAGTTGAGAGTCCATTTCTGGATTCTCTATTACGTTCCATTGATCTCTGTGTCTGTTTTTATGCCAATACCATACTGTCTTGATGACTACAGCTTTGTGAGATAGCTTGAAGTCTGGCATTGTGATGCCACCAGCTTTGGTTTTCTATTAGCTTTGCTTTAAACAGTTCTTAATTCTGATATCTTTGCTATCTTTTCTTTGGTCAAAGCCAGCAACCTCTTAGAAGACATCAGAGATCAGTATAGAGCATAGCCTCTCAGTGCTCCAAAGCAGCTTGGGGAATTCTAAGGCAGAACTTTAACTAGGGGTCCTCCATCAGGGGCCAGGCCAGGATATGCAGGAAGAGAGAGGGTTAGAGGGTGCCCAACCAAGACCATGAGCCTGGCTCAGCTGGGCTCCAGCAACCTTGGAGGCTGGAGAAGCTGACTGCTAGGGGCACCTTTGGGGAGGGAACTTCTAGAAGGACTGCTCTGAATTCTTACTGCTTCAGATAATGGGACCTCCAGCACAATCTGAGCATATGGTTACCTTCATGGAGTTATTTGAAAAGTACTGGAGACACAGATGTAGTGAAAAGAAGGGCCATATGTATCCCAATGTTCATAGCAGCAATGTCCGCAATAGCCAAACTGTGGAAAGAGCCGAGATGCCCTTCAACAGATGAATGGATAAAGAAGATGTGGTCCATATATACAATGGAATATTACTCAGCTATCAGAAAGGATGAATACCCAACTTTTGCATCAACATGGATGGGACTGGAGGAGATTATGCTAAGTGAAATAAGTCAAGCAGAGAAAGTCAATTATCATATGGTTTCATTTATTTGTGGAACATAAGGAATAGCATGGAGGACATTAGGAGAGGGAAGGGAAAAATGAAGGGGGGGAATCAGAGGGGGAGACGAACCATGAGAGACTATGGACTCTGAGAAACAAACTGAGGGTTTTAGAGGGGGGGTGGTGGGGGGATGGGTTAGTTCAGTGATGGGTATTAGGAGAGCACGTATTGCATGGAGCAGTGGGTGTTACACACAAACAATGAATCACAGAACACTACATCAAAAACTAATGATGTACTGTATGGGGACTAACATAACATAATAAAATAAAAAAAAAGAAAAGTACTGAAAAAACACTTTTGTACATATCAGCACTGTCCAATAGAAATATAATGTGAGATACAAATGCAAGCCACATATGTAATACGAAATTTACTACTAGCCATATTTAAAAAAGTAAAAAGAAGCAGGTGAAATTAATTTTATTCATTTTAAAAATTTAATTCAATCTAAAATATTCTAATTTTAACATCATTATTATAAAAAATTGAGATATTTTACATTCTTTTCTTCATGCTATGTCTTTAAAATGCCACATTTATTTACAATGAAAGCACATCTCAATTGGAATTGACTACTTCTCAAGTGCCCAGTAGCCCCATGTGGCTGGTGGCCCCCGTACTGGATAACACAGGTCTGAATGATCTCTTTCTCCTGGAATTCTATCATTTGGGCTTGGGAGGCAAGTGGATTAAGGGATTATTACCTGCTCTAACTCACATTTCCTTTTAAGTGTTCATATTTGAATTCCTTATCAAGCTATTGACCTTTAACAACAGTGATCACAATTCCAAACTCTTTTCAGTGTTTCTGGGGTAGAAATACAACCAAGGATTTAGCACTGCTGTTGGGGTTTTGGATATGAAGGGTAGTTAGAACACAGCCAGAGGGCCATCACCTGGAAGTCATGGAGCTGTGAGGAGAACAAACAGTTGAGATGAGGACAGGAATGGCCTTAAGGAAGCGCCCTGGCCCCCCTGCAGGAGAGTAGTGAGAAGAGTGGTGGCTGGATTCCCTCCCCTGCCTGCATGACTTCAGACTAAATCATGAATCTCTCGGAGGTTCGCCTTCCTTATCTGTAACGTGGGGATAATAAGCCCTTTCCTGCTTTCCTCAAAGGAGTATTGTGACGCTCCAGTTATATGATTCACGGGAAGTAGCTTCGTGTAAACACTAAAGTCCTTTGCTCGTGTACATTGCTAGCCATCCAATTGCCCATCTTCCAGCAGCGCTGCTATGGCTAATTCAATGGAAGCAGGTTTTGTGAGGGGCCCAGGTCGAAGCCAAGGACTATAGCGGGGGAGGAGGCGTCAAAGAGGGAAGCACATCTGCAGTAATCTCCTACCTCAGTTGGGAAGATGAAACTCAGATGCAAACAGTTACAAGATAGAATATAATTCCCATGAAGCGGGTTACATGGACAGTTTGAGGGGAGGCAGTGGAGCGGGGTGGAGGAAGGGTCAGTTGTGGGGTGCAGAGGCTCCCAGGCAGGATGCAGACGGTCTGAAGAGGCAGAGCAGGAGAAGACAGAGTGCTCCTCGTGGAAGGCACAGCACAAAGGCCAGGAGTGGGAATGAAAAGTCACAGTCTGAGGGTGATGAGAAATCTCCTGATCAGGACAGGAGTGAGGAGCAGAGAGGGTAGCCCACAGGGTCTCTTCCCTGTCAGCACCTTTCCCAGAGCATTAGATGTCCGGCAGAGACCACACTTCTGATGCCCAAGCCTTCTGTCTTGCCCTGAAAGTGGGTCACCCACTACAGAGGAGACCAGCCCACTCAAGATAAATATGAAATCCAACCACAACCATGGTGGCGATGCTCTGATAATCACAGGCTGCTCTGGGCAGCTCAGTGGAAAGAGACTCTGATCTCAGACCATCTCTCTACTGCACATACTAGTCCCAGGAATAAAACCAGATCGAGGCCCTGCAAAAAACAAAATTGTCAGGTATTTCCAAAGTTTCCAGGGACTTCTGGCTTTCGAGTCAGTTCTTTATTTAATATCAGTTTAATATTTACTCTCAGTTTTTAGTATCCGTGAACCCATACAGTTTTACACACACATGCAAGTCAGACTCCCCCTGCATGCGCTGTAGGCACCCCTTCTTTCTCTTAGCCAGCAAACACGATGTGCTCCTCCAGCGCACACGTGTGCACACACAGGCACACTCCACACCACACAAGCCATGGCGACGTGGAGGACAGAACTGCTCTAATTTGAGAGCAATGAATGAAGACTCCAGGCTGAGCTGATGTACCAGACTGTTAGTCAGACACCCAACAGGTAGCTGTAGGAGTGACACCAGGGGCACACTTGTCCCCTCCTCTTTCCTCTCCTGTCAGTTCTCTATCAGCTTCAATATCCTTTATGCTTTGGGTTCCTTGCTTGCCTGTCACTTGTCTCTCTATCCTTAGGTATACCTTTTTCTAGGGTTTGGTTGGAATGTGGTATTTGGAAAAAAGCCAAATTACCTTTGTGATTTTTTTTTTTTTTTAATCAGTTTGTGTGGAGGTAGAGAGCTTCAAAAAGTGTCCTCTGCCCCAGCAGCCCTCTGCCCTGACCATATGGCATTTCCACATTTCCCCTTTTCTCCTCCCTAAGAGGGTCTGATAAATTCCTTCCTCACTGAAGTGGGACAGCTTGGTCCGTAGGATTTGCATCTCAAGGGAGGTAAGTGGTTTGAAAGGGAAATACCTCCAGTGCTGGGACATCAGGCATCTGAGGGTGAGGGGACACCAGGGGCTGGTGTGGAGAGACCCTAAGGACTTGAAAAGCTGCCCTGTGTTTTAAGCCTGAGTATAAGGCGGCTTCCTCCTCGTTATAGCCTTTCTTTGCCAGCCCACTTCCCTCTGCCCTTCCCTCTGCTTTCTTGCTTTCTTTTCAGGACCCTGAGTTGCTAGGCAACTCTGGTCTGTAGCTGAGGTTCTCACCCCGGCAAGCAGCCTCCAAACAGGGCCAGGGAGTTTGATGGAGCCCGTGATTATAGGTGTCTGTGCAGGAAGGAAGACAACAGCAGTAACCTCCTCTCTCCCCACTCATGGCCTCCTGGACACAGACAGCTGGGAGGGGAAGTGAAGCTTTGCTCAGGCCATTTGCCATCTCTCCTTCCTGTTCTCCTGCTCCCTTTTCCCACCAGCAAGACTTCCTTCCATACAGGTCCCAGAATGCTCCTGGTGCTCTTGGCCTCCTCCTTCCCCACTCAGCCCTGCAGTGATCTGGACCACCTAGGATTTGAACACCTTGCCTAGAGCTGCCTTCAGCTGTTGTTCTGTCCAGCATTACACTCATGTAGGCAGACCTCTGTGGCTTATCCTGGCAAAGGTAACTAGGCCTCGATGGGGGTAGGGGCGTGCAGGGCTCCCTCCATCTGGAACCCGGAAAGTTGAGAGCTATATATGTGTCTGTTGTGCTCAGGTGACCCAGGGGAAGGGATGTGACAATTCACGGTTGTCCCTGGGGCCCAGAGGGGCAGCAGCAGTGCCAGACTCAGTTGGGGTGAAACTCAGAGGACAGCCTAGGGGCTATTCCATACTTCAGTGGTATAAGCTGAAAAGCTGACTGAGTCCATACCTTGGCCAGGTACCACCCATTCTTCATCTTGGGAATTCTGCAAGCAAGGGAACCTTCCATCTCTGACCTCACAGAGCTAATATTTGTACTGAAGAAGAAAGGCAGCAAACAATAGATAATGAAACAAAGAAGGCTACTTCTGAGTGTTTTTGAGAGTTCATTTCCTGAGGAACTGTCCTGCTCAGAACTGAGAGGGCCCTGGGTTTCCTTCCAGCAGTTTCCCCGGAACCAGGCCCAAGACCCTGGAGCTTCTGGAGCCCGCCTGTAACTGTGGTATTTCTGGGAATGGCATCCGGCAGTCCTGGTGGCACAAGTATTCCTAATTGGGAGTGCTGGCCTCTAAGGACCCCCACTGTGTGGCAGAGGCCTGCAGAGGTGAGGGGGCGGTCTGATGACCTTGCAGAGGCTGAACTAGCCTCCCGAATCAAATCCGAGCGGTCAGTTCAGCGCGGCTCTGGCGAGAGCGCATGATCTAAACCTGGCCAATCAGAACTTAGTGATTGGTTAAGGAGGGGGCATGTGATCTGAGGTTAGCCGATCAGAGCCCATCCCTGAACTAGGTAGGTGGAGCTGTTTTTTTGCAGGAGCTGCCAAGCCAGGGGCGTGTGAGCGTGGTGCTGTGGTGGACAGCCTTTGCTCTCCTTGAGGGGGACGCAGCCAACCCAGAGGAAATCACAGCCAGGCAGAGGAGAAAGACAGCTGGGCCTGAGGTCAGTGCACCTTAGGACATTTGGGTTTCATAAACCAATAGATTACATTTTATTATTTCCTTTTATTTTATTTTACTAATGCTCAAGGTGGTTTGTGTGGGTTTTTACTACTTGGCCCAGTAGGGTTTCTCCATACATATAACTTCATCACTTCACTTCTCCCTTCCCCTGGATCCCTTTACTGCCCAAGTACCCAGGGCTGGCCTCCAGACTAAGGAGGATTTCCCTTGTTGAAGCTCCCAAGTTTCAGGCCAGGGGCCACCTATTCCCTCTGCTTTCTGTCAAAACCCGCCTGTCCTTTGTTCCATCGCTTCAGGGCCCTGCCCTTTGCCAAGGTCATTTGATGAAGCTACACGAGGCTATTGTTGGCTAAAGATTGCTCTGGCTATCAATAATCCTGTGGCAGTTTTACATTTGGACTGTAGTCTCCTGTGCCATAGTCCGCAGAATGGGGTACCCAGTGGTAAAAGTTCAGGCACAGTGGCAGGCTGCTGAAGAGATGATTTCATAGAACGTTCGTCCTAGTGACTCAAGTTCATTGGCTGGATGTTTCGTTCCTCTGCCTGTGGCTGTGGCCAAGAGCCAACTCTCCTGGCTCATAGTGAAGTGCCTGGGGCTCTCTCACTGTGAAGAGGTCATGTCCTTCTTATAAAAGGAGGGAGTAAGGTTCTGAAAGAAAAGCTTCTGGAAACAGGCGTTCAGTTTGCCTCTGAGTCCTGGAGAAGCCTGCACTAGTCCATGAGCACACGGGGCATTGCTCTTCTCGTTTATAAAATGGAGATGTTTTGTAAGCTGACTCCCGAGTCCTCTTCTCTCCCAGCACTGATGTCTTGGGTGGGGTGTCTGTGACTCTGAGTGGCCTGTGGGCCTTCTGTGTTTTAGAGTGAAAGTGTCCCCTAGTAGCACGAGGCAGAGTTATGTGGATGCTTCTCATGGCCCACTCACATTTCACAATCCATTCATAGTTTCCTTGCTCCCTTCCACTGGTTTCAGGCTTGTTTTGTGATCTACTCATGTTCATTCCACACAGGGCCGCCTGTGGGAAGTGTGAGGAATCTAGCTCCAGTGGTTAAGGCATCTGGGGGTCCAGTCCCAACGCAGCTGCTTTCCAGATAGCCAAGGCCATGAAAGAGATACCCACTACTCTGAGTCCGGTTTCTCATTGTAAAATGGGAGTAAGATCACTTGGCTCCGCTCGCAGTTAGCTGTGGCTTACACGACACATTAGATGAAAATGCAGTGAAAGGTAGAGGCTGTATAAAAATATCAGGGGAGCTCTTGGCTTTTGGCTCGAGGAGGTCAACTTGCAACTTTCTTTAGTTATCCTGCATCCGGGTTCATCTTACACCAGCTGCGCCTGCCATGCTGCCCACGTTTGACCTCAAGGAGATTAAAGTAGTGTACCTGGGGTGCACTGTGGGCAAGTCAGTGCCAAGTCTGTCCTCGGTCCCCTGGGCTTGTCTCCAAAAAAGGTTGATGATGACATCGCCAAGGCAGCAGGTGACTGGTCAGGTCTGAGGATTACAGGGGCCTGACCATTCTGAATAGACTGGCCCAGATTGACGTGGCACCTCCTGCCTCTGCCCTGATCATCAAAGTCCTTGAGGAACTACCCCAGAGACAGAAAGAAGCAGAAAAACATAAAGCTCAGTGGAAATACCACTTTTGATGCCACTGTCAGCGTTGCCTGACAGATGCAGCACTGATCTTTAGCCAGAGAACTCTCTGGAACCATTGAAGAGATCCTGAGAACTGTACAGTCTGTGGGGTGCCATGTTGATGGCCATTGCCTTCTTGACACCGTGGATGACATCAACAGTGTGATGTGGTGGAATGCCCAGCTAGCTAGGAACTACGAAGGAAATTATTTATTCATTTATTTTTGAAAATGTCTTAATAAAAGATCATTTGACAACCAGAAAAAACAAATACCAAAGGAAAGTGTTTAATTTCGGTAATACACATAGGAAAACAGGGCTAGTCTTCTTCCACACCCAGGGAAGCAGGTGATGATGCAAAGTTCTTTCTCTGACAATGGGAGATGAGATGGGGACCCAGAGAGGGGAGGATATCAGCTGAATCTCACACAGCAAGTCTTGGGACTGAGGTTTGGTCTCTGGGCAGAGAAGGAGGCCCTCCTCCTGGTGTCTTGTTGGCTTGTTCTCCCCATTTTCAGGTTAGAGATTTGAATCAGATACAAAGCAAATGCTTAGGCAAGGAAAAAATGTTTCGCCAGCTTGCTCCACAGGGAAAGAGAGTCCGTGATATGATATGAAGCTGAAAATAGAGTGCCCTAGGAAAGAAGTATCAGCTGCGGACTCTCTTGTGGTGGGTGTGGGGGCCTCCTCCAGGAAGATGGGCGTTGAAATGAGAATTCTATGTCGGTCGCTGCCTTGTTGTACTGCTGAGCGCAGACGCTCTGGGCTGGGATTTGGAATCCGTGTCACTAGAAAGGGGTCCCGCTGGAAAGGCTCATTTAGCAATGCTTTCCTGCTGGGGTCTGTGGAACATCCTGACACAGTCCAGGGCTTGAACAAGGGCCAAGGATTTATCCAGAAACAGCAAGCCCTGTACAAAGATGATCCTGGATTTAGAACAGATGAAAGGTACTTTGAGGGAGTTCAAAGAACGGGCACATGCTCCCTGATGGCTGCTTGCTGGATATTTTGAGAGGCGACTGGGGCACGCTTTCCCTCCCAGCTTCTCCCAGGGGTCTTTTCCAACACGGTTTCTCTCCATTAGTATATTCCAGAGCTCGCGGGCTTGGAAGTCTTAATATGGAAATTCCTGCGGCGATGGGAACAGGCCTTTCCCAGTTGGGGTTTGCTAAGGCCATTATTCTGTTGATGTTAATGGTGATGATTAATTGGCACTAATGATGGAGATGGTGACGGTAATGAGGCCAACCTGGTTGGGTGAGAGGAAAGATGGAGAATGTGGGCACATGGTGATGATGGTGATAGTGACGCTGATGACAATGGCAGGGGGCTCTGTTTCAGAAATTTGCTGAGAAGTCTAGGGGATGAAACTTGACTTGAACTTAGTTTTTTATCTGGCAAGCAGAAAAAAAAATCAACCTCTGGGAAAAGGGAAAAGAAAATCCCTTTTGTCTGTTAAACCAAATACTTGGTGTCAAGTAGATCCAGTATACTGCACCATGGCACTGGCTTTGGTGGTTTACCCAGTGAGCCCAGAGCAGCATGTTCATAGACACAAACAAAGAAACCTCTCAAATACTGGGTTAATACAATACAAAGGAGCCAATCATCCTCCTATTCTTGCCCTGAACACTGTCTAGAGAGGAAGAATGAGAAAAGTCAGTCATCAAATTCTTCTTCAGGATCTGAGACAATCCCACTGCCTTCAAAGAGCATTTCATGTAAGGCTGTGCTTGCAAGAAGTCCTTCCACTTCCCTGTTTCCACCCTTAAATCATGACATCCTTACCTTTCCCAGTCACTGGGCCCACCTGGTGAGGTGACAGCATTAAAGCAAAGGGACTTTGAGGTCTAGCTGACTCTTGCTTATGGCATTGATGGTACCCTCCCAACAGCAAGGCACAAGTTAAGGGTTTCTGAAGCCCAGTAACCAAGGGGTGTGACACTAGTCCCGGGTAATCCCAATTTCACTTATTATCAAAACCCTTAAAAATAGATGACAAATCAAATGTAATCAGTTCCCATTAGGTAGAGAGAAGCCCTGGCAGCATCAACAAATTTTGGTGAGATTGTGAAATGTGAGAAGCTTGTTTTCAGAGCTCCTAGACTTCCCTTCTTCTGATTTTTTTCTTCCCTGTGGGTGTCCTCATTCACGAGCCCCTGCCTCATTTGTGCACAATTACCCCTCCAGTCCAGGGACAAACTTGCAGGAACACATTGACTAGGGAATGTTAGGGCAAAATAACCATAGTGCTGCTGCCCGTTCTGCCACATGGTGAATGCATGCTCCCTTCCCAGGGAATTTCTCTTTAATGAAAGGGCCTGGAGGAGAAAATGTCTACCCCTTGAGGGCATCTAAAATGGTGCATTAGCACAGAGAAGACCCTTTGCCCTTCAAACCACACCACATAGGTGGCACCATGTGCCAGGGCTTTGGCAATGATGGCTTAATGGGAATGAGGGGTCTGTCTGCTCTTTGGGGCTGTAGTTCTGTAGCTGATATCCTATTGACCGAGGGGAGGAGGATAGCAGTAGCCTTGTAACATGCTGGTTGCTAAAGAGGGCCCATCTTTTCCTAGAAAGTGGCTTCTCCTGAGAAAAGGATAAGCTCAGAACCATCAGTTTTTTCATTGGTCCTCTTGCTACATTAGCTCTTCTTTTATAGTGAGTAAAAGTTTTCTGCATGCTGGATAGTTGGAAGTGTAACTGAAAGGAAGTATGTAGAAGGCAGCAAAGCTCAGAATATGCTGGTTCTCTTAGGCTGGAGTTCTTAAGAAGACTCATTAGCATGCATAAGTTTGGAACTAAGGAATGCAGTGATGTTTAGGACTTTTATTCATTCACTCATCCATTTATTCATTTATATAACAAATACGCATGGGTTAATTTTTATAGGGCCGATGGATTTAGGATTTAAAGTATTCCAGAAAGGAGATCAGTGAGGCAGCAAAGAAAAAAAGGAAGTGTGAGTAAGTTCCGGTTATCAATTGCTGTGTGACAAATCACCCAAAAACTTAATGATTGAAAATATGACAGTCATTTTATTTTTTGTTTTTTAAAAGGTTTTTATTTATTTATTTTAGAGATTGAAACGGGGGGGGGGGGGGAGAGAGAGAGAGCAAGCAGGGGGAGGGAGAGGGACAAGCAGACTCCATGCTGAGCACAGAGCCTGACGCAGGGCTAGATCCCATAATCCTGAGATCAGGACTTGAGCCGAAATCAAGAGTCAGACGTTTAACTGACTGTGCCACCCAGGCACCCCAACAATCATTTTATTGTTATAATTTCTCAAAGTTCAGGGGTTGATGAGATTCAGCTATGCAGTTCCTTCTCCGGGTCTCTCATGTATTTACAGGCAGATAATGCATGAGATCAGAGTCATCACGGAGGCTTTCTTATGTGCATATTGGTGGCTGTTGCATATTGATGGCTGTTGCATATTGGTGGATGTTGACTGGAACTTCAGCCAGGGCTCTTAGCCTGATGAACACCTACACTTGGACTCTCCATGTGGCCTGGGCTTCCTCATCAGATGGCAGCTGGGTTCTAAAGAAGAGCATCCTGAGAGAACTGGGTGGCAGCCCTGTTGTCTTTTATGTCCTGGCCTCAGAAGTCACACGGCCTTGTTTCTGCTGTAGTCACGGCCTTGCTCAAATTCAAGGGCAGAGAACACGGACCCTGCCTTTTTGTAGGAGGACTGTCAATGCCAATGTAAGAAGAGTATGTAGGATGGGAGAAATTGTTGCAGCCATCTTGGGAAAGACAGTCTGCTGTGGGTAAGGTAGATCCAGCCATGAGTGGCTCTTGAATGAACTCTTGCTGAAGAACTAATACTATCAAACCTTGGATAATTAGATCACAATACAAGGAAGCATATGATCAAATGCGTGATTGTATAACATGGATAATAGTGGCTAAAAAAGAGTGCAAAGGATGAGTAGTTTAGTGATGTCCAGAGTAGTCAGAGCAGACATCATGGGGAGATCCATTTGGCTATGTTTCATTTATAATCATTTTTTTCCCCCACACAGAAGAGAAATGATAAGAAAATTATGATTCTTAGTAATTCTCCCTTACTGAGATAACTGCTTAGCTTTTCCATGATAGCTCCCTAGTTTTTCCTCTGAGAATATACTACAAATTTGGAGTCCTACCTAACTTTTTAACTTAGAATATGTTGTGGCTATTTTTCTATTAAATATTCTTCTAAACTATAATCTTGAGTGGCTGCATAGCATTCAATCATGTGATATGCTCTCACTTCCTTTTAACATCTTCCTGTTGGAAATGTAAGCTGTTCCATTTTTTTCCATTGCAGAAAACACTGTGATAAAAATCTTTATACAGAAATCTTGGTACTCACCTATCATTATTCTTTTGGGAGTAATTCCTAAAGGTAGAATTACTCATCAAAAGTTTTTCACATTTTAAAACCTTTTGTGCATCTTGTCATAGTGGCTTCCAAGGCAGGTTGTGCGCAATGACCATCCGACCAGTATGAGAGTCCCTGTTTATTTGCAGGCCTGCCAATGCTGGCTGCTACTGGCTGCAAAGGGCAGTTTCCTTTTTGGGAGGTTAAAGGAGAACTTTGGGCTTTACTCTGATTTTATCTGATTATTATAAGGATAGCATTTTCCTATATATTTCTTTATCTTCTGCATTTCTTTTTCTGTGATTTGCTACTTTAAGCACATTGCCTATTTTTCCATTGGCATTTTCCTCCTATTGATTGGTAACAGCTCTTCATAAATTATTAATCTTTTGTTTAGCATATATGGTGCAATCATTTTTTTTCCCTCATTTGATTTTTTATTTTCCAGCATTGTTTGTGGTGTTTTTAGATGCATATATATATATATATTATATATATATATATATATATATATATATATATATATGCACTTTTGTGTGGTCAAATCTAGTCATCTTTTTATTTATATATTTTTTGCTCTTATATATGAGAAGCTATAGCCACATAATAACATTAATTTTATCTTGTTTTTCCTTTGTGTTCACATACACACTCACACGCACACCAATACACCCACACACATATATAAAACATTGACTTCTTGAATCAATCTGGCCTGTATCTTAAAATATGTTCTGAGTAGGGGGCTCCTAAAGATTGTTCCCAAATACTTACCCAGCTGTTGGATGATAGAATTTAGATTAGTAGAGGGAAAAATCCAGCTCTCTGAAAGGGAGAAATGGTGTGATCCTGGCTGAAGCAGGGAGTGACTGGTGGGGGTCAGGGAGGGTAGAGCACTTACATTCTGGAGGACTGGGGATGCCAAGCAGAGGGAAGTACCTGGTAAGCGTCTGGAATTGCAGATTTGGTATTGCAGACTTGGGAAGAGGGAAACTGTTTTTTCTGTTTCTTAATATCTCTTAAAGAGTTGCAAGGAGCCTGGTATTCTGGGAAACATATATAATATTTCATTTAATGTTTACCACTGCCTGGGAGGCAGGTACTATTATTATCATCATTTTACAGATGAGATGATTGAGGCTTAATCCATAGTAGGGCTGGGATGGAGTCCAGTCTGACTATTTCCAAAGTTCTGTGTTCAACCACTATGCTTATTCATTCATTCCTCAATATAATTAAAGTAAGAGTTTCAGAAAGTTAATCTAGAAGCATTGTACAGGTTAGAAGGAAGAAGGGGAGTGATTGAGGTCAGGAGCTTCTGAAATACTGGAGGACACAGTGATGAGGTCTCTGCCCTGGTGGCATTGGGGAGTGGATGAAAGTGACGATGATGAGGGGAGGAGAAGCCAGGAGCCAGGCGTACAGGGGATTGGAAGGGAGCTGGCTGGATTTAGTATTCCTTCTATTTCGGCTCAAATTCTAAATACCCCTCTCAGGACGTCCATGGTCTTCATCAACTGATCTTAGCAGTTATCACTTGCCTGAGACTTGAACAGACATTTCCAAGAGCCAGACATTCTTGTGTAGAGATTGAGAAGAGTACCACAATTCTTTTTGTCCATCTACCCAGATCCTTGAAGGAAGCAGTGTAATTAGGAGATTTTTTTTTCAAGGGATGGAACTGTATCTTCATCCCTTCACCGAACATTAATGAAACGTACGGTGGGCACGTGCATCTGCCATGAGGGACCCAAAGACACAGCAGAACAGACCCTGCCCACATAGAGATTAAAGCTGAGTAGAAGTAGTCACTTGCACATACATAAGCATCATACAAGATGGGGAATGCCAAATTCCTCAAAAAAGGCGTAGTTAATGGATTATGGGAGGTCTGAGAAGAGAGAATAATTCTTGTTGGGAGGGCCAGGAGCAGATAGAATCATGAACTAATAACTAGTTTTTAAGTCGGGGTCGTCCTGGGCTTGCTAGAAGGAACAGATAAGAACCTTGTGTAATGAGAACTTTCATTCTTTGTTTGCAAGCCCTGAGACCTGCCCTCCTACAGGCACGGGTGACTCCCTTGGCATTTGTCCCTCCTCTCTCCAGCCCCTGAGGTGCTTTACTCTTCAATCCCTGTAGTGTCATGCTGTAATTACAGTAATAGAAGCTGCTCAGTTGTTTTCTTTCTTTATGCATCTAAGATGTTCTAAGGAAGAGGACAGACGCAGACAAATAAGAAATAAACTGCAGCTCAGTGCACAGAACATGCATCTTTATCAAAAGAATTACGGAACGGAGGTTGCTTTTATTCTCTGCCCAGACACAAACTGAAGTCCCGACTCTATTGCAGAGTCTTCCCTAATAACTCAAACTGTGTGGATCACCCACAACATTTATATTTATAACCCCAATTTGGTCTTGTGGTTCTTGATAACTGAGCAATCATAGATAGGCACCCTACAAAATGTCTGCTGAGTCACCTTTGCCCCACCAGCCAGGCCTACTAAGAAAGAGAGAAGGATCCGAGGTGGCTAACTGGTCCTGGGTTGAATCCCAGCCCTGTGGCTCCTGGCTATCAATTGCAAGCTGTTGCTGAACTTCCAAACACCAGTTCATTATTCTGTGAAAAGGGAATAAATAACAGCACTCACTTCACAGGGAAGTTATGAGGATTATGTGATGGTGTGGAGTAAGAACTCAATACATAGGAGGATTAATGCAAAATGAGGACAGCCAGAGGTCCCAGAGGATGCAATTCAGTATCTTCCACTGAGCTCTAAGAGGGCAGGACTATTTATTTCCCCATAGGCTGGAAGTCCTCATTCCAGGGTTGCTTCATTAGAAGGCTTGGAATGGGTCTTATCCATCTTGTTACAGGGTGAGTGTATCCTGATGAATATGTTCTTTGCATTATCACTTGAACCTCTTCTGAAGTTTTGGTAAGTGCCCCAGGTTTGGGACTGTGAGTTTGAAATTGCAAGCTGGTAAATGTTCCCCTGTCTCCTGTATATAGATCAACAGAGCTTATGGCTCACTCTGCCATATCTGCAAGTTTTACTTGTTTGTATCTCTAACTTGACCATGAGCTCCAGAAGGGAGGGGCATCCATTTTATGCATCTTGGCATTCCCAGGATATATTGTAGAACTTGGCACATGGTAGGCATTCACTGAATATTTATTGAACGGATGGTATGATGCTATATCTATGCTCAAGGATTCATGCCAAACATCTTTTTGGACTCTTTATTTTCTAAGTTATCTAAACTTCACCACAACCTCATTTCCAATGTATTAATAGAGAAGCAGTAATTCAGAAAAGTTTACCAACTCACCCAAGGTCAAAGAATAACCTGCTTTCCTTCTCTATCTGTTATCTCTGCTCATCCTTAAATACTCTGTTCTCCATTTGATTATGCCACTTATTAGCCATATGGCACCAGACAAGTCACAAATCCTTATAAAGAATTGCATTTTCTTACAATGAGAACTGCCTCCCTGTCTTGGGAACGTTTTAATATTTTCTGGATATTCACAATCTTGAAAAATAAGTGACTCATCATGATATTGTTTTGATGAAGCCTGAAAATGGCTTGTCTATTTTTAAATTGAGTGGCAGTGACTAATAATACTAGGCTCTGAGGAGAGAGAAGCGAAAGGTCATGGGGGTTAAGGAGTATCTGTAAGGGGGGTAGTTGCACTCCACACAGCACCCAGGGCAGAAATTGTCCAGTAGCCTCAAGCACCTTGTCCTGAAGCTGGCTGTCCCAAGCCGTATCAGGGTCTGTGTTCTGGGAACATCTACAGTGGTTGTCACCAGCACTCTCCCATTGTTCTCAGTCTCATTTGGACACATCTCTCTCCAGCTACATGCTTTGTGTATTTTCTCCCTTTTCTGGTACATTTCCATTTTATGTTGCTCAGGTTCTAGCTAAGCATTTCCAGGAACTTACAAGTTAATGTGATAATCAGCTTTTACTTTATTCTTTTTTTGAAAGTGTGAATGAATGAATGAATGAATAAGTAGATACAGTTGGAGAGGAATTCAGAGTGTGCCCGAGTGTTGTGTGGCACAAAACAGGGAAGGCAAGAAGGGCGCTGATGATAGTGCACAGGCTCTGGGACCTACGGGAGACCCTGGCTTCACTGTTCACCAGTCATGAAATCTTGGGTGGGTTACTTATCTTTTCTAAGTCTCATTGTCCTCATCTAAAATGAGAAATATGGGAATACCTCTATCATTTAACTATTACTGTGTAACAAGCCACCCCAAGGCTCAGTGGCTTAAAAACAACAACCATCTTTACTGCTCATGTGGCCAAGGGTCACATAGGGCTGTCTGATCTAGTCTGGGTTTCACTCAGGTGGCTTCGTGTCTCTCATATTTCTCTAGTACCAGTGCGCCAGCCTGGATGTGTTCTCATGGGGATGGCAGAAGTACAAGAAGACAAGAAAAACACGCAAGTCCTTTTTTAGGACCTAGATTAGGAACTCGATGCTATCATTTTTGCTAATACATCATTGGCCAAAGTCAGTCACATGACCACACTCCAAGTTAAGTGGAGAGGAAATACACCATGCTATCAGAAGGGCTACCCAATGGTTTGGATACTGCAGTTGGGGAGTGGGTGAAATACTGGGCCCAGTAATGCAGTTTATCATACTCTCTTCCTGAACTATTGGAAGAATTTAAAAAAATAGTCCTTGCTAACGTCCTTGCCTGGTATGCTGTGAGCATTTTACAGGTGGTTGGTAGGTCATATATCTTGTAAGCAATGCATAAATTGCCGTTACTGTAGTTGTTATAACCATTATTTGTCAGAAATGCAGACACTTGTTATCCCAAAGAGCAAGACTCAAAGAGACCTTACCTGGAAGAAGTAGGTGAAATAGGCTGTGTTTGGATGGTAAAAAGGAAGTTTACTCATTCAAGAAATATTTATTGAACACCTATGTGCCAGGCACTGCCCTAGGCACTTGGGGTACATTTGAGAATGAAACAGACAAAGATTCCTGTCCATGTGGCGCTTACATTTCAGTAGGGGAAGATGTATGCATAAACAACATGAAGATAAGTAAATGATATGTTGATGCTATGAAAGGATGTAGAGGAAGGTAAGGGTTTTGGGTGTGATGCTATGGGGGCACCTGCAGGATTCACAGTAGGGTGGCCAGGTGGGCCTTCTTGAGAAAGTGAGAGCAAAGACTTGGAAGAAGGTCATGGAATGGGTCAAGCAGATCTTGAGGGGAAGAATATTCTAGTCAGGGGAACTCCAGAGCAAAGGGCCTTTGGTAGGGATGCAGAGTGTGTTTGAGGAGCAGCATGAAGGACAGTGTGACTGGAAACCATGTGAGAGGGAGGGGAAGAGTAATAAGGGTTGAGGTTGGAGCGGTCATGAGGAGTAGGGCCTGGTAGGTCATTGTAAGGGCTTCAGTTTACTCTTAGTGGAATGGGGTGCTAGGTACTTCTGTCTTTTTTTTTTTAATTAATTTATTTGAGAGAGGAAAGAGAGCAAGCAGTGGGGAGGAGCAGAGGGAGAGGGACAGGCGGACTCTGGGCTAAGCATGGAGCACCACATGGGACTTGATCTCACGACCCTGAAATCATGACCTGAGCCAAAATCAAGAGTTGGGTGCTCAACTTACTGAACCACCTAGGTGCCCTGAAAATTCTATTTTAAAGCATGTGGCTGCTATGTTAAGAATACCTTCAATAAGGCAGGAAGGTTGTGAGAGCATTCAAGGAAGGAGGCAACAGTCAACTGGGTTTGGGTGGTGACAGCAGAGGTGGTGAGCATCTTGAATTTGGATATGTTTTGAAAGTAGAACTGGTAGGATGTACTGACACATTAGATATGGGTGTGACAGAAAAAGACAAGTCAAGGTTGACTCCATGGTTTTTCACTTGAGTAACCAAGATAGGAAAGGCTGTAGGTAGAATAGCACTGGGGTGGGAAAGATTAGGTGTTCAGTTTTGGACATGTTGGGTTTGAGGGGCCTTGTAGACATTCAAGTGGAGATTTTCATGGAGGCAGTTGGAGACACATGTCTAGAAATCAAAAGCAAAATCCAGATTGGAGTGACAAATTTGGGAGTCATTGAGCTCACAACAGTATTTGAAATCATGGGCCTGGTCATATCAGCAAGGGGGTGAGTTTTGATGGAAAAGAGGACTATGGAGGTGCCCCCAGAGGACTCAACATGTAGAGAGAGTGTGCAGTCCCGGGAGGTGGACAGTGTTGTCAAATGCTGTGGGTAGGGCAAGTATGATGAAGATTGGGAATTGATGGGTGGATATAGGAATGTGGAGGTCACTAGGGATCATGACAAGAACAGTTTTGGTTGAGAGGTGTTTATAAAAGGTAGACTGGAGTGGGTTTAAAAGAGAAATTGAGGAGAGGGATTTGAAAGAATAGATAATCCTTTGAGGAGGTCTGTTGCAGAGGGAACAAAGAAATGGGTCAGTGGTTAGAGAAAGGTGGGGTCAAGAGAGTTTTAATGGTAGACATAATGGCATGTTTATGTGCTGATGGTAATAATCCAGTATAGAGTGAAAAACTGATAATGCAGAAGACAGTAGGAGAAAGGTTAGTGATATGGAAACCACCAAAGGAACTGCTCAGGCTTTTCCGGCTTTTTACTCCTGGTGTTCCTTACCCCACAGGGATGTTCATAATGTTATTAAGATTCTCTCCTGTCGGATTATTGCATCAAGTCCCTTTGGTGGTTTCAGTGCCACCATCAGCATTAGCATTTCCTCTCTCATTGTCTGTCATCCTTCTACTCAGGGCACAGCAGTACTGGGGCATTTTTCATTTTCTAAATATGGAACCCTGAACCATTTCCCAGGCTTTCCTTTGTTGCATGGACAGGACCATAAGAAAGCAAAATTGGGCTCCCTGACCTCAGTCCATGAGGCAATACAGACAAACTCTATTTTAAAACACTGAGGTTGTATTGAGGCAAACTGGGACCAACCACGAGAGAAAGAGGTAAGGAGGCTCAACGGCTTTGGAGACTTTAATGAGAAGTGGATCAGAGGAGCACTGTCCTTTTCAGAAGCAAGATGGAGGCGGTAATATTGGGAGGGGTGGGCTGTCTCCTTCGTCTGTGGCTTCCCACTAAAGGATCTTACTTTTTTTCTTTAACTCTACTGAACTGGCATCTAGATCCCACCCCACAGCCTTCCCACAATCCCCTTGCCCTGTTTGAAATCATTCTCTATGTCCTAGGTGCTGTTTCTCCCCCAGACCCATATGGGTTGTGAACTTTCTGAAGCCAAGGACTATACTTCTCATATGCTCCAGGATACTAAGCTCCTTTCTGGAGCAGGACAGTGGATTGATTAATACTTGGCAATTCTCATTGGGGGATGACAGGGATCAGCTAGGAGCAAAGCCTATGGACTGGAAGAGGTTTCAGCCCCATCTTTAATTAAGCTGACAAAAGGACAGAATGGGTCTGATGGGGAGATTACATTCCAACCTTCTGTATCAAATGTATAGTATGGTGGCTGGAATGTGACCTTCCTGATCTATTGATGTGTTATGGGTTGGTGTTCTTTCTTCTGTCTAGTCCAGCTATACCTGGCCCATGGTGGTCAGCCTCTCTGAAGGGTAGTTAGCTTTCCTCCTCTGGGGACAGTCTATCGGAGGCTAGTGGTTACTAGTCAGGGATGCTGTGGATGGGGCTCCTTCATTGCTGTCTATGTTCTCGAAGGATGCTGTTACTTTTCTGTGATATGCCCAGCCCAGCCTGGGTGGGTGGGTGAGTGAGAGCTCCCACTGCTTCCCTACCCAGCCCTCCCCCCATATCCCTCAGTGTCACCTGCCCTAGAACCCCAGAACCCTATGGCTGCTTCCCAGCTGTCCCTAGTCTGCAGCTGACTTCTGCGTTTCAGGCTGCGCACTCCCATTCCCCCCATTTGAGGCCCGGAACACAGGGGACAGCTACGGGGAGTGGTGTCAGAAAGAAGACAGAAGCCATCTTTCCTCCACTTCCAATGCACAAGACAGTAACTGTGCTCTGACCCCGCTGATCCTAGGGGTCACGGGAGTGAAAGGCCACTAGCAGGTGCTTGTCTCTGGGTCTGTGAGGTGGGTCTTCTCTCTATTCCCTCTCTCAATATCATCTCTAAATGTTGATTGATGCCTACATCCACACTACGAGAACATAAGACTTTGAACATCATTAAAATGCACATATACTAGAAAGAAATTGAGATTTTTGTCTTATTAGTTATCACTCCTGAGTGTGCATAAATATGTGTCAGTCCCCTGTTGAGGGGAGGGTCCTGAAAGGTATAGCATCCTCCTGTAGGAGAGAAGAAGCAAGGGGAGGAGGAGAGCCCAGAAAGGAGTGGTTGGGGTACCCCCAAAAGAATGTTTTCCACTTCCACATTCTGTGGAGGGCGAGTTGTATGCACCTGTTGCTCCCCCAGTCTCCACCCCTCCTCACACAGCAGCTCCCAAAAGGCCTTCAGACTCCAAATGACACCCTCATCAATAAGCTTGCATTGCAAAACCACATTTTGACAACACATTTCCCAAATTTAGTCCCCTAATCCACTCCCAGAATATATTATGCTTTGCACCCAACAGATGGATTAAAAGCTTAAATCTTCTGCTTGTTCGGAAACTAACCAGAAACCAAAAATACAAACACTCACACCCCTGCAGGTGTGAATGCAATGGTGGGGGGAGGGGCGAAGCAGGGGTGTACATAAGGAGCAGGGAGTGGACACTTCGGGGAGGACACAACTGCAGCAGACAGTGCAGGGAGATCAGGGCATCCTCTGGGCTCTCAGCGGGCTTGCATAGGGCACGCAGCTGCTTTCTACAGATCCCCGTCAGCTCCCCTGATGGAGGCCTCCGTGTACCAGGAGGGTGTGTATGGTAGTATGAGGTCTAAGGCATGAGTCCGAATCCCTGAGTGTGGGGGCTGTCAGGGGATCTCAGCCAAGCTCTCTTCTACATAAATGAGGAGACAGAGGCCTGAACTGGGAGACCAACCCCACAGCCCCCCACCCCCCACCCCCAGTGCCAGATTCAGGACAAGATGCTGGACTCCAGCCCAGAGCTTGCTCTCCTCTGCCAACTGCTTTTGGAACCTTGGGGGCTTTGAGGGTTTCCCTCTTTCTATTTTCTGGGGGTCCCAAGTTGTCATCATATAGGAGACCACATCTCATCTTCCCTCTGTGCATAAAATCTTCGGAAATCTCTGCGAATAGAGGTTATTTTGAAGGCATCTGGGGGAAGGGGCTGAATGAGAACAGGGGTTGCCAGGGGGCACTGATGGGGAATGCAAGGGAACACCCCAGGAGCTGGGTCACTAGGGGAAGTAGAGAAGATCCCTGGGGCTCCCTGAGAAATTTCAGAATCCCTTCCCCATTGTCTTATTTTTCTCCTCATCATTGAAAAATGGCTCAGAATGCAATAAAAACAAGGTGTTCTAATTAAACAGATTTGTTTACATGTTGTGGCATGAAAAACTAATTCAATCTGATATACTGTACATTGCTGCTATACTTTTTCTCCTTTCCTTTATATAAAACTGCCCATTTTAAAATAGTATTGTATTTAAGCATCTTAAATAGTGTCCTTGATTAAAAGAAGATGAGCAATTTTCTACTTCCCACAGCTTTCAAAGGGTGTGTCAACAGAGTGGGAAAGAGAGCAGTTGGGGGCTCCATTATATTCCTCTTGACATTTCTCCTGACAGTTCTGGCCATTTTATGCCCAGAGACATGTGTGATATTGCCAGACTGGAGCCTTAGGTGGGCTTTCTGCTGTGACCAAAGCACAGAGGCCGAGGGGGCTGGGAGCAAGTGGTGGCCTGCTCTGGCACCCCTGCACCTGGGAAGGAAGAGGGGCCATCAGCATAGGTTGGCAGTGGCCCTAGCACTCTTGCACAGTCCCACGGTGTCCTGGGAAAAAACCCACAGAGAGGAGCTGGCATGGAGAAATAGAGGAATATTCGTAATATTGATGATTGTGGTAACAAAAGCAACATTTTGTGGGGAACAAGTGGGAGAATTTTATTTATTATAAAGTAAACTTTCTATCAATGAAAATCATCCAAGAGAGGACCCAGATGAGCCTATGTCATCCCCTATCTGGGGATGTCTGAGCAGAAGCCAGCCTACCAGCTTTCCAGGATTCTCTGAAAAGAGTCTTTATTTGGCCTGGCTAGGTTCTTCCCACTCCTAGATTCTCAGAGCTGGTAACAACCTGGCAGCTTTTGGAGAACAGGGACTCTGTCTTTCTAATCTTCAATCCTGTGCCTTAGGCAGTACTGTGTGTGTGTGTGTGTGTGTGTGTGTGTGTGTGTGTGTGTGTGAATATTTGTAGATATGAATTGGGAGCATCTGTTCTGGACACGTTCCTTGTTTGTTCTGACCTCCTTTTGCCTTCATCCAAGCTGTTCCCTTCACCTGAGAAAGCTTCCTCCATCCACTTATTCTACTAAAATGAAACCAATCCTTTGAGCCACTCAGACCCACACTACCCTTCCCTGTACTTCCCGTGTATTCATTTTTTACATTTGTGACCAGTTCTCAGCCATGTTACTCAACCATTGCATCTACTTGGTTAATACCTTTGACACAGTCTTGTCCCCCCAACTGTATTGTGCTTTCTTTTCCTATCTTTTCAACAGCACTGTGTGTTGTTCTGGAGAGACATGAGTGGTAGTAAGGATATCGTCACTCCTCCCTCCCTCCTTCTTTACCTCCCTACTTCCTTCCTTCCTTTCTACTCTGTTCATTCTATGAGTGTCCAATAGACATATCACCATAAAGTTCCATGGTGACTCAGACATGAAGGAGGTAGGATATCCCTATGTTGTTACATTGCTCCTGGAGAGTATCTGCCCTGAGTGTTAATTTGGGGCTTGGAGAGAGAAAACCCTTGGATCTGAGGGGGGAGGCAGCAGGCCTGCCAGAACAACATACCTTCATGTTGTGGTCTAGAGACTTCACCTCTTTGCTTGGCTCCCTCCTTGCTGTTTTCTGCCCTACTACACCCTCCACCACCCAGACATCCTCCTCCGGTAATAGAAATGTCTTGGGTTAGTGTTCAAGATAAAAGTGGGGGAAAAGGCCTAAACTCTCTTTGAAGGAGGCGTGGCTCCCCTGGGCCTCAGTAGGCTGTATCTGCTCAGTGGGACAGTGATTCCACAAATAAAGGCCAAGAAGAGGAAAAGGTGTGAAAAGCATGAAACCTGTTCCCCTAGTTTCCTACAAGAGCTCCTCTTAACATGCAGGATCTAGAGAGGGCTTCCCCTTGTGGCATCCCAGATTCTCATAGCCAAGTATTTAATGGTTGTGCTGATTCATTTCTTCAAAAAGACTTACTGAGATCTCACTGTGTGCTGGACACCATGCTGGGTGTTCTGATGATCTAACCCATAATTCAGAACATTTGGTCTAGCCTAAAATCCCACTCTTCTACCAAGCCCAGCCAGCTCAGCTAAGCTAGCATTCTCGTGATCTCCCGCCTTCCACTGGTCTCACACCTTTATCCTTCCTGCAAACACTGGCTCCCTCAATGGGATGCTTTCTTCTGACCTACTCAGAGTCCATGTTATAAAAACATTATTATAATGCTTATATGTTTCTTGTCTCTCCTGCTGGTCATGAACTCCTCAGAAGAAGGCCTGGCTATTTCTTTTTTTCTCATATCTCCTAGAACTTGGTAGTTGTAGGACAGATGAGTCATTACATTAGCAAAGTCAGGGTGGCGGGGCATGGGCTTGGAGTTAAACTTCAAATTCAGAGAGAGGGTTCAAACCTTTCTCTTTTCAGGGGGCTGTGCCACCTTGGCCAAGTCACTGCTCCTCCTAACTTGCCAGACAGAGATGATCCTGCACTTCTCCAGATCTCATTTTCATTCTAAAAAAAGTGTAATTGTAGTAGTGATTTTGTGAGGATTCAGTAAAATCTCATATGGGAAAGTGTCTCACTCTATTCATTTGAATTACATCTGGAGATACAATTTGGGGCCCAATACTGAAAACGTACAAGTTGATTTAAAAATATGAAAACTATGTATATATAGACTACCATTGCTAACAGATATCATTTGTTGAGTATTATGTAAAAGAGTTTTATAGATATCTTACTGAGTTTTATGTAACAGGCACTAATAGCCCTGTTTTACAGAGGAGGAAACTAGTCTTAGAGGTTAAAGAACTTTCAGGAAGTCACAGAGTGAGAAGGTAGCAGAGTCCAAATTTACATCCAGGGTTCTGCTCCGAGATCAGAGCTCCTGATCCTGGCTTTGTGATTTGCCTCTGTTGGGCTTAGGATGCCAGAGATGTCTCTAGGAATTCACCTGTCACCTTCAACGTGTGCGGTGTACCTGCTTGTCCCATGCTGTCTCCGAGAAGTAGGCTTCTACTCTGGAGCTTTCTTTCAGAGCCCTCAGGGCTGTAAGGTTTGGACAGCTGAGAGGAGGAGGGGGGAGGATTTCTTCCCCTTGTTATAGCCTCATCCTCCAATTAAACCCCTGGCTTTGTTCTAAGCCGTAGAAGGGAATCCTAATAAAATCTCAGGGATGTAGACAGTCATCAGAAGGTCAGGCCAGTGGTACATATACATGGGGGAAGTGACATGGTAGGATGTCCAGGGGTTTTGAAAAGAGATTCATCAAAGTAGCTAGCCCGGATGTAAGAATGGCAGGAATTTTATAACAGGATCTTGATTTTATTAGTAACAGATTGACTCTGACAAAACGCAAATTCCTTAATGACAGGCTGAGGCAGTATAACATTTTGAGTATAACCTTGTGCATGGATCTTAGCCTCTGGTTGGCATTATTGGGGCCAGCAGACCCCAAAACCAGAATAGGCCATAAGACAAAGCTTGCTTTAGGCAAGAACTCATTTTTGTTAGAAGGTGGACTAGTATACACCAGAGGTCCAGGGGTTGTTCAGACTCTGGACAAATTCATCTGAGTTCAAAGTGACACTTGCTTAGATCTCAAGCAAAATTAGGTACCAGCAGGACCCAATAGCCTAACCTCTGTGGATCTGGAGGGGCAACAGGGCATTAGGGAGAGGAGAGTGTGAAGCTAAAAGTAGGGACCGGGGTCTGGGACTCACACCAGGGAGATGTAAATCTGAAGAGAGCACCTGGGACAGACTCTCACAGCATCCACAAAGAGGGCATGAAAATGGGTCTGAGGGACAGGTACAGTCACCCTCTGCCCTGTGTTTTTAATACCCGTTTAATGGATGCTGATCCACAGAAACTGGACAGGGTTCTAGCTGCTCTGAGGCATGCTCACAGACTGAATGCCATTCTCAGAGAACAGGAATCAGAATGAAGGAGCAGGCCTGTTTGAGATTCTCCAGCTGAGAGAAGGGGGAGGGATAGGGAAGACAGACACATGCAGTCATTACACAATGGTCTATAATATCCAACTGCTAGTCTGGTGTTTAAGCTTGTAACTCTGACATTAGACCACCCTTATTCAAATGTCACCAGCTAGTTCTGCTTATCTATTATTACCTATCTGGTTATTAAGAAATAAACCATTATTGAAAAAAAAAAACATTATTGAACTGCGTGGGCTCAGCTGGGTGGTTCTTGGGGTCTCTTTTGTGGTTGTTGACATATGGTGTCTGGCATTGGAGTCAACTAAAGGCTCACCTGGGCTGCATGTCCAAGATGGAGGCTTTACTCACTCACCTGATACCTTAGTGGGGATGGCTACAGTAGCTAAGGACTGTCTGAGCATCATTCTTTTCTGACCTAGCTTCTCTATGTGGCTAGCTTGGACTTCCTCACAGCATGTCAGTCTCAAGGTAGTTGGACTTCTTACCACTGGCTGGCTTCCCCGAAGGAAGTATTCTAGGAGGCCTGGACAGACATTGTAAGGCTTCTTATGATCTAGCCACCAATGCCACACAGCAGCTCTTCTGCAATACTCTTGTTGGTCAAAAGCAAGTCAGACCTAGCCTAGATTCAAGAGGCTGCATCCACACAGTGGTGTGCACACCAGCGGGGCCATTTTGAAGACTAGTTACCACATATCGTACCAGCTGTGTGAATAATAGACAAAATGTAGAGCATTCCGAGCCTTGGATTCTTCAACTCTGGAATGGGGAACTATAATGCCGAACTTCCCTACTACTCCATCTTTGACAGCTTGCGAGGATCCCAAAATCTTAGGACATACCAGGAAGTCAGCACTTTGCTGGGATTTGATTTCCATTCAGGGGCCAATAAGGCCGGGTTAGTTGTGCACCTGTTGAGAGAGCCTAGCTGACTGCCCAGCATCTGCCCTTCCCCAAGCACCACAGGTTTCCCCCATGTGGAGGTACCCTGCACCCCAGTGAGGAATCTGAAAGAGCAACAGCAGTTCCTATGTGTGTCATCTGTATTTTCCTAACATGTCTTGTATACACACATATAACCCAAAAGATTCCCATACTGACCAGCACAACTAAGGGGTTCAAACATAGTTAGCGCTTATTGCTTATGCATTGTCTTGACCAAGCATTTGATTTTCTCTCTAATATTTTAATATATCTGTGTCTTCTTGCCCCAGCCAGGCTATAAGCTCCTTGAGGTCAAAGATTATCCTATACCTTTCTTTTAAAATTTCTTTTAGTTACCCTCAATAAATACTGAAAGAAACTGAGAAGAAAAAAGAGATAAGAGAGCTGGGGACCATGCAAACAAGCTTGGGCATCTTTATAATTTTCTCTAGGCTCAGCATAGCACCCAAGCTCCTGGAAATCTGACCTTTGCCTTTTCTGGAAAAAAAACTAATAAGTTATCCTAGATTGTAAAGGGGGCATTATTAATCTAGTTAATAGATTGTACTGTTTTTATGAGGACTTTAGCCCATTAATTGTTTCCATGCAAATGGAAGCCGTTAATTACAAATTAATCTTATCTTTTTGTTAAGGCAGGGCCATCAGTACCTCCACTTGGCAATACTTGTTGGCACTTGATATGAATCAATGCTTATACTTGAAAGTAATAAAACTGCATTTCTTTAAAGATAGTTAATAAATCAGATCTTCATTAATGCAGATAGGCCAGACCCCCTACTTGTCTAATTTAATGAGGTTCTAATTCATTACTGTGATTCATGTCCCCCCGGGGATGGTGGCCAACAGGGCAGGGCACATAGTAGGCAGTTAATAAATCCTGTATTTTCCGGGTTCCCACAGTGGGAGGCTGTCCACTAGTCTTTCTCTGCATCATGAAGCATCATTTAGGTCCTCACCAGCCTCAGTATCATTTTTCACATGGTCCTACAGGACCTCAAAGTGGAAACATAACCTTCTAGCAAGGGCCAGAGCTGGAAGCTCAGGCTTCCTTAAGAAAATAAGGGTGGGGGGCATCAGAAGCACTGTTGGGGTTATAGGGTGATGGCTTATTTAGCTGGTATTTGGACTCTGTTTGTGGCTGAGGCAGTTGGATGGGGACTGTCTGCCGTCTTTGTGCCATCTACCTGAGCATGATGTATACACAAATGGGCAAGGGGACCCAGATTTTTCCCTGGGACCCATTAGAGATCCATTTCCCAGTGATATCTCTAAACCATTTCTCAGTCTCTTTCTCTTCCCAGGCAGTTTCCCTTTACAGGCGAGCTGGTTATTTCTCATCATATTTGTTGCCAGCCTGGGACTGGGCCTCCACCTACCTCCTTCCAGCTACTGGGATCTCAGGAGCCAAGCCCTGGCTTCCTTTGTTTAAAGAACAAGTGCGGGCCAGCAGGGGGCCGGGGACTTGCCCATCCCTCCCCATCCCACCCACCAGCCTGGCTCCCCAGGGAGAGGTCCAGATGCACAACCAAAATATGGGGTGGGGTCTGCAAAAGTGGGCGGGAAAAGGGAGACCTAGCTTCTGTTTTAGATTTGGGAGCCGGCAGTGTGATGAAACACTTCCCTCCGTGCCGCTGAATTCATTTCTTTAAAGTTCCACTGTGCACAGAACCATTTGTTTCCACATTGTTTTTATTAAACAAGAAAGGCGAGCTTTATTACTGCGCAAATGAAAGCAGCCGGCAAAGACAGATACTTCCCAGATTCTTATTAATCTCCAAGAGTTATGGGGCCTCTGAAGTCCCACAGAAATTAACATACTCCACAGAATTCTCTGAGCAAGTCACCCAGTGCTGCTCCTCTCCCCTGCGGACAGTGATCACTGCCCAACCCCAGCCAGCCTGAGGAGGGCTCCTACCCTCCCACCCTCTCACATTACCCCCACCATTTCTTGGGCTGCATGTGTGCTAACCTCATGCTTCAGTGCACAATCCTGGATTGATTTGTATACCTATTTTGGGCATTGTCTGGAAATGTGGATTTAGGTGTCGTTCAATTCACTTCCATATACAATTAAATATGTATGGATTATTTACTATTGTAGTATGGGAGAGTCTTGACATCTGTGAGATTATATCCTGAGGCCTTTGTGAATCTCAAATGAATGAAAAACTCAGTCATGTATAATTCTCTCTCTCACGAAATGCAATTCAGCGATCACTCATTCATTCCACAAATACTTACTCAGTGCCCTCCATGAGTTGGCCAGAGCACTCTTTACCCTCAGATGGGGAGGCTGGGAAGACATGGGAGAGTTTGAATGAGGAATGACAGGATCTGTCTTATGATTTTAAGGATAGCAGCTACTGTGTTAAGAACAGACCCTAGGGGGCAAAAACTAGAAGCCAACTCTTTCGGAGGATGTTGCAACAGCCCAAAGGCGATGAGGTAGAATAGGGTAGGCAGGTGGTGGCAAGCAGAGGAATTCAAGACATGTTAGGAAAATACAGATGACACACATAGGAACTGCTGTTGCTCTTTCAGATTCCTCACTGGGGTGCAGGGTACCTCCACATGGGGGAAACCTGTGGTGCTTGGGGAAGGGCAGATGCTGGGCAGTCAGCTAGGCTCTCTCAACAGGTGCACAACTAACCCGGCCTTATTGGCCCCTGAATGGAAATCAAATCCCAGCAAAGTGCTGACTTCCTGGTATGTCCTAAGATTTTGGGATCCTCGCAAGCTGTCAAAGATGGAGTAGTAGAATCTGTGAATACAAGGGTCTGCCATGCATAAGATTTGGATAGCGCATATTAATTTAAGCATTTTCAAGTTGGTTTTTCATTAAAGAAGTAAAGTAGCTCCAGTGCCAGTTTACAGGTGAGAAGCAAAGGCTTAGAGAATTTAGGTGACTTTTTCAAAGTCACAAGATAATTCGGTCCAAGGTTAAAATCTCACTCTCCTGCAACCAAGTGTAGCTTTTCCCATGGTTATGATGTCTGACCTTCTTTCTGTGACCATGCCCTGCACTGGGGTGGGGGTTGGTGAGAAGGAAAAAGCAATGCCAAGGGAGATCTGGTCCTTGTCCTAGAGGAGCTAATAGTTTCTTTACAGATAAGGCTCATATATACACACAAGTCTTAAGGAGGACTGTGTTCCAGAATGGCACCATTTAAAGTTTAAAGCAGTGTTTGATCAGATGCGAGGGCTGGGGTTATGACAATAGGTACCTCCAGCCCTTAAGAAGTTCATCCCCATGGAATGTCCCATGACAGGGTGAGGGCTCCAAGGCAAAGCATCTATAGGATTAGGTTGTGTCTGTATGTTTGCCAGTCAATCAATGTAGTTTAGTAATTTTTATTCTCTCATCTCATGTTCCATCCTTCCCACTCAAACCCTTTGGCTCAAGGGAGGCCATTGGCCATAAATCCTTCTCACAATAAGCTTGTTTCTGCCATCAATGCCTTTGATTACCCTGGACTCTGGTCCCCTTTGGAGGGAGGATCCTTGTCCTCACACCCCCTTCCCAGAGAAGCACCAGCTCCACTGTCCTAAAAAGTCACCCATTACTATGGGTGAGTTTGGGGGTAAGAAAAAGCCTGAAAAAGCTCAAGTTGGGAAGGGGGCAGGAGTGTGAGAGGAAGAATAATGACTTGTTTCTTAAACACCTAGACTTGGGCATTTCTGGATGCTTGGAAGAGGCCACTGCAGGGTGAAACCACAGATCAATTTCTATCACAGAGGAATGACCGGATGGCACTTGTTCTCCTAAGGCAGGAGATAGAAACCAATTCAAAGCATTGTGAGGACTCCCCAGAGGGGCTCTGAGATCCCACTTGTAAAGACTTGGGAGGGTACCAGGGAGCAGGTGAGTCAGGAAGAACAAGTCTGGCTCCTTCCAGGTGGAGCCCAGGAACAGAAGGGGGACTTCTCATCCTGCATGGGTGAGGCTTCCTGATGCTATTGTTTCCTTTGACATGGTCCCCCTTGCTGGAGAGTACATCAGGCCTTGAGCTCTGTGAAGTACAAATTGGAGTGGGAGTCAGGAAGTTTAGGACCCCTCTGTCCCCGTCCCTGGCACTCCAAATGAAGGTTGAGATTGGCTAAACTCTGATAGTTCTCTGCTTCCGTCTGTCTGGGGGATTGGAAGGAAATTAGGTGTGTAACCTGCAGGCACTTTTGCCCTGCAGTCTTATTCCTTTGGCCCTAGACATGGCTCTCCATCAGTACATATATTATCCACGATGAACGTTTGGAGGCCCCTTTCTCAGGTATTGTCACAGTGTGGGAATGAGATTATCAGAGTATTTCCAGTGGAGCCTCATGAAGGAGACTGGGACCTGGTGTGAAGGGAGGTTCCTGGCACAGGGTTCTGTTGGTGAGTGCGAGTCTGGGTGGGATAGGTGGTGTGTGTGTGTGTGTGTGTGTGTGTTTGTGTGTGAGAGAGAGAGAGAGAGAGGGAGAGAGAGAGAGAGAAAGAGACATGGTGTCTGAAGCAGCATCCAGGATTCCTACGGGGTCCCCAAACCAAGCAAGATTCTAGAGATCACTTGAAGAGGGAGACCTCAGAGACCAGGTTCTGTCTTCCACATTAAGCACATCCCCAAGCCCTCTGAATCTTGGGCATGATCAATCTGTAGGCTAGTTGATTGGCCAGGAAGGACTATCTGGCAGTGACATTTACATATGTGGCCTGACATTTTCCTTCTCAGTGATTCCGTTCTTTTTCTCTTCATTTTGGTTTTTGTTATGGTCCCTCATGTGCATTTAGATCCATGAATACAGGCAACCCAGCTAGCAGTGCTAGTATTCTCCCTCTCAGTGCTGGTTGCTTCCCCAAGGCCCCCTTTTCTCTTTCCCTTTTCCTGTTCTCACACTAGGACATCATGTCTCTGGTGCGGCCTGATTCAGCAGATGGGTCTCTTGAGAAGGACTCCCCTCTGCCTCAGATATACTCTACTCCCTAGTGGGGAGACAGTGTGCAAGTGGGGTTCCAGCCCTGGAGCAGGTAGGAGAGGGCACTCAGGGAAAGATCAGAGTGATAGGGACTCATGCTTCCTAAGAGAGACTGGAGGGAATGTAGGCTCGGCTGGCACTCAGGAGCCCCATCTGGGTGCCTGACCTACCTCTATAACTTCTCCATGCACAGGACTGCTGAGAGGGAGACAGAGATGGAGATAGAGGTAGAGGTTGCCATAGCTAGAGAGGGGGAAGTGGGGAGGAGGAAGGGAAGGACAAGGAGGAGGAGAAGGAGTTGGAAAAGGGGATGGGGAAGAAGGGGAAATGGAGGGGAAGGGAGAGGAGAGGGAAGAAGGCATCTGGAAAATGCACTGAACCTAGAATCAGAACTTGTGGCTTGAAATCCAAATTCCATATGTACTAATTGTAAAAGAACTAAACAAATTGCTTCTCTCTCTGAGCTTGAATTTCTTTCCTGTGGCATGAAGAATCATATCATATCCTGCCAATCCAGCAGATCAGTTGTGAAAATCAAATGAGATGATATATGTGGCATAGTGTGAAAGTCTGCTGATGTAAATAAATGCATATGTGTGCATGTGCGCATGTGCGTGTGTGTGTGTGTGTGTGTGTGTGCACACCCCCTGCCCCTGATCTGCATGTCATTATAATTGTAGCACCATCCTCTGCAGGTGCCACATTGACTTCTCCTGCACCTTTGCCCTCGCCAATGCCGTCTGGGATAGTCTTGCCATTTCTAACCATTGCCATGTATATTAATCAGAACCATTTTTCAAGCATCTGCTGACTCCTCTGGCCTGAGAGGTATTCTTTCATTGCCCAGCTACCACCGATACCTCCTTTCTCTGGACTGTGAGCCCTGTGATGGGAGAGAACTTCTCAGGAAAGGCTGCTCCCCAGGCCTGCCCTTTCCACTCATCTGATCATCAGCTAGAATTGTGCAGTTTTAAATGTGGGCACAGGCAGGATGCTGTTATTGAAACATTTGGGAACTATGGTATTTTTACACAATACCCCATGATGTCCCGGGTAGGTGAGCAGGTTTCTTGTTGGGCCAAGCTAATAATGGATGGCAGACACAGGGGTGGGCAGTGCTTCCCATTTCTGTCCTGGCCTCTGATGGAGAGTGGGGCCTGTAGGGCAGTTTCTTGCCTTTGTTCCAGAGACAAACAGTGGCAGATTGGAAGCCCAAAGCTGTCGTAGCAAGTCAGGCTATTTTGAGAGGTGTTTCTTGACTGTTTAAGAAATAGTGGCTGAGAGAACAGAAGGGAACACCTTTCAATCCCCTATTTTCTGCATTTCAGGGACCGCAGGCCACGGTGGGACGCCTCAGTTCTTGGGACAGCTGTGTGGCGGTGGGGGACGTGTGGTGACATCATTATGTCATTGCTTTTGCTTCCGCATTTGCCTCACTCAGGCGAGGAGGAAGTCAGACAGGAGGGGAGGGGCTGAGCTCTGGGCACCTGTCAGGAGCCCGACAGCTCAGGACTAGTGGCTACGCCCTCTGATCTGAAACTCAAGCACACCCTAGAACTTTCTCTAGTTACTCTCTCTCTATATGTCTCGTATTCCCAAGCAGATTCTAACAACCTTGAGGGTGGTGCCTATGAAATACTCTCCTGAAGCCTGTAGCCCTAGCATATGTGAAATCTCCTCTGGCTGCCTGTTGAATTGACATGCACACAGTAAGAGCCATAATAGAAACATGTAACACAAGTACCTGCCTGGCACTAAGTATTTTACACACATCACTCCATTCAATTCCCATAGGAGCCCTGTGTGGTAAATACCCTGATTAGTCCCATTTTACAAATGAGGACAGGAAGGCAAAGGGAGGTCGAGTAAATTGATTAGGGTCACATAGCTAAAGAATGATAAAGCCAGGTTTGAACCCAGGTAATCTGGCTCCAACATCCATGCTGTTAACCACTGAACTCCGCTTTCATGCTGTGGTGTGTGTGTGTGTGTGTGTGTGTGTGTGTGTGCACGCGTGCACAGGTGTGTGCAGGGTGGAGGGCCTGTATTAGTTTAGTAGTAGGAGAAGCTAGGAATGACAAGAAGGAGCGAATCCATATGAGAGAGAAATCCTGGTGGGCTTTGAGGAAAAATCTCTTTTTCAAAGTGTATATCCCTCTAACAACTTAGCCAATTCCCCCACAAATAAGAATATTCCTAAAATAGACCATTTCTTCATATGCTATGTTTGCATCAACCTTGTCCCAGTCTTATTTTTAGAATTTTAAGTAATCTTTACTTTCTCTTTGTTGTCTGTGTTTTGAATTCTCAGTTCTTTCTGAGACTGCTCCTCTTTTTGTCCCTCCGGAAGTGCTTGGGCAAGCAGGCTGTGATGCTGATGGCAGCAGGAAGGGGGCCTGAATAACATGGCTGCTGTTAAGCCATATGAGCTTCCTTTCCATGTGAGTCAGTCATGTGTACTCAGAGCTGTGAGAAATGTGGGAGCAGACCCTATTCTCCTTCCATCTCCCATACCTCCCCGCACAGGGGCTGGTATATGGTTGATATTTAATCCCCCATTGTTTATTAATTATAAACCCACAATAAGAAGCACTGGCCTCTGCTTGGAGCCATCTCCAAGTTTGGTTTGGTTCATGAGCAAGTCTTAGGTTTGCTCAGGGACCAGCCTTGGTGGACTCCAAAGTTAACTTCTCAGCTTAAGCATTCTGTGGACTTTTCCTCATTGAGGATGATGCCATTTCCGGAGAACAGATGTTCTTTTGGCCTATTGCATTTGTTATCAGACATTCTATCACTTGCAACACCAAGACGAGACATGTTTTCTCAGCTGGAGGGATGTTGTCTTTAGGGGAGACGGACCATACAATAAAAGTTCAGGAAACCCAAGGATATGATTTAGAAGCAATTCACTAGGTCAGAGACACTGTTAAATCAGAAATGTGGCAAGGGGAGAGGAGAGAAATCTGGAACTGTTAAGTTATTTTGTCTACAAATCAAGGCATGGTAAACTTTCTCACTTTTAACTTCCATTGAAACAATGACCATAAACAATGGGCAATGCTAAAAACTAATTAAACGGCTACCCTAAATCAACAAAAAAGAGTAAATTGAATTTTAAGCTACATTTATTCCTGTGAAATGTGTGTGGGGCAATGTGAGGGGAAATGTGCTTCTCCTTGTTTGGGGCCTGTCCCAATGCTGACAATTCTAAGTCAGGCTTGGCTGATAGTGAGTGGATAAGCCTGTCTCCATTGTCTCAGCTGGCTTTAGATCAGACTGAGCACCCCCCTGATTGTCCCATCATCATCATGCATTCCTGAAAGCCATTTGTCCAACTAAAAATTTCTTTTTTTCCCCTGCCTAGCTAAATTCTATTCCTCCTTATAATGCTCTCTGCTCTTTTGTCTAGTTTACCCAATGATTCTTCAACATTAAGTGACAGATATTTCAATGACTGTACCACTTACTGGCCACTTGTTACATCCAGCTTCATGAAAGCTATTCACCCTGTTCTTAGCATTCTTATCAGTTTTATGCCCCCCCTCGCCTCCCCCCCGCCACCGCAACCCATGCTAATCAGGAAGAGGGAAGCTATGAAGGAACAAAAGATTCCCAAATGCCAGTGGCTCAGCACTACAAAGTTTCATGTTCATGTTCAAGGATCCAACCTAAGTGGGTCTCCTCCATCCAGTAATTGTGCCCCCAGGGCACGGGGCCTCTTTGGTCACTGTCACAGAGGTAGATGGTGTTTTCCACGGACTCATCCTGGATTTGAAACGTATCATTCCTGCTCACATTTCATTGGCCAATTAGTCACACAGCCATACTTCTGCAAGGCAGTCGGAAAGCAGTTTTCCAGGTGTCTGGAAGGGGAGGAGAACTGGATATTGGGGGACACTATGTTGCCGACCACATCCCCAGCTACACAGTAACTTTGTAAGAGAAGATTGGATATCTTGTATTTCTTAGCATCTCCCATGATGTTTTAGATCATATAGGCTCTAAATAAATGTTTGTTGAATAAATGACATCATCAGTTACCCTTTATGAAGCATTAATTTTTGACAAGATTTTGGCTAGGCACAAGCAGAGTGGAGTAAAGACTCATAATTAAGGTCTGGCACATGGTAGATCATTCATCCATTCATTCATCCATCCTACAAATACCTATTTAGTGCCTAATCTGTTCCAGGCATTGTTCTAAGCATTTGTGGACAGTGTACTGAATATCGTCCTTACAGAACTTACATTCTAGAAAAGGAAACAGATAATAAACAATAATATAACAAATAAGGAAACTAAACAGTATGATAGAATGTCATGTGCTGTGGGAATAAAAGAAAAGCAGAGCTCAGTAAGGGATATAGAGAAGGTGGGGGTTGGGAGGAAAGCAATTTTCAGTAGGGCGGTCAGGGCAGGCTTTATTGAAATGATGTCGGAAAAGAAGTAGGTGAGGTAGCGAGCCATAGCAAATCTTTGGAGGAAAAGCATCCAGGAGGAGGGAACACCATTTGCTAAAGCCTTAAAGGTGTGGCATATTTAAAGAACAGCAAGGAGTTTGCATGGTTGGAGTGAGACTGTGATCCAGGGAATATCCAGTTTGGAAAGGAGATGGGGACCACCTCATGAGGGCTGGTAGGCCATCATAAGACTTTTTTTGCCCTGAGTGAAATAGAAAGTGCCATTGAAGAGTTCTGGTGCTTAGTAATACATATACATACAATACATATGTGTGTTATATATACATATATTTGAATCCAAAGAGGAAAATTTATTGTCTCATTTGCATACAAAGATACAGTTCTTGGTCCTTATTATAATGCTTTGTATTTGTCTTTTCAGAGAACTTTTTCATGGACTGTATCATAAAACAACAATTACAATGGTAGAAAGGACTCATACTACTATCATCTCCCCTCCCATATGTGCCCTTTATGGGGGCCATCACTGTTGCAGGGTCTAGATGGAAATTGTGCCTAGAGTCCTGTGGCCCAGCTACCCAAGGGATGGGTCTTTTGGGGACTGCCTTCTCTCTTACCAGCCTCCCAAGCACTCATACCGCAGGGTCTTAGAGAAAGAAACTTAATCAACAGAGTCAAATGGATGGTGAGATGAGTTCCACATAATTCCCACTCTCATCGAATCTACGCGTCTCTTAATAAAACTCACAGTTGTTGTGGGGAAGGGATATGGGCCTCCAGTCTCTCCTGCCCGCTGAGCCACCACCTGCTCCCGGCAGGGGCTGCACCGTTAATCCCCTGAGCATCATTCCTTCTTTCCCAGCCTGCTTTTCCTTCCAGGAGGAAAACAACCACTGGTTTGTGAGCTGTAGCAGTCTCTCTCTCGGTGCCATCAGAGCCTCTGTGGCCACTGCTTACGTCATGCCATCAGGAACCCCAGGGTGATGACCACTGCCCCCAGCATTCTTAGGGGCTTTTCTTTTTAACTGACTGATACCACACTTGCTCATTTTCATTGCCTCAGGCTTGCTGATATTAGGGCTGCTTCCCTTACCCAGGACAGGCTTCAGTTTTTAAAATGTATTTCTTTTATTATCATGTGATCATATCAGGTGATTTTTGGATACAAGACCAAGACCGATTAAGAGGGTTTTCATATGAGATCATCCCTTAATTTGCTTTTGGACACAGGATCATGAAATCCCCACGTCTTCCCAGCTCTATTCCTACTCTGCCCAGGTGGGCTCTACTTGGTCTTCCTAGTATGTCCCCAACAACTATTAAGCAAACACTTAGTCAACAGTAATTACCTCCTCCCAGTTAGGTGTCCAGCCTTTTCTGAGGATATTAACTCTTTATCTGATGGATATGTTGCACACATTACCTCACTTGGCTCTTTCTCTTTGCTAATTGTGCAGATTACACTCCATGGGCTACCCCTACCCCATCCATTTCTGCCTTTACTGTCCTGCTAGCTGCCCTGGGATGTTGACCCCTGCAAACTACCTCCCCCAGGCTCCCTTGCAGTTCTCTGATTGCCTTTCTGATTGAATCATCAATGGGAGCCACTGGCAGGATGCTGGGGTGGTAGGAAGAGTGAGGTCAGGGTGATTCTACTCTGTGCTCTCACTTTGGGCAACAGCTCTGGCTGTTAGCTGTTTCTCCACCCTACCTGCCAGGTGGGTCCTCCAGGACTGTAACCCCTACTAGGTTCTGGCAACATCATTTCCTCCATCCCCTGGCTCCTCAGGCCCCTGAGGTTCTAATCTTTGAGTGTCTTGACATCTTTCACTGGCTTCCTTAAACTTACTCCTAGTCCCATCACTAAATTATTTTCAAAACCCCAGCGTGGGGGCCTTCCATTTCCTGCTGGGCCCTCACTAATACACCAATGAACAATTCTGTCTGAAGGCAGGGACAGGATTTGGCTGTCGGTACTGGGGCTTCCATTGTCACATCTCCCAGGGTTTCTATCCTCACCTCTTTTTGCTTGACAGTTTGCTTAGGTGACTTCAGGCACGGTCACCCTCAGAGTTGGTAGTGAAGGTCATCTACCAACTGAGGGCACTGCTGTGACCCTCAGGTAGTGGTAGTTGGGGGTTGAAATGAGGAGGTGTGTTCATTGCCTCAGGGGAGTCCACAGACCAGCTGGGGATATAAGAAACCAAATACCATCAAAACAATATCAATGATGATCATGAAAACATGGCAGTTATTATTTAGTGAGCACTTAATATGTGTCAGATTTGGGGCATGAGAGATTTCATTAAGGAGGCAAGATTTGACCTGTACCTTCAAGGAAAGAAATTAAGATACATAGAGGAAGAGGAAAAGGGAAATGAGGACACACATGGCAGTGCTCTATTCAGAAGTAATGACTCCCCAACTTAAGGAACTCAGAAGAGGCTGCCCAGGCCACACGATTCTCCCTAAGGCCCTGGACTCCAGTGGACTAGACTGCCCTGGGCTGGGATCTAGGGCATAGCTGTGGAGTTTAGCTTCCCTTGGGCACAGCTGCCTGAACTTAAAGGCTCTTTACAACTCGTCATTAGCTCATGCTTGGATTTCCTGTTTAGAATGAGGGCCATGAGCTTCTGCTTTGCCTCACTGCTTGTTTTATGCTGGTCTGATGGGGACATGTGCTCTTGTGACCACACTCAAGAACTTATCATGCATCTATCCAGCCACCCATTTCTCTATTCATCTACTTCCTCGCTTAGATCAGTGCAGCTGTCTACTTCATTCTTATCTGCACTAATGGTACAGCCCCACACACCCACCCTACAGATCCTTAGCTGTGGGCCCAGTTGTATGCCTACACTCAAGCTGATGGGGCACAGCTGAAGAAAGTGCCATCACAGCCATGCCAGTGGTGGAACCCCAACCTCACTAGGTTCTCAGCATTCCCCAGCGACCACTTTATATGCCCACGATATCCTCTCCTTCCTAAAGATTGTCATTGCAGACCCTCCTCTTTCTTCTTTAGACATTTGCTGCCTACTCCCACCTCTGACTCACTCACCTACCCACACCCCTCAGCTATCCTCACTGCCTTCTCTATCCCTCTTGACTAGTTTCTTCCATGCCCTGTTGCATCTGTATGCTATTTGTGTGAATAATTTGCCTCTCTTCCTTTGCCTTGCCTATACTCTGGGGATTGCCCTCTCATCGCTTCCCCATTGCCTACACCCCTGCGGTCTCCCCATAACAATCTGTGGAAATACATGTGAATTCTCCAATGGCCTCCAGATGACCAAACCTAAAGGACTTTTTTGGTTCTTATCTTGCTTTCTGCAGCATATGGCATTGATGTCATTCTTCCTGCAGGTTCTTGGTAAGCATCTTTCCTCTTGTCATCTCCAGGCTCCCCTTTCTCTGCTGTCTCCTCCACTTTTTCTAATCACTGTCTACATCTCTTTCACTCCCTGTTCTTCCTTTTTTCATTTCCTAACTCAACTCCTAAACTCAGACTCCTCTTTCTCAGTCAGGGAGTAAGCCACTGCAATGGTTAGAAGCATGGACTCTAACTCTAGACCCAGTTGCTGTGGGTTTGAATATTTGAATCTTGGGCCCACTGTTTTCTAAATGGGCAATTTATTATGCATTGCTGTGTGTCCACATTGGAATAGAGCTTAGCCCATAGTTAATGCTTAGTAAACATCCATTATTACCCATCCAATCGTCCCAAGCACAAACCTAGAAGTCATTCCAGACTTCTCCTTCCTCACCTCCTCATCTACTCCAGCAGCAAGGATCTTGACCTTCTGGTTGCTTGTTGGAGCTGCCTGTTTTTTGTTTTCTCCCAGCTGCCCCAGAGCAGAGACTCACGTGGGGTTTGATTCCTAACTGTTCTATTTGTTTCCAGCTTTACCCACCTTGATCCAATTTTACATTGCAGCCAAAGTAATTTTTGTAACAAACAATTATGACCTTACTTATGCTTAAAATCCTACTGGGGTGGCCACTGTCTTCAGGACAGAGTCCAAATGTCTTGGCATGTGGAAGGGCCCTTATAGATCTGCTTCCTCCTCCTTTCTAGTCATACTTCTTACCTCCTGCAAGTTTCCCAATATCCATTCCATGACTCAGTCATCTAATTTCCTTCTTTTTTTTTAAAGATTTTTTTTTAATTTATTCATTTGAGACACAGAGATACAGAGAGAGAGAGAGAGCATGAGCAGGGGGAGGGGCAGAGGGAGAGGGAGAGGAAGGCTCCCCGCTGAGCCAGGAGCCCGACGCAGGGCTCGATCCCAGGACCCCGGGATCATGACCTGAGCCGAAAGCAGATGCTTAACCATCTGAGCCACCCAGGCGCCCCTGGTCATCTAATTTCTTAAAGATGCTCACTAGACATGGGTCCAGAGCTCCTGGATGAGACTTACGGGCATTGAATGTTCTCAGAATCTGCATATTTGACAAGTGCCTACCACCCTGTATGTGTCTGATGCACTTAAAAACCTGGAAATTGTTGCTTTGGAAAATAAAACAGTGCCCAGTCCTTGCTCTTAATAAGAGGTCAAAATGAAATTAATCAATGGCTAGGTGATGTAATCCTGGCTATATATGCCACAGAAAGGAGGTTACACAAAAGTGCTTGTCTTTCTGTGTCTATGCCTACTTTTTGCCCACTATTTCTTCAGTGCATCACTCACCATACCTCTTTTTCCCTAGCTTATGGAGAGGAATGTGCCTTTACACATGCTCTTGTGAAATGTGGGAGGAAAGACTCACCCCATTATTCTCCATGTACAGTAAGCACTTCCCTCCTCGCCATACCTGAACCAGGGCCTGTGTCCTCATAAAGCAAACATGTTTTATTTAAATCTTGGGTTTCTTTTGCATGCATCTCAGCTGGATCAGGGTATGAGCTTTGCAGAAGGAGACACAGGAACTCCATCTGAAGTCCGAGGGGAAAATGAGGTGAAATAATGACTAGTGCTGGGATCAGAGTTCTTGGGATCTAACTTAAGCAAATCAATGCATTCTCTTGGGCAAGTTATAGATCCTCTGGGTATCACATTTGGCACCTTTAAGGTGGGTTGGGAAAAATGATTATCAAATTAGTAGTATTAGTGTCCCTTCTTCATAGGATCAATATGAGAATCCAGTAGGATATGAGCTGTGACAACACTTTTAAGTCTTAAAATACCATGATGCACAAATGGATTACCGAGGCTTGGAAATGTCATCTGACCCTCTGATTGCTAGATTTTATAAATGATATTTTTCTTTCAAATATGAGGTGGATCTTGAGTGTGGGTGGCAGTGGGGGTGAGGGTGGGGTTAGTAACTGAGGAGGGATCACAAAAGGTCCACCTTTTGAAATGAATGTTAAGAGTAGGAGGAGCCTTCTCCCCGAACCATCTTCTCCATATTCTCCCTTCATGAATGACCCACAACATGTCCTTGCCAGTGTTTTTCTCTTTTAGAGAAAACTGAGCTTCTGCAAATCTTATAATTAATTTTCTTTGAACACCACATTTAATATACTTGCTGAAAAATCTCCAGCGGAGATCTTTCCCACCTTTGTCCCCATGCACCTCTCAAACCTTAGTTCCCACTGGTTCCTAAAACCCATCTCCATTACAGCCCAACTGGTTTGATTGTTCTTGCACCCCTGGTGCATTGCCTATTGTGTTTAGTGCAGACCAACATATGGTAGGGAATGTTCAGTACACATGTCTTTGGAGGTGAAGTGTATCACTTTGCTAGGCTCAAAGAATTCCTTTTGAGTAAATTCTTAGTACCACTTTGGAATGTTGAGCCCAAAGTGGTCAGTTAGATACCTGTTGGGATGCAAGCAGAGCTCGGCTCCCAGTCAATAAAATCCATACAAAGGCAGCCAGTTTTTAACTGCCATCTCTTGATAATCCTTGGTTCTCTTGTCTCCTCTTCTTCCTCCTCCCCTCTGGCCTCACACATCAAGCAGGGCCAGGTTTTATTCCAGCAAACTTGGGTAACAATAGATATGATTGTCAGCCTCCCTGGGGCTGGCCAGGTTTTTATGAAATTAGACATATTTGTCTTGATGTTTAGGAGAGAGCATGAAATTCAAATCTGTGTGTTGGCATTCTGTGGGCTGGGCCTTTAATATTCAATGACATAACTTCATTGCGGTTTTGACAACACTATATAGAAGTTGTGCTTACCATTGAAAATTAAAGCCACTGAAAGCGTTGACAACAGCAAAATTGTGAATGCTTCCCAGCTCCTGAAGTGATTGCTATTCCAGTTTGTCTAGAAGTGCTTATTGTGTTTGTAATGCCGTCAGTTCCACTTAAAGACGACTTGAAGTCGATGCCATACAGGTAAGTACCAAAGAAATCTCCGTCTTCTTTCCTCTCTTCACTCCTCCATTGCCTCCCACACAATTTTTCTGCTGAGGGTCTATTTGCATTTGGTTATAGAGCTCCCGAATCCCTCAACTTCTGAGCCAGTTGATTGCATTTCCCTTTCAAGTTCCCAGGTTAACCAGACTTTCATTCTTTCCTTTTGTTCATTTCCCTTTTCTTCTTTTTCTTTTTCTCCCACGTGAGTATCAAGGAAATTGAGTTTCAGTGACTTACTGAACAAATCCCCTGAGCGTGTGAATCACCTCCTCTTATGTGTAAAGCAAATCTTGGGTGTGTCTGAGGAAGGATTATGAGAAACTATCCTTTGAAACCAATGCTAAGAGTAGGGAGTAGGGAGAGGCTACGCTACTAACTGTGACTATAGGTTGGGTTCTTATAATGTTGAAAAATGGTAAAGAGAAAAAAAAAAATTAATAATGGTCAGCTTGGCTGTTGGTGGTGGTGGTGGTATTAAAGCTAATGAACTAGCAGAGAATTCTGACAGCTTTGGTCTTAGGTTGGTTGCTGTTTTGGTCTTTGAAGGAGATTTCCCTCTTGTGCCACAGTAGATGTAAGACGATTTTATCAGAAAAAAAATCTTTATATAAGCCTTTCCTCCTTAAGCAAGCTGTGACCCTGGGAATGTAAAAGTAGGATGTACATAGGAGAGTGGGTTGCACTGTCCGGGGCACTGAAAGCAGTGATCCTGGAGGGGCCCTTGGGACAGGTGGAGGGGGATACCTGCATGAAGGGTCCAGTATGAGAGAGAAGCAGTGTGGGTACCCCATCGGCAGATCTGGGGAGCCAGCGTGGCGGCAACCCCCAGGCTCCAATCTGCTTTCCTCAGTACACTCCTAATTTTACTCAATCCACTTTCCCAGGCTCCCAGACCCTATTAACAAAGGGAGGTTTACTACTGTGGACCACAAGAATTCCTTTCTGTTTCCAAGCAGCCCCCTTGGAGTTTGGAAAATATGAACCCCATTGCCAGGGCAGGGCTGCTGTGGGGTAATTTGAGTGGTGAGGCCCCAGGGCACAGACGTCTGAACTCCATCATGGACACTTTGTAATTCCTGAGAGCTGGCATAGTTTCTCCTGGTTCCTGACTTTCCCAGAGGACCATGTCACTAAGGGGAGGTACTTCGTCCTCAGGTACCTTCACAGGAAGCCCTTCTTAGAGATACCATGTTTGTAACTCTTCAGCAGCTTTGACATTGAAGCCTTGACAAATTGTTGTCCTCAGAAGCATTCAGTGAAATTGAAGAACATGGCTGGATTTTATAATTTTTTAATGTATTTAAACTAGAGAATTTTATTTGTTTGTTTGACTTTTGTTAGCTTTTCTAGTCAACCCACATCTCCCCAATGGCCCACTTGAATTTTGGTCTTATTTGCCATATGTGCCACCCTTCTGTGGCTGTCCACACAACAAGTGTTATGGTCTCTTGAGTGGATTGGAGGCTTCGGATGAGCCCTGGTGACCATTCTCTGAGTGTTTACTATCAAATTCTTTCTTTGGTCCCTGACTTCTCTTACTTTCAAAAAAGTTGAGCTTTTGTCCAGAACTGCAAAACATGGTATCGTTGCATGGCATTTTGAATGGGAATGATTTAGATATCAAAATTCAACTTTATTTTTGTTTCCTGACATTGTTTTAAACTTTTTAAGTGGGAGCAATTTTCCCTATGCTCGATGAGGACTGTGGCATGTCTTATGGCTTTTCTGCTTTTTTAAGATAACTAGATAGACCTCTGATCATTATTACAGGTCACAAACACAGGCTAGAGCCAATAGTATATCTAGTCTCACATTATGGTCAGAACTCTGAATTGGACTTAGCATTACATATTCTTCCCTGCCCTGGCTTGGACTGCTTTAGTCTGGAAGTCTGGTGTGGAAACAAGGTATGGCTCTTTGGCTGTCTCCTGTTCCCTGGCTCCCTGCTATTCTCCTCTCCCAGTTGGTCACTAGCTGCTATATTGGATCTCACAAAGTTGGAGGCACAGGAGGGAGGAGAGGTGAGTAGATGAAATAGTATCTCTGGTGGGGGTCATCATGCTCTCCGGTATTGGCCAATGGATAGAACCGATTCTTTCTCTTGAGGGCCCTTTTTTGGGATCTTTAGAGGTTCCTTGCTGGGTTCCTCTATCCTGAAGTTCCTGTGACCTGTGTGTGACCCTCCCCCCCATCTAATCCATTTGGACACTTGTGACATCTTTCTTTGCCATGGGCATCCAGTGGTATAGCCTCTTTCTGCTCAAGACCCTCCATCCTCCAGGCAACTACTGACTAGAACCAACAAGACCCAAAGTAGCTTTTCTCTCCTGGCCCATATCTGGCCCATGAGAAACACTTGTGCCTCTCTTATTTTATTCTAGGAGCAAAGGCCAGGCCTAGTGAAGCAGCCCTCACCATTGGAATAGTTGGTAACTCTGCCCTTACCCAGCAGATTTCCAGGTGCGGATCAGACTCCTGGCTCCAGTCACCTTAGCTTTCTCAGATGTGAGTCAGGTGGCAGTCCTCTGTGTCAGAATTCTAAGTGCAGAAATACATTTCAGATTCCTGCAAGAATTCATGTTGGAGAATCTTTCATTAGGCCTGGGGAGAGAAGATGGCATTTTTCTGTTCTCCCTAAATCCTTGACTGAGCTGAGGAGTCAAAGTTGTGAAACCATGTTCGACTTCTTTCCTTTATAAATTCTGCAAAAGGGGTCATGTTGAAAAATGAAGCAGGAAGTACCCGTTCTATTTTGTTGTACATGCTTCCCTCTCACAAGGGCCTTACAGTCTAGATAAAGAGCCAAAACAAAATGAGGAAACAGTTAAAAAGCCATGAAGGAGATGTTATAAGTCAAGGAGCCCCAAGTCCTAATGTACAGTATGGACAATTAACACTACGGTTCTGGTTAGGGTTGGGAGGGTGAAAGGGGGAAACAGGATGGACTCATAAATGTGTGTATTCAAAGCATTCAGTTTTACCCTTGTTGCAGTCTTTCTCCTTTTCTACTTGTAATTCAAGATTCAAACACTCTGAGATGATGAGCCAAGCTTCAAGGATTCTTCTGGCTAGGAATGACTGGCTAAGAAAATGCATCCAGGTCCAGGAAGCTCCTGCAGGGAGGCACTGCACATGATGAAACACATTACTTATATTAAGCACCATATACATGTAAGCCTTGTCCTGTTAACCGACATGTGTTTTTGGCCAATTCCAGAGGCCTCCTGAGATACTCGGTACATGCAGAAGAAATGAACTTGGATCAACAACATTCACTTTGCAGAAGTATTTGGACACCCAGTTGTTCATTCAACATATAAATATATTCAATATATAAATATATATGCCATGCATCATATCACTCTGTTCTAGGCATTGTGAAAGAAAGCAAAGTCTCTCAGGTAGCTTAAGAGATGAGAGGCACATATTCAAGAAGTGTACTCACTACTGGGGACAGTGTAATGGCGCATGAGTGTGAGGACAGCGATTACTCGGTCAGTTTAGCAGGAGAGATGCCTTCTTGCTGCCACAGTCTAGGAGAACTTCACCAGAAAATGGGAATCAATTATGTCTTGCCCCAGATTTCATCAGTTCACCAAGCCCTGGCTTCCTGGCTAGGCTTAGTCATGGCTTCTGGGTTCCTCGAATGCACAGGTATTAACTTTATTCAATGCTGCCAAAGACTTTGATAGGGACTCCGAGTCACCATTCCCTATACCTGAGAGGTCCAGCACTTCCAGAATTTTATGCTGGGCTTAGTAAGTACCTAGTGCATTTCCTGGCACAGAATAGGTCTTCCCTAAGTATTTGTGGGATTATTGAATGAGAACCTGAGAGGGAGGGAACCTCTTGGGTCAAGTTGGTACAAGGTACCTCTGTCTTTGACCCTGACCTGGATGGGGCCCCAGAGACTGTGTTGGAAAAGACAAGGTCAAGCCTCCAGGGGTAGTCCCAATGGGACAGAGATGCTCCTAAAGAACTTCTGTCCTCTGGGCATTTTTCTTCACCTTCCTATTTTTTTTTTTTTTTAAGAGAGAGAGAGAGAGAGACTGAGTGCATGTGGGGAGGGGAGGGGGTAGAGGGGGAGGGAGAGAAAGAGAATCTTTTTTTTTATTAACATATAATGTATTATATGTTAATATAATTTTATTATATTTTATATAATAAATATATATATTTATATATATATTTTATATATAATTTAATATAATTTATTATATTTTATATAATAAATAATATATATTTTATATATAATTTAATATAATTATATGTTTCAGGGGTACAGGTCTGTGACTCATCAGTCTTAACACAATTCACAGTGCTCACCATAGCACATACCCTCTCCAATGTCCATCACCCAGCCACCCCAGCCCTCCCACCACCCTCCACTCCAGCAACCCTCAGTTTGTTTCCTGGGATTAAGAGTCTCATGGTTTGTCTCCCTCTCTGGTTTCGTCTTGTTTCATTTTTCTCTCCCTTCCCCTATGATCCTGTGCCTTGTTTCTCAAATTCCACATATGGGTGAGATCATATGATAATTGTCTTCCTCTGATTGACTTATTTCGCTTAGCATAACACCCTCTAGTTCTATCCACGTCATTGCAAATGGCAAGGTTTCAGTTTTTTGATGGCTGCATAATATTCCATTGTATATATATACCACATCTTCTTTATCCATTCATCTGTTGATGGGTATCTTGGCTCTTTCCATAGTTTGGCTATTGTGGACATTGCTGCTATAAACATCAGGGTGCATGTACCCCTTCAGATCACTACATCTTTGGGGTAAATACCCAGTAGTGCAATTGCTGGGTCGTAGGGTAGCTCTATGAGAAAGAGAATCTTAAGCAGGCTCCACGCCCAGGGCAGGGCCTGACATGGGGCTTGATCTTACGACACTGAGATCATGACTGAGATCATGACCTGAGCTGAAATCAAGAGTCAGACACTTAACTGACTTAGCCACCCAGGTGTCTCTCCACTTTCCTATTCTTTTTGCAGGTATTGGTTTGTTGTGTCTCTTAGGGGATTTGTTACACATCCTTTCTCCTTCTGGAGGAAAATGACTGTGTTTGTTTTAAAACTCCCATGAGGCAGCCACTAGGAGCGCTTTGGATTGAGGTGGCTTTGGGCATGGAGTGACAGAGAACTCTAGGCTTCCCACAGCTTCAGTTCTTGATTGCTGGAAGTTCCGCTGTATGTATATACCAACTTTCTCTACTTGGGACTGAGGGTCATTTGCTTCATTTCTGCTTCAGCTGGGAAAGCTTCTCATCGACCTTTTTTCTGGCATGGCTTACCTCCCTGAGGGCATGTTCTGGGGTGAACTAGGAAGTTCTTCATCAACACTGGGGGCTTTCTCCTCACTCTGACCTTCTTCACAAGGGCACTTGTGTTCTCTCTCCCCTTAGAATCAGCCGGTGAAATTCCTGGGTAAGTGGAGGATACTTCCCACAGAGCATCTCCCTTCACCACTGTTTGCGTAAGGAACCGAATTGTTCTCTTTGAAGGTTGCGGGCCCCATGTGAGCAGCTGGGGCACCCTCGGGCCCCTGCAGTCCCATTGTTGGGTGACTTCCCATGCACTCACACCCGAGAGCAGCAGAGAGAGAAGCTCTGCACCGGGCTGACTTGGCTCCTCTCCTTCCTCCACCAGTCTGGAGGTTTCTGAGGTTACAGACTGAATCTACTGTTTAATTTCTAACCTCCCGTGGCTCTCAATTTAGGGCTCGCCTATGGGGTCTAACCACTCAGTTAGGGCAGGCATTAAAGGCTGTGGCTGCTTTTACCGTGTGTGGGGAGGTGGCAGCACGTCCCCAATCCAGGAGACTTTCATCATCCGTGACAGCCTCCTTCAAGGGTTCTTTATCCCAGCGCAACTCGGTTATGGGGTAAAGCCATGGAAGAAGTGAGGTCACATTCCTGAAAGCAACACCAGGACATGGGCTGAGCCTTGAAGAAATGGGGCAGTCAGGGGAGAAGGGCCCGGGATGGAGGAAAGGGAGGCTAATAGTGGAATTGAAAACAACAAAGAAAGTCCTAGTTTCGACATTTTGGCCAAAGGTGACCCCCACAGCCCATCACTGTTCCCTCTGCAGGGGTTTAAGCCACCTGCTCTCATTCTCTAAAAATATGAGTAGCTGCACTTTATGGAGCACCTACCTCTTGAGGCAGGATATTTTTTACTCCTCCTTTAGAAATGAATGGAGAATCAGCAAAGTTAATAATCTTCGTGGCACAGCCAGTGGGTGGCGGGGCTGGTATTAACTCCAAGTCTGTTCTCAAAGCTGTGGTTCTGTACCACAGTCATTCTTTTGCCACTGAATGCTTACTCCTTCTCTCTCTCTCTGGTCTGAACTTGGTGCTGACAAGAATTTTAAGCTACTTTGAGAATGCTGCTTTGCCTGGACCATTCATTTGCTTCAGGCAAGAGGCAAGAGGGAAGAGCACAAAGAGGACCAGGATATTGTCCATGCACATTCTGTGAAAGACCCACAAGGATTGTAGACTCTCATCCTGTTCACTTTTTTCTCTCCCTCCTGTTCTTGGCAACTGTCCCTTAAGCCCGTCTGTTCTCTGCCTCTAATATATTATGCTGGTATTTTATTACCAAACAATTACATCCACTAATTTGAAAAGGAAACGAGCAGGAAATTGCAATTATAAGAGTAAAAGCAATGCTCTTTTATTTCTCCCCTTTATGCATATGAAATATGGTTTGTCATTGCCGCAAAACAGACTTTCCTCTTCTTCCATGGCTCTTCACTGCCTTGTCTTTAATAATTGAGCAGAAACGAGAGTAATAATTAGATTCCTGATAACAGAGGAGATATCCATGGGTTTGCAGATGTGGAGGCTCAGCTTGGAGCCACGGGGCCGCCACCATGTCTCTGTGGGGGAAAGCATACTTCGTGCGGTTTCACTTGTGTACCTTGCAAAACGTTCTTTACATCCATGGTCTTCTATGTAGATTATCTGTTCACAATTATTGTTTCCTCTCTGCCCTTGCTATGTTTTCCCACCCCATGGACTTTGGGCTTGGTCAGAACCTGCTTTGGTTGATGGAATATGGATAGTTGTGATGCTCACCCTATTTAAGTGAGCAGAAACTTTCAATGTGCTTGCATGATTTGGCCCTGCTTCCCTTGAGCGATACTCAGGATGACGACTGCTCTGTCGAGGTCCCTGAGTGATTAGGGCGCACAGAAATGCCCTGCTGACTCCTGATGCTTGTATGGTGAGAGCAAGAAATAAGCACTTTCTGGTTTAAGCCACTGAGATTTGGAACTGTTTTTTAATCACAGAGTAGCCCAGCCCACCCTACCGATATATCTGTGATCTCATTTGGTTCTCATTATATCCATGGGATGGAGAAAGGGTTAATCACACTGGGTGGTATGGGGGGAAAGAGCGTGTGCTGTAGAATCAAAGGGACCCGGCTAAGAATGCTTTTTCCCTCATTGCTGGCTGGGCAGGCTTAGCTGGGCAACCCAGTGTCTCTGAAATCCTGTTTCTTTATTGGTAACAAAGGAGCAATTATTCTTACCTTAAAGGTTCCTGAGAATCAAAGTCGGTGTATGCCAGAGGCCCTAGCATAGTGTCCATCACAGAATAAACAGCTAATAAAAGATAGATAATAATAATAAAAGATTATCTCCATCGAGTAGATTAGAATGCCAAGGCTGAATCTACTGCAGGGAGCTGCCCATGTGACTTCCAAACGGCTGGAGTGTGAGCTTCAGCTTCCAGACTCTGGGTCCAGAGCTCTCTCCCTGGACTAACACGTGTTCGCTGAGTCCCACACCTGGAGCGGCGCAAAGGCTCAGGGGTGGGGTGGGTGTCAAGAAGTGAAAACACTGCTCTTGCCGGGAATAGCCGTCTACATGGTGAGATGAGCTAGATAACAGAGCCACTGTTTTCTCTGAAGCACACAGTATTCTAAAGTCCTAACTTTGCATGCGTAACAATCACCTGAGGAACTTCTTAAAATGCAGATTCCCTGGTCCTATCCCTAGACTTTCTACTTTAATACTATCCTACGTGGTTCAAGGAGGAAGAGATAGTGTGCTCTCACATCAGGTTCCCTCCTCTGGCAGCTACAAATTAGTTACACGATCCTGGGCAAGTTACCCAACCTTTCTGTGCCTCAGTTTCTTCATCTGCAAGATGGGGCTAATATTAATAGTTATCTTATATATCTCCTTGAGGATTAAGTTAGGCAATAGATGCCAAGCTCACGGCACTTAGCAAGCACTCAGTGAGTGCTCCCCATCAGTATTCTGATGCAGGGGTTATGAGAACCCCTGAGCCCGAAGCTTCTCTAAGGAATGGCCCAGGGCAGCCCTTTCATCTTGTGTCCTAGCTGGGTACTCTCTCATGGGGATTCTTGAGATAGCGGCCTCTACCCTTAAGGGGCCTATCATGGGGGCCTATCGGGGATTTCCAGTTATGGAAGCTTCAAGTGTGGGGGCATATTTGGGTCAAGTGTGCTGCTTGTGGCTCTTAAATTGCATGTGTGCTGCCTTCTTCTGTTCAGTCCTGCAGAGGTTTCCTTCTGGGGAAAGATCCTCATTAGTAAACTTTGCTTGGGAACCATCTCTCTGGCTCGTGGGGGCAGGGGGTGGGGAGCAGCAATGGGAGAAGTTCCTGGCCCCTGGTGGCCTGAGGCTGGAGTCAGGGCTGGATTTGTCCCAGTTGAACTGTTTCACTTAATGCTCTAGCACTGTGCCAAATGCCTCATTTTGCCTCTTGCTCATCATCAGATATTAGAGGATATAAGAGTCACATTTACTACAAGAAAGGTTTTCTTCTTCTTTTTCTTTAGTTTCTTTGAATAATTCATGTTCAACTTAGAAGGATTAAATATGGTATGACCTCCCACTCCAGCAAGAGCCACAGGTGAAAATCTGGTTTCTCGGGGGAGGCAGAGTCCAGGCTGTGGGGGGCCCTCCCAGCCTCCTGCCTCTCTGTGCTGCTATGAACAGTCTGATGCACATCCTGTGGGCTGTCTCTCCCTTTTGTCCCATTTGCTTGTCCGGGCTCTCCAATTTTACTTACTCTTCAGGGTCTGCCCTTCAGCACGCCATCCTCAGCCACGGAGTTTCCAGGCCGTGAGAAGGCAGAGAGGGTGTCTTTTGGAGAGAGTAGGGTCCTGAGCTGGGAAGGGCTGCCCATTTCCTGGGCCCAGGAGGCTGTTGCCATAGATGTTCTGGCATGAAGCGAGAGGAAGCTATAGGGTATATAAAGGAGGGCTCCCCTAACTAGACTGATGGCCAGCCTTCAAATTCCAGCTCTATGACTACTTGGGGGTGGTGTCCGCAGACAGTTCTTAATCTCCCTCTTGCTTTAACGCCCTTACCACAGGAAAGAGGAGAACAGTGTTGTCCTGAGGATAAAAGTGAAAACAGAAAATATAGAAACATACAAGCATAGGAAACATACGTAGAAACCACTTAGAACAGGGTCTGGTGTTTGATAATTAGCATTATGTATCCCTTAGATTTGAATTTGAATATACCTATATGTTGAGATATAGGTTTTATAGTATTTTATTTGCTCAATTAAAAATTAATTTTAATTACATAAGGAATTCATGAATATATTTTCCTTGTAAAAAACTAAAACATTACACTGAAAACTATAATTCATTTTGACTGCCCCCATTCCTGGTTCCTCCCCAGCATTTATTGGGTTTCAGTTTGGTCTACAGACTTCTGGGATTTTTTTCCCCAGATTTTATTTATTTGAGAGAGAGAGAGCGAGCAAGAGAGTGAGTGGGGGAAGGAGCGGAGGGGGATGGAGAGGGAGAGAGAATCTCGAGCAGACTCTACTGAGCACATGCTTAGCACTGAGCCTGGAGCCCCATTGCAGGGCTCTGCTAGGGGCTCATCTAGGGGCTGGATCTCATGACCCTGAGCTGAAACTAAGAGTAGGAGGCTTAACTGATTGAGCCACCCAGGCTCCCCAAACTTCTAGGATTTTGAAAAAGGCATCTATGTATGTGTATGTACTTGTAGTTCATATGTAGTATCTGTCTATTTAGTCTAAACAGTATCAGACCCATATGTCTTTTTCATTTAACATGTGTCTTAGAGATTATTTTATTTCAGAACATAGAGGTGTACCCTATCTAAAAGCACCTTCAGACTGTTTCGTATTATGGGGATATCACATTTAATTCAGTCATTGTTTAAAATTTCCCCTTACTATAGACAGTACTAGAATAATATCCTTGTAGATGTCTCCATGTACGTATACATCCTCAAACTTTCTCAGAGGTTATCATTCTGTTTTCCAAAGTGGTGTGCAAACTTACCCTTGCATCAGTTGTGTACAAATTACATGCTTTCGTGCCACCTCATCATCCTTTTATATTACCTAGCTATGGTTTTGCCAGTTGAGGCAATATAAAAGGATACAGAATTGTATTGATGTTTTAATGAGAACTTTCCTTATTCCTAATGAAGTTGAGCCACTTTTTATATTTATGGGCTGATGGTGTTTTCTCCTTTGTGGATTACCTGTTGTGCTCACTGCCTACTGTCTTACTGAGTTACTTTTCTTTTTCTTAATTATTTTTTGCAGATCTTTTTAAAAACATCTTTTGGATAGTCATCCTTTTTGTGTTACATTTGGTGACAGTATTTTCTCCCATCTACTGTTTGCTTTTTGTCCTATACATGTGCTTAATTTTGACTCAATCTATTTATACTCCCTGTTCTTTAATGGCTTGCTGTTGTATCCTATTTATAAGTAAACTCTCCTCATCCTCAGCATCATGAACACATTTTCTAATACTGGTTTTCTATTTTTCAAAAGTATCAAGTCTTTCATCCATCTGGGTTTTATTTGTAAATGATGTAAATTAAGATCTAATTATATGCAGTAGACACTGAGCTAAGAGCTTTATATGCATCATCCCAGTCATTCAAATTACCTGGAAAGTTAGGCATTCTGACACCCATCTTGCAGAAGAAGAAAAAAAAAAACTGAAGAGATACAGTGATTTGTCCAAGGTCCCAAAGGCCAATGCAGAGCAGCCATCTGAAATGACATCTATCTGTGGGATTATACAGATTTTTGCACATCCAAATTCCTCTTCCAGAGCTCCCTGCAGTCTGAGCACTGGCTGATCACACTAACAGAAGGAATTTGGACCAGGTAAGGGAAGAGTCTCTCTTGTGTCCAGTACTGAAATTACTGAGCATCCCTAAAGGCCAGGAAGACAGGCACTAAAGGGGCAGCAGGCTTCTGAAAAGGAGGAAGAATCCCACAATCTCAGCAACATTGCTTACCTGAACCAGCTTTGGGCAGTGCTGCTCCTTAGGGTGTGGGTGCGCATCCAACCCAGACAGGTCCTGCTCCTGGTAGGACATAGGTCCAGACTTTGTTCCTCTCTCTTTACAGCAGGAGAGGTCCAGGAAGCTGGGAGCGCAACGTTTCCTTTGTTACCCACTTCTGTTGTACCCCTGACCAGAGAGTCTCAGAATGGGGTGGGGGTTGTAAGAGGGGCAATGTAGGGAGGAGGGGAAAAGCTTTTTCTGGCATTACCCTGCAAATCTCACAGCGCCACCCCCACCCACTCACCTGTATGGGCTGGAAGCCTGGCTCAACTGTTCCATCTCTCCCCAAAGAGCTGTGAACCACACTCTTAGCAATGCAGAGAGATGGCTCCAGGCACCCTCGGCATTTATTATAAATCACTGACACAGGAAAGATATGAGTCCCCACCTGCAGAATCACTGAAGCAGCAACTGCGGGCATATCTTACCTGAAAACGATTTCTCTGCTTTCGCCATAGCACATGGGGCTTTGGGGGCCAAACCCAGAGGAGCCATTCCCTGGGGCAGCATTCTCAAATCTAGGGAACGTTTTCTTGATATGATTCTTACATCAAGACCCTCTTGAGTGCTGGCATTTTCTGACTTCCCTTAAAAGTATCCTCTCCATGTCCCTCCTCATGAACTATGGCATTCTCATGCTCAGGCCTGCATTATGATACAATTTTGTTATCTTCTACCTACTAATAGATTAACTTTGATCTCTTCACCAATTACGGTCTTTCCCCCCACCACCAAGCAACTCTGTTCTGACACTGTCCACCTGGGGACAGCAACAGATCCATAGGCTAAGGGCTCAGTCTCACAAGACTGCTGTCCCACCTTCAGACCCCACTCACAAGTCCAGGTTGTAACCTGTGCCTCTAACCTGGTGGCTCTCAGTCAGAGGCTCCCAGGACTCTCTCTTTGAGTTCGATTAATTTGCTAGAATGGCTCACAGGACTCAGGAAACCAGTTTAGCCCCTGGATTAGTGCTTCATTGTGAAAGGATATAACTTAGGAACAGCCAGATGGAAGAGATGATTAGGCAAGGTTTGGGGAAAGGGCTAGAGCTCCTATGCCCTCACTGAAAGTTCCACTCTTCCCAAACTTCCGTGTGTTCACCAACTTGGAAGCTCTACAAAACTGGTCCTTTTGGGTGTTTATGGAGGCTTCATTACATAGGCATGACTGATTAAATCATTAATCATTAGCGATGGATTCAACTTTCAGTCCCTCTCCCCTTGCCAGAGATTAGGGAGTGGGCCTGGAAGTTCCAACCCTCTATTCCTGGTTGGTTCCCCTGGCAATCAGCCCCCACCTTTCAGGTTTCAAAAATCACCTCATTTGTGGTTGAAAGGGGCTAGTTATGATTAACAAGACAGCCATTTCACCTTGATGGCTCTGGAACTATTTCAGGAACCGAGGACAAAAGACCAAATATTATGATGAAAGATGCTCCCATTGCTCTTATGCTCAGGAAATTCCAAGGTTTTTGGGAGTTGTGAGCCAGGAACTGTGAACTAGGACTGAATATATATGAGAAATATATTTTGGTCATCTGATAACCAAATACATATTTCTTATAAGTCACAATATTGCAGGCTTCTTAAGGGAAGGAATGGTTTTCTTTGTGGGAGATCAATAAAGAGTATTTAATTTATTTTTAAAAAGCACAGGAAAAACAATTCAATCTTTTCTTTCCTAATGAAAAAAAGCTGATCTCCAAATCAGGTGATTTCTTCTCTTCCAAAACACAATGCAGTCATTCCCCACTCTGAACCTTTGTTCCTTCAGTTCTCACATCTGCGATGCCCTCTCTTCTGTGTCTGAGTGGATATTTAGACTCTTCAGTTGTGTTGATCAAGCCGTCCTTAATATGTGCATTTTAATTGTGTAGCACACGCTGTAAAATGAAAGCAGAGGGGAGAAGTGGCCCTTCCTGTGTAGTTTGCCCCTGGCCTCCCCGTTGACCCTGGAGCTGACCCTATATGTCCCACTGTGGGGGAGGCTGTGCAGAGCCATTCACCAGGCAGTCCCGGCCTGTGGTCTGACCAGCCGGTGCTGCCCTTTGCTTTTCAGATCAAATTCCATCATATCAGGCAGGGATGCCCTCCAGATGGCCCCACACATGCACAGATGCTGCTGGGAAGGAGTGGGGGAGGCTCTGTGGGCCTGGTCCATTGCATATCATCCTGAATCAGTTTACCAGACTAATGAACGCATCCGATCGGCTCTGTCACTTCTTGGTGGGCAGTTTCCTACTCAGATCCCTCAAATTTTTTTTCCCAAACCCAAACTTCTAAGGTGGAGCTTGTTCCCAGGTAACTTGGACTTAACAGCCATCTCTCCTGGTGGAATAGTGGGAGCATGAGCAATATCCCCTTTACTGAAAATTATTGAATTAAGAAAAGGTTCTGACACCCCCACCTGCCTCAGTGAAGTTTCTTTCTCTTAGATAAATGTTGGGCTTGTTGATTATTGTACAGGCCTTCCTCAACTTATGATGGGGTTATGTCCTAATAAACCCTCATAAATTGAAAATTCCTAAGTCAAAAATCCATTTAATACAGCAAACCTACTGAACATCATAGCTGAGCCTAGCCTACCTCAACATGCCCAGAACACTTACATTAGTCTACAGCTGGGCAAAATCATCTAACACAAAGCCTATTTTATAATAAAGCGTTGAATATTTCATGCAATTGACTACTGTACTGAAAGTGAAAAACAGAATGCCTGTCTAGATACACAATAATTCTGAGTGTATCTGTTGTTTACCCCCTTGATTGCGTAGCTGACTGGGAGCCATGGCTTGCTGCCCTCTGCCCAGCATCACAAGAGAGGATCATACCATATGTCGCTAGCTCAGGAAAAGATCCAAATTCAAAATTCGAGTACAGTTTCTACTGACTGCATATCACATTTGCACCACTGTAAAGTCCAAAAATACAGGAATCATCTGTATTGTATATGGTGGTTCCTTGAGGTCATATGGCAAGGGACACCTTTGCAAGGCACAATAATTCCCAGAGTTAACTGTGGAAAAGTGAATCCTCTCCAGGAAACCAGAACTTCAGTGGAAGTCCATTGGGCTGGGCCTCTCCAGCCTCACTCACTTGGCCATGGTGCATGTAAGGGTCTCAGTGCAAATTGAATTTGTCCCGGTGTGGAAGGAGTTACAGGTGGCCTCCCGATGCTGGGCTCTGTTGCTTCTCACAGTCACCATCCTGGTTTGCTGGACTATCCAGGCACATGACCTCTCAGCTTACTTCCCTTATGTAACCTGAGTCTTGTTCTCCCAGCTGGGCAGAATGGAGGACGTGTGTGCCTGGCCAGGCAGTGGGTGGAGGTGGTGATTATGGCGAGTCTCTCAAGGACCAGCTGACTCAGTGGTAGGTGCTGGTGTACAAGAGCCAGCTTCTCCCTGTGCCCTGTGGGTGAGTCTCCAACTTTGTCAACCCTGGGGGATGGAGTTTGTGTGAGAGGAAGAAGGTGGCTTACTTATCAGTTCCCTATAGAACTGCTTTAGGCAGGGTCTCACTTGCTACGATGAGATTCCATTTATTCCTGGATGAATGATCCTGTGGGAAAATGTGGCATAGAATGAAGTTTTGGGCAGGGAGAGATGAACTTTGCTGGGGAAATCAAGGGAAACTTCAGGTGTTTAGGAGGTTTGATAATAAGTCAGAATTTGCTAAGGAGAGAACAAGCTCTTGCCCTTTGGGGGCAGGGAGTTGGAGATCCTACATGCTGTCCCCAGAAGAGAGTTTAGCTGGGCCAAGGTGGGGGGCAGGTTGGGGAGGGCTGCGCTGTCTGAGCGGATGGGAATTGAGGGAAATGAGGGACCATCAGGCTCCAGTGGCAGGCAAAGCTTTGAATGTGACCTGGAATTTGAATTTCTCTCTGTCTGTAGGAGGGAGAACACTTCCAGAACGCTGTAGGCTGGTTTGATTTAAAAAGCCACATTGTGGAGGGCCTTTGGGCAGCTGAGTTATGGCATAAAGAGAAGTCCAGCTGCACAGTGATGACTTCTGCATTTGTCTTCGGTTCAGACTGAATCCCTTGCTGAGGGAGGGTCTATGGTGGTAAAGGGTCGAGGGCCGCTGCCCTCAGATTTCAGAAGTGGCCCCAGCGAAGGGGCCTCTGGGAAGTGAATTACAGCTCTGATTCAAGTCAGGCCAGGAGGCACTTTCAGAGTTCATCATGAGTCCAGCACACATACCCTAGGTGCCAGAGGAGGCAGTAGAGACTGAGTGTCCGCCCTGGGGACCCGTCCTCTGTGCAGGGAAACAGCTCCAAATACCCAACACTATACTAATCAGGGTGGCAGGGTGTGGCTTCTCAGGCTCAAGGGCAGTGCTGTGGGAGGGCAGAAAAATGGGGGAGAAGGGTGGTTTGGCCTCTTGGTGGGGGGAATGGGCTGGGACAGGGATGAGTAAGATTTGGAGAGGCAAAGGGGACAAAATTCAGTTACCCCTCTAGAGAAAACCATCCGAATAGCTTTTGCAATTGCAATTAGCCAACAAGTGAGTGAGCATCTTCACGTGCAGAACCATGTAAAGAGTGCTGGAGGCAGGTCAAGATCAAAGTGAAATAAATGGAGCCCTTGCTCTCTCGATACCCACCTGCCACAGAAGACGCATTCATCCATTCACTCATTTATTCATCCCACAAATACAGAGCTCCTTGCCTGTGCCAGCTCTGTGCTGGAGCTGGGGATATGACCCTAATGGGGAAGGAGAGGCAGTGAGCTAACTCATGAAAGGGCTAAACCATTTAAATCATGCCCACCAGGTTCTAGAGGGCTGGAGTGATGAGACTGGATTGTAGCTGGCCAGAAAGAAGACCTCCTTGAGAAGAAGTCAGATTGAAGGAAACAAGCAGTTGATGTTTATTGAGCATCTATCCCTGCCAGCCTGTGTGTGTGGCTTGTAGGGTTGAGGCAGCCTGTAGGGGGCGGTAGCAAGTAAGCAGATACGGGTAATGCACCTGCTGAGGGTGCCTGTCAAGTATGAGAGTGCCAGCGAGAAAGGAGGAGGGAGGGGAGGGAGAGAGAATAAGGGAGGGAGGATCTAGTAGGCCATCAGGAGGAGTCAGTGGGGTGTGTGTGTGTGTGTGCGTGCGCATGTGTGTGTGTGTGTGTGTGTGTGTGTGTGTGTGTGTGTGTTTGGGAGGGGTGGCCTCAGGCACCTGGAATGGACCCTGTGCTTCTGTTGGTCTCAGTGATGCTGATCCTAATGCCTTGAAAACCTGAAGATCACAGAAAGGAGGAGGAAGAGCTTCAGCTCTCATCCCTATGAGTTCCTGTGTGTCTCAGAAAAGGCATCAGGGAAGTGAGAAAATGGCTTGCTGGTGCTGATGCTGCATAAACAGACTTCCCAGGGACACACAGGTTTAATGCGATGTGAACAGATGAAGAGGGGCGAGAGGAGGCTCTGAAGTCTCCAGTCCTCTGTTGCCTCCCAAAAACCCATCCTGCAGGAGACCCCGGCAGGGATCCCACCTCATGGCAGCCCCTGAAGACAGAGGGGCAGGTTGAAGGAGGGCAGAAGGGGCTTTCTGAGGCCCGGGAAACCAGCTTTGTGAGGGACACCCCACATCTCAGGTTCTGATTTTCCACGCAGTTTACATAGCCTGCTCACAGGCTCTCTTAAATATCCTTGGAGTTCACAGTCACCTGGTGGCACGGCTCCCCATCATTCTGTGTGGCTGTTTGAAAGTCTGCCCGAGGAACTTCTCTCACTCAACTTAAACTTATATCATTTGGGTTAAACATCACTATCTTGGGATCCTCTTTGAGTCTAATTTACCCATTATTTTTCTGGAAGGCTCCTGGAGCCCCCCACGCCCTACCTAAGGGCCCCTGGGCTGCTTTATGAGGAACACGAGCACTCTGGCCTGTGAGCACTTTGAAGGCTGGCGGGGAACCCCGGAAATCCTCAGTTTGTGCTGGATGAAGGACCCCCATCTTCATAGCATGACTAAGTGCATTGCAACACTTTTTATTCCCTGATAGGAAAGAAAAAAAAATAATCATGGATACCTGTGAACATGCTGGGTTCCTAAGGATTGGGGTGAGGGGGACAGTGATTGTCTTAAATCTACCATAACACAATACCACAGGCTGGGTGGCTTATAACAATAGCTATTTATTGCTCACAGTTCTGGAGGCTGGAAAGTCCAAGATCAAGGTGCCGTCAGTGTCATGAGAACCCACTTCCTGGTTCACAGACTGCTGTCTTTTACTTATAGCTTCATATGGTGGACAACACTAGGGAACTCTCTGGGTCTCTTTTACAAGGGCACTAATCCCATTCATGAGGGTTCCACTCTCATGACCTGATCACCTCCCAGAGGCCCCTCTCCAGATATCATCACATTGGGGATTAAGTTTCAACATGAACTTTGGGGGAACACATTCTGTCCATAGTAGTGATGGAATGAATCAGAGAAGAGGCAGGTATCACCAATTTCCCTAGTTTTCCAATTTCATCACATGATTCTGTTTCCTAGTGTAGGCACCATTAGCACAATCTCTCGTTGGCAACAAGGGCTTTAGATCTAAGAACTGGAGACCTGCCAAAGGATTCTTCTCTGGGGTCCCTTCCCGGTAGATCTATTTGCCCCATAATCCAGAGAAAGCCAGTCTTCAAATGGGATGCTGGATAGGTGACCCAATTCTCCCTGTCTCAGTTGACCCAGAGAACCCAGCCTTGAAAATTGCGGACATCTGACTGAGACAGCAGGGAGTGGGTGCAGGTCCCCTCAGTCCTGACCACCAAACCAGTGTTCCTTGACAGGGGAAACTCTATGCCCCTGGAATAGTGTGTCTTCCAGGAAAACTAAAACTTTACGCCCTTGGGGAGCATATCTTGCAGGAATGCAGAGGCAGGATGCTTACTGAAACAACGGACTCAGCTATGGAGATTGTCCAAGACCAGACCAAACTGGTCTGTGCCAAGATGGACCCCAGTGCTGAACCTTCATCCACTTTTTCCCTCATTATAATACTAAAAAGTGGGGTGCCTGGGTAGCTCAGTCAGTTAAGCATCTGCCTTCGGTTTGGTCATGATCCCAGGGTCCTGGGATCGAGTCCCATGTCGGGCTCCCTGCTCAGTGGGGAGCCTGCCTCTCCCTCTTCCTCTGTGCTCTCTCTTGCTCTCTCTCTCTCAAGGAAATAAATAAAATATTTTTAAAAATACTAAAAATCATGCCCAAAGGTGGAGATTTAGCATATTAACTAGACATGTGATGTATGAAGAAGTATGACCTTTAAGTGTTCAGGTGCTAATAATTCCCTGCCTCTACCTTCTTAGATGCCCCCTTTTCCCACCTAAGCCTTTACAAAAAAATTTTTTTTATTAACATAATGTATTATTTGTTTCGGGGTACAGGTCTGTGATTCATCAGTCTTACACAATTCACAGCGCTCACCGTAGCTCATACCCTCCCCAATGTCCATCACCCAGCCACCCCAGCCCTCCCACCACCCTCCACTCCAGCAACCCTCAGTTTGTTTCCTGAGATTAAGAGTCTCTTATTGTTTGTCTCCCTCTCTGGTTTCGTCTTGTTTCATTTTTCCCTCCCTTCCCCTATGATCCTCTGCCTTGTTTCTCAAATTCCATATATGGGTGAGATCATATGATAATTGTCTTTCTCTGATTGACTTATTTCGCATAGCATAATACCCTCTAGTTTCATCCACATCATTGCAAATGGCAGGGTTTCATTTTTTTTGATGGCTGCATAATATTCCATTGTATATATATACCACATCCACCTAAGCCTTTCTAAAGCTCTCCCTGACCTCTCCTCAGGGAGTCAGCCTGAGGATTCTTTCCTTTCTGCTATCTCCCTTGTGATGGAGCATAAGCCCCAATAAAGCCTTGCCTGAAACTCCCACTTGGCCTCTTGTCAATTTCTATTTCTTAGAGAGCCCAAGGGCCTGGTTAGGTATCATTAACTTTCGGGAGAATCTAAATGTATGCAGTGGTCCCATTTCAGGCGGAAGCAAGGGTCCTTTTTGCAATAAACTTCCATTGTGATTTTAGAGACATTCTATAAATGTATTAGACTCCAAGCTCCTTGAGAAGAAAAGACAATAAGGTTTTTCGTTGTATATTCCCAAATCTAGTTTAGTGCTTGGCACATAGTAAGTGTTCAATAAATGATTTTTGGATGAGATGTTTCATATCTAGTGCTGTTTAATCTATATTATCCTAGAGGAGGCTGTGGCTAGGCCTTGGAAGGGAGTAGGCTCTGGAATTAGATCGGCCCAATTGCATGGGGCAGATCCTGGGGGGAGTCAGTCCAGTAGACAGAAGACTCAGTACTGGCTGGGCATGGCTGGTCAGCATGGGAGTGTTCCCATGGGCAAGCAGCCCAAGGTGGGGAAGGCAACAGTCAGAGAGTGCTTCTGTGTGTCGGGCACTCTCTTCCCTTCTTACAGTCAACCTGTGAGACCTGTAATTGCTCTTCATTTTATAGATGAGGAAGTTGAGCCAGAGTGAAGCAATGACATTCTCGGGTGATCTAGCCAGTAAATGGTACCAGGACACCATTTTAGGCTGCTTCTCTGGAGGTTTCATACTCCTCACAGCTGTCCTCTACTGCTTCTCTGCAGAGCAGGGCCCCAAGCGTGGGCAGCGTAGAGCTGAGGAGCCCAGCAGTCAGCTGATTGAGGCAGACTCAGCAAACTAGCATGCGCTTCTTAGTAGCAGGGCTGTCCTCACGGCAGAGAGAGGGGGGCAGCTGGGGTCTAGAGCAGCGTGAACCACATCCTACAGCAATTGAATATTGGCTTGATGGAGACAGGAATTCACACACAGGAGCAAGGCAAGAGGCAGTGACCAGAATCAGGTAAGAAAGTTCCCTGGCTTAAGGGCTGGTTCACACTAACTAAAGCTAACAGTGCTGAGTCCCAGGATATTGTGAAGGACCTCTGAAATACTCCTTCTCCAGGCTTGGTGGTGGCCAAATACTAGGGCAAGGCCAAAAGTCAGTCTTAAAATGTTTTTTCAAAGTAGGAACTACCTGAATAAGGGAATGGAAGAAAGCAGAAACCATCCAGCCTTATCTAATGCACGACTCGCTTGATTTCTTTATGGTGAATACGTTTCCTTTAGGCCCATCCTGTTTTTTCAGGCCATACAATTGGAGCTGATGTTTATATCCAAGGTTGTGTTATATGATGGGGAAAAGTTCTCTGGAGAAAAATTCTGGGGCTCATTAAACAGTGGGTAGAAGAGGAGGAGAGAATGAGGGAGGGAAGTAAAGAGAAAATTATAACAAGATGAGGTTTTCTTTTCCTGTAGGAAAGGACCTAAAATAATTGCATCTCCTGTTTGGAACATTTTTTGTTTTTCACACTTCATTCCTGTTTATGCAAAGCAGTGGTTAGGAGAGTACATTCTTAGGGGAAATTCTCCCCAGGAAATACACTGCTGTGCACACAGGACTTTCCAAGTCATTGAGAGAATTGGTTAGGAACCAGAATTTACTTACTTACTGGTGGAGGGTGGTGTATAAGGATGGCGTGACTTTGAAGACCTCTGTCAGCTCCAGAACTCCCTGCAGTGACCATACTGCAGTTGAACTCCTTTCTCTGCCCCATCCTTCTCTGGCTCTAGCTCAGAGGTGTGGGTCCCAAGGACATCCCAATAAATCTCCCACCTGCCAGTCTTCATCTCAGAGTCTGCTTTCTGGGGAAGCCAATCTATGATGAGTCCTTCCTGTGTTCATAGTCCTTTCATTAGTGCTAACTGAGTGCTCAGCATGTTGGTCTCCATGCTAAGTGCCTGGAATATAAGGAGGGATAAGACCTACTTCCTACTCAAGCTGCTTGCCATCTACCAGAGGTACCAGTGGTCAATGGCTAACTCCAGAGACCTGTCTGAGCTACTATAACAGTGGTATGAAAAAGTGGGGTCAGAGCACCCCAGCAGGGGATGCTGATGCTCTGACCAGAGGAGTCAGCCCTTCACTTCCCAGGTCTGCAGTTCCTGACCCTTCTGAGCAGTCTGTCTAGCAGACAGAGCACCTCTTGAAGCAGTGGGTGCACTTGCTTGCCTCCACAATCCTGCCCCTTCTAGATACTCTTTATTACACAGTGGATAGGTAGTGTGTTGGGGCGGGAAGGTTGTAAGTAGAGGAAAGATGACAAGAAGGAAAGTGCCAGATCCAGGGCAGGTAGAACATAGCATGAAGGTTCAGTTTGGGTCTCCCATCCATTACCCAAACTTCCTTCTCTGGAGGTCATTTCCCCTGGACCAAGATTGGCTCCCAGAGTGCTCAGCCCCTCCATGGAAGAGGCACCAGAATCAGGCACTGACTTATCAGAGGGAATAATGTCAGAGCCAGTGTGTCAGACTTGCCTCTATGTTTTATACCCAATGATGGAAAAGAAAATGGGCATCACCCAGCAGGTGGGCAAGGTTTTAGGAGCATCCAAGGGTTCTTCCTGGTGTTTCTGAAACTGGACCTGTGCAGACAGATGGTTATGTAAGCCTGTGTCGCCGGACTGGTTGGCACAACCAGGACTGGGTCCTTGTGATAACTGCACCTCTGTGTGCACTGGCTGAGAAGAGGACTGGCTAGCATACCAGTACTTACGAAGAGGGGGTCCTCAGACACTCTCATGCCTCCCACAGAGCATCTGCTGTGTGCCCAGCCTTGAACTGGGCCAGTCAGAGCACCCTGGTGAAATAGAAGGGAAGGCCCCAGCCTCTGAGCAGCTTCCAGCTTAAGTGGCTTGACAGGCACACCATCACCAGGTGTCTCAAGTCTGGTGGAAGACAAGCAATCTGTACCCTTGGGGAGCCCTAGGTCTCCTGGCCTAATTTGAGAGATGTGGTTTCTGCCACAGGCCAGTATTTAGGACACATATGCATATTTAAAAGGCCCAAGAACAGACACCAATCAGACATTAACATGTGCAAATGGTTACAGCTGATTAGCTAGAGCCAGGGGACAGGACAGAGAGGCAGGCCTGAGAGCAGAATATCTTGAACACGTGGGGTCAGCCCATAAGCCCCCAGTCAAATCAGGTGGCAGTGGGGACAGGGGGAGCCCTAGGCAGCACCAGGTACCTTGTAGATAGCAGTTGGCAGGAAACACAGCGTCCTCTCTTGTTGAAGGAGGGCCAGGCTGGGGGTGAATGCCACACAGTTGTGTGTATATGTATGTGAAAGTATGAACATTGTCAAGGGGACATATCTGAGAGGCCTCTAGTAGAATCACTTGGGTGATTTGTAAACACAGGTTCATGATTTGTGAATATATGTATGTGATGTGTGTGTGTCTGTGTAATGTGTACACATTTGCATGTGTGTATGCACATACTCTTGGGGGCTTCCTTTATATTGGGGTGCGGTTGAAGATGCCAATACACAAATCATCCAACCCATTCTCTCTCTTCTTCCAGGAAGCTTTCTCTCTTAACTAAATGACCACCTCCCTGGCTCCGTCCCACAAGACTTTCCCTTTGGGAATGGGTCCCTCTTCTGAGGAGCCAGAGCTCAGGCCCAGTTCTAGATGCTTTCTTGCATTTAGTCCTGAAGATGAGAAGCATTCTGCCAGTTGATGAGTGTTAGGGGACACTGAAGATGGGGTGTGATTTATCTAGGTTGGAACCCAGATTCTTTGGGTAGAATGAATATTTTCTGCAAAATAAGCAGAATCTGGAGAAGCTGGGTTTATTGGGCAAACTTTTGGAAGCAGGTAAGGAGCAAAGGTGTAAAGACAAGGTACCTTCACTTACTGAGGGACTGGGAGATGACCTTAATTAAGAAGCCATCTTAATTTGAGGCATAGAGAGGTCTATAGAAAGTAATCCTCTTTAGTTGGCTGAAGAGACTAGCACTAAAAGTGGAGCTAATTTCCTGAGTTCTTGGGTTAAAGCTGCCCTGTGGCCTCCCTCCATAACGTGGACAGTGGTTAAAGGAGGGGTTTAATGCAGGCAGCGTAGCAGACTATGTGGTCTAGCTGCATAGTGGGCAAAGGGACCTGGGTCCTGGCCCATCCCTCTCAGTGGCCCCTGGCTGATGGGCTTGTGGAGGAGAGAGCAGTAGCCCTGGATGATCAGGCCTGACTCCCAGGGCATTTAAGGTGTCTGCAGCCCAGGTGAGAGAGTGGGCTGTGGGAGACGCTGTCAAACGCTGGCTGGTCACCCCAACACGCAGGGAGTGATCCTAGACATGCACCACCCACCTTTCCCTCTTCCTGCCGCCACTGTCACCACTGATCCTCACTGCCCCAGTGCCACTCCAGGTCCTTACTCACACTTTCCCATCCCCCCGGAATGCCCTTAACTGCTTTACCCTGATCTAAGTTCCACCCAGTCTCCAACGCTTGACTTGATACCACCTACTCCAGGAAGGCTTTCATGACTACTTTAGCCCACAGTGCTCTGTGCTCTTCTAGGCTTCCAGGAGCTTCAGTGCCTACATCTCGCTCATCTTAGCTGGCTCTTCAGACCCACCCTAATGCAGGAATGTATAGGATAGCATCATGGGTCCTCTTTTCTTCTTTAATTATACTTTCTGTTTTCAGGGAAATTCTTCACCTTAATTACTAACCTTATGTCGATGACTCCAAAATTCAAATGTGTATGGCCTTTTCTGTGACCTTGAGACTCACATATCCAATGGTCTTCTCTTCATCTCCACCTGGATATCTCATAGGAATCTCAGACCTCAACCACCGAAAAAGGAAGCTCTTGATTTCCTCCTTTGACTTCTCTTTCCCCGGGCTGGGTACGTGGCACCACCATGCATCTAGTTGCTTAAGTCAAGCCGAAGCCCAATCATCAGTTCCTCTCTTCCCTGGCTGGCTTTAATTGGCAAATCCTAGTGACTTTGTTTACAATCATATTCTCCATCCTTCTGAACTTCTCTATCATCCAGGACAGGTCACGGTCTTTGCAACGGGGGTAGTGCAACAGCCTGCTTCTAGCTCGTGTCCTTGCTTCTGCCTCTTATTCAAACCAGTCTTCACCGATCCAAATGGCAGTTCCAGAACACAGATCAAATCACTCACCCCTCTGTACAGTCCCTCCCATGTCTTCCCACGACACTGAGGCAAAGGTCCACACTCCTTCTCCTCACCCAGCTCTCTGATGTCCTTACTTTGTTCTCCTTTTTGCACATCCCACTCTCCCTTCACTGGCCTTTCTGTTTCTCAGAAGCCAAAAGGTTGTGCTACCTCTGGTCCTTGACACTGGCCATTGTCTCTGCCGATGCTCTTCCTTGCATCTTCACAAGATTGCCTCCTTCCTGTTGGGCAGATCTTGGGTTAAATGTTACCTCCTCCAAGAGGACTTCCCTGATACTCACTTTAAAGCAGCTCCTCAGTTGCCTTCTCTCATACTATCCTGTTTTATGTTCTTCAAAGCACTCATCACAATCTGACACCATGCTGCTTACTAATCTGGTTTATTTTGTATTGTATAGCTCCCTCCACTAGAACATAGGCTCTGTGAGAGCAGGAAGCCTTTCTGGCTCCCTCCTCCACTGTAACCCAGCTCCCAAAGCCATGCCTGGCACAGAGTAGGCACTCGGTGAGTCTTTAGTTAATGACTCAATAAATGAATGTGCCCCAAATAGATACTTTGATTTGGAATGGTTGGATTTCCTTGAGAAAGCATTCTAGCTTGGAGAATGAATTGTAGCTGACAATATTTTTTATTTGAAAGGATTCAGTCTGTGTATTTTACCCATACAGCACGCATTGAAGTTCCTATCCTTTCCCTAATATTTTGATATGGCAGTTACTACCAGTCATTTATTTACTTTTGAAGAAATGGACCAGGTCTCCATGTTTTTGGTGAAAGTTCTCAAGTGTTTGGAGACTTGTGTCCCACAAGCCCATCAAGCCTCAGGAAACTGATGAAGACGCAGTGCTGTGTGGGGAAGGAACCCTGAGGCAGGCAGGACCCCGGGGTGGGGGGCATCGAGCCGGCCTCGCCACAGACAAGTTTTAACAAATTGGGGAAAGTCACAGATCCAAATCTTGTTTTCTAGCTTATAAAATGAGCTTAATCACTGCAGCCCTTCTGGCCTCATGAGCCTATTGAAAGATGAAGGAGATAGTAAACATGTATATTTGAAGGGGAGGTGGCTGTCACTCCTCATTTATTTTCTTGCTCATTCATCCATCAAGTACTTCAGAGCAAAGCACTAGCCTAGCAACTGTGTGGCGAAAAGGATGTGGAATGTGCCCCGTCCACCCCCTCCTGCGTCTGGTAGGGTTGATGCACACCGATGGTGATGGCTGGAAGGGACCAGGATATGTCAGAGAGGTGTGGCCTCATGCTGCGGGATTCACAGAAGGCTTTGGAGACTGGCAAGACAGCATTTTGCAGAAGCTGGATCCTATGGAAACTAATCCCTCAGGGATCTGCCAGAGTGCCCACGCAGGGGTTCCCACTGCTCCAGCAGGCTGAGGACGGTGAGGTGACAGCTCCTGGGTGAGGCCATCCTTGGTGGCTCTTTTAGAGTCTCTTTGGTGGTGAAGCATGAATCAGACTGACCAGCAGGTCCTGAGGCTCTGGAGCAAGTAGTATTCTTCTTAGAAAGACTGTGAAATTCACAGAGAGACAGAAAGATACAAACATTTACTTCCTTATAATTGCCTTTAGTTGATTCATTGTTATTTTCAAAGCTTTTTCTGCCTTGCCTCATTGGGGGTTCAGTCTTGTCTTCCCTGGGGGAGTCAGGCTAGAGTCAGGCTTGGAGTTTCACAGGGTTCCTTGGGTCTGAGCTCGCCTAGAGCTACTATTTCCAGTTGGCAAAATCTTTTGCTCCAGTTAGCACCATCTCTGCCTTAGCCCAGTTCCCTCTGCCCTTGTTTCTCTGAGTAAAGCTTCCTAGGCTTAGGGTAGGCAAGAGCCCTGAGCCCGGGACCGTTCTGGGATTTGCTGGGGGAAGACCAGTAGGCTGGAGGTGGCAGAGGGTGTTTCTGTGAGTGACTCAGTTCTCTCTTCCTGCAATGCCCACAGAAAGGGAGTGCATCCCTGCATACCCTCCATTACAGGTTGGAAGTGCCTGTGACAAGGAGGGAAACGGCCAGCAGGATATGAGAGACCAGTCTCTGGAAGAAAAGGAAAAAGATATGTGGATAAGCTTGATTTTGATTTTGATTTTTTTTTAAAAAAGAGAACTGCAATTTCTGTTTATTTGACAAATGGAATGGATGTCATCTGAAAAAACATACTGTGTTTTCTTCTTTTTCACATAAACAAATTCTCCTGATAAAAGTAAGGGGCAGTCAGGAATACCTGCCTCCTCATTCCAGAATTGCCATACTTAGGAAATAAAAATATCCAGGAAATAAAAATAGAGAATGTCCAGTTAAATTTGGATTTCAGATATGTAATAATTTTTAGTATAATATTTGGGACATACTTATACTACAAAAGTGTTCATTATTTAACTGCAGTTCAAGTTTACTGGTCCCCCTGTATCTTATCTGGCGACCTTCCTTTCTGTAGACCTCAGGTTGCCTGTGAACTCACCCAGAACTCTGTTTCCAGGATCCTCCATGGCTCAGTCCTCTGAGGAACCTTGGTGCTGCTGGCCCTCCAGATTCCTATTCCAGGGCAACCTGCACGATCTTCTCTGGGAGAAGATTCTTCTCTGTTAGTACTTAGGCTAAAGTCCCTGGCTATTCGGGTCACCTAGGGGAAGGTTATTGGTGGGACTTAGTAACACAGGCAGGTGTGGTCTTCCTTCCAGACACCTGGAAAACAGTGGTTCTCTGCATTGTTTACACTTTAGAAAGATCTGGGGAGCTTAAAAAAATACTAATGCCTGGGTCTCATCCCCAGAGATTCTGAATTAATTGGTCTGGGGTGTGGTCTACCTACTGGAATTCAAAAATTCTCCTTGGTGATTCTAATGAGCTTTCAAGGTTGAGGACCAAGGCCTTAGAGCCACTAGGGCAGAAAAGTGCAGGTCTGGCCTGGGATCTCAGGTGACAGGGACTTAAAGACAGCCACCCATTTATTGACTGTGTCATAGTTTCAAGATGGAAGAAAATTCAAGTATTTATCAGTTGCACTGGTGTCTGCTGCTCATTTTTAATGGTCCTGGTCCTCAGATACGGGGATTCAGGGAAGTCAGATCCAAGACCTCTGCTGTCCAGGTGCAGTGCCTCTGGGGAGAGATGTTTCCTCCCGTCCCCATCAGCTCTGTAACATTACCTTATAGGGAGCCCAGGACTGGAGCCATCAGCATCCTGGGATGTGTGTGTGTGTGTGTGTGTGTATGTGCACGCACGCACAAAAGAGAGGTGAGCATGTGTTACCATAGCCAAGAAGACTTTGTACAGGAACAAAATCGGGGTGGCTTTGATGACCCAGGCACTCATTCCACTGGCGGTTAGGAGAAGCGTCAGTCCTTCCTGACATGGGGAGAGCACAAGGAGAAAGTCAGTCTCTGAGGGGGAAAGGAAGAAGGGCAGCATGTGAACCCACCACCATGGCTCACACTTAGACAAATGCATTAATGAGGCAGGGCATGTGGATGTAATGGTATAATGAGCTGTTATTTCACTATAATCTAATATTTTAATAGTTATTATTACCTGTATGTTCTTATTTCTGTTATAGAAACTGCAGATATTAGTAGTTATACTGGTTTACAATTCCTTGTCCAAATCCTTGGGACCATTTGTTTAAAAACTCAAGTTTTTTTTTTCAGATTTCAGAAAAATAAAGTGATAAATATTGTTTATAAGTAAAACTTCAGTAGCAACTGAAGTAATATCCTAGCCAAACACACTAAGAGTTCTGCAGTGAAACATATGAATATTGACACTAAGTGAGGTGAATAAGCATCATAAAAACCTCACGTCAGTCAGATCAGGTTGTGAAAAATCTTTTGGTGTCCAAATCTTTTTTTGAATCCTGTGAATAGGCGATTGTGGGCCTAAAACCTACCTACCTCATTTATGGAACATGAAATATTTGATAGGAACATGCCAAGTATTTTATATTACCCCACTGGAAACTCATGGCAGCCCTATGAGGTGGAAACCATTGTTGCAGCCATTTTGCAGATGAGGAAATGGAGGCTTTGCAGGTTGGAGGACCTGAGCGGAGGCGATTAGAACAGGAATTCAAGTTCCATTCTGTCTGACTCATGGTCTGAATGGCACGGCCACGGGGGCTGCAGGTGGAGAAGCAGGGGAGGGGGTGTACAGAGTACCTGGGCAGACACGGGCGTATAAGGCATGTCACATGGCAGGCTTTCTGCAAAAGTGTGCATGTGAGTACACACTGAGTATGGATATTCTGTGTGTGCATGATAATTTGCGTGCTTGTATGTTTTTCTGTTGTGAGTGGGGTGAGCGTGGCAAGTCTCTGGGCATGTGGCTCTGTGCCTCGGGGTGTGTCAGTCTCCTCTAGTCTCTGTATCAGCAGCTCTGGAACAGGGAGGGTCACCCTTGTCACATCTCTTCTTTCATACAGTCTGCGCTCAGGAGGAGGGAGCCTTCCAAGGGGGAGCTGATGGCGAAGACTGTCTGCGTGTAGACCCCAAGTGGTTGAGTTAGTCAAGGTCAGTATACAATCATCCAGGGGCCCAGAGAGCCCCTGAGGGCACCTTGGCAAGGTCAGTGAACTTCATCTTGGTTCATTTATTTTTGAGGGGACAGTTTGCTGGATAAATGAAAGAAATGCAGATTTTCTCGAAGGTTCCTAAGAGAAATCACCTATTTCTTAGAAAAAGAGGTAAAGATGGAAACCTCTTGGAGGCCTTGGTTTTGTATGGTTGGTCTATGTATTGGCAGCCAGTGGCACTGCATTCAGTAAGTGGGAAGGCTGGTTTTCTATTCTCCCAGGCTGCACTTTAGAGAATGAGCCTTGGGTGTCACTGAGACACCCCACACCTGGGCAAGCAGGGTCAAGCAAGTGATGAGCTTGAGGGTTGGGATTCACAGCTTGAGTCTCAAGGCAGCCATATACAAGGGAGGGCAACTCTCCACACGCCAACTCAGGGAAGAAAAGAAAACATCCAAATTTCTTGGGGTTCCTCTCCAGTCTATATCCTCTATGATCTCCTGACTGGCTACTGTAGGAAGGAGAGACAAAAGGGAGGGAACTAGCATATATTGACTGTCTAATGAGACTGTTGCTTATTAGTTACTGTTTTGTTCCCAAGAGCTACCTCTAAGGAAGGTATTTTCTCCTTTTTTTTTTTTAAAGTGTGGAGCCCAACGCAGGCTTGAACTCACAACCCTGAGGTCAAGACCTGAGCTGCGATCAGGAGTCGGATGCTTAACCGACTGAGCCACCCAGGCGCTTTTTGTTTGTTTGTTTGTTTGTTGCCTCCTTTTTAAAGAAGCTTGTGGAGGTTAGGCAACTTATTTCAGGTCATCCTGCTAGAAGATGGCAGAGCTGGGATTGTAATCCGTGACTCTTAGACTACCATACCTTTCCATTAGCACACACTGCCTCTGGGATTCCTCCCCTCTGTGAACACCCTCTCCAGTACAGCGTGAACCACAGACCATGAACACTATGGCTTTCGCTGCTTTAAATGTTTCTTGTGTTTCCTCTGCTGCAATTATGCAGATTCCTTGTACAGAAGGGATCGGATGCTATCGTTTAAAGTTCACTAAGCTGGGATTCAGGAAAATTGAGTTCTAGACTTAGTTCTTTATCTCTTGGGGACTCAATTTCCTCATCTAGAAAACAAAGCGGTTGGCAAAGATGCAGCCTAAACCTTGCTTCGTTAGGTTAGGTTCAGGCTCTGAGGGGGAGTTTGACTTATTAATGAGTTTCCTTAGGGTCTGAGGCATGGAGCTGGACACAGGTGAGCATCTCCAGATGCACTAAATCCTTAATATTGTTCATGTTGTTGAGGTTGCCTGGGTGGCTCAGTCGGTTGAGCAGCTGACTCTTGATTTCGGCTCAGGTCATGATCTCAGGGTTGTGAGATTGAGCCCCGCATTGGGCTCTATGCTCAGCAGGGAGTCTGCTTGAGATTCTCTCTCTCCCTCTCCACCCTCCCCACCCCGCCAAAATAATATTGTTAGTGTTGTTAATTCATAGCGATTTCTTACACTTAAATGAGAAAACACTAGTACACTAAGTACAAATTTACAAATAGTTGTTAATATTCTCTGAGCTCTTATTAGGTTCAGGCTCTCTTTTATAAGAATGGCTCAGACAGTGGGATAACTGATGTGCACAGTGACTTACTAATTTAACATCTGTGGTAAAAAGGGAGCCAATGGACCCCACAACCCTGCTGAAAGTCGCCACAAACATATTGTAGTCAATATCAATTTTCCAATGTGTTATTGATTCCAAGAAGCATTAATTTCAAAACAAACAATGGTTTTCTTTGGTAATTTCCATGTTGTGGCTACAACTGTCATTTTTGCTGACCTCCCTGTTGTCAGATATTATTGACTGCCTATAGAATGAACGAGAATTATTTTATGGGTGTCTTTATTGAACTGAACTGGGAGAAGGGGACAGGGAATTATAAATGAGAGAATTGTTAAAGACAGTCACCACCTCACGTCCCCGTCGCTGTACCCAAACTCAATAATATAAAACTCCTGTACCTGTGGTCCCAGTTCTCCAATTATTAAAATGCTTTAAATTTTTCCCCTCATTTTGCCAACACACACACACACACACGCATGTCAGTTGCTTTCAACTATGGTTTCTATTTCATTTTTGTTTGACATTGCAAAAGCCTATCAATGTGGTTATGACTTAAGGTTTGTATGTGAGGCATTCATTCATTCATCAAATATGTGCAAGGAACTTGGGTGAATGTGAAAAGTTGAGGTCAAGATCAAGATGGTCATTTGGGGAAGGGACTGGCCCTGGGATGAGCCACCTCTCTGGTTAAGATGGGCCCAGGAAGTCTACACTGGGCCCCTGGGATGGGAATTTGTGGCCCACCACACAGGCTCCTCCTGTTCCTTCCTCAGCCCTCTTCTGATTTTGCCTTTTTTTCCTGGCAATATCATCTCCTCACTGTTTCCAGTTACCATCGCTGTACTGACAGTTCCTAAGTATATGCTCCATCTTGGCTGTCCTTCTGAGTTTCAGCTGGGCATCCTGACTTTCAGGCACCTCAAACTCAACTTCTCCAAACCAACCTCTTCAATCCCCATCCCCCCGTCTCCCCCAAGTCCTCTACTATGTTCTCTGTGTCCTTGTGCACACACCCCCACTAATGCCTGAAAGAAACTTGTAGGTCACTCTATAGTCTCATTTTCTCTCACCACCACATCTAACCAGTGAAGGGCTAAAAAAGAAAAAAAATTTTTTTTGTAGTAATTAAATAATATTCTGAATTGGTAAATTTTTATTAAAATATACATGCAAAAGACTTTCATAATTGTGTAGCATGATGGTATTTTTATTTTTTTAAGTAATCTCTATGACCAACCTGGGGCTTGAACTCACAACCCCGAGATCAAGAGTCACATGCTCTCCTGACTGAGCCAGCCAGGCGCCCTATGATGGGGTTTTTAGAAAAGTGACTATATCTCTGTAACTACCATCCAGATAAAAAAACAGAACTTTACCAGCAGAAGTACCCTACATGCCACCTGCTAGTACTGTCCCCAGGGGTAACCATTCCCCTGATTTTTCACATCAGTGACTAGTCTTGTCTGATTTTGAACTTGATACAAATGGACTCACACAGTACTTTTGTGTCTGGCTTCTTTCAATATTATGCTTGTGGGATGTATGAGACTGTTAGGTGTCTTTAGTTCTTTATTTCTCAGTGCCATGTAGTATTCTTACTTCATAGCAAGGGAATTTTACTATAAAATTTGTATCTTCCTGAGGCCATGCAAAGATCTCCTGAAGAGTCAAGTCATGGCAAGTTTCCTCTCGTAGCGTATGTCTTTAAAAGCAGGACATACCTGTTGGTGATATTTCAAGTACTCCAATAAGGAAGGCAAATTTCACCGAAGAGGCCCAGACATTCAAGGAACTAGGAAAAGTAAAAGTGAAACTTCTTCCATTTTCCAGAGTTTGTTCCCTCTGTTGTAGTTTTGAAAGAAAAGTCATGCTTCAATTAATAACAGACAACGAAGTCAATATGATGGGAGCTGAGACAATGATGTGATCAAATGCCAAGAAATGACTGACGGCTGAAAAAATATCATGTGAGCCAAAGCAATTTCTTTTGACTTCTAACTTTATTCATCCAACAAATAACATTTCATCACAGTTTTATCAATGGAATGCAATTCCACCCAGATCATTCTGTCAACGACAAGAAACAGCATCAAATCATTTTGTCCACACAAATAAATCAATCGTTGATTATTATTTTCTTGAATTTGGGACCCAAGTGGGAGGACCAGATATCTTGAGTAAAACAAAGGGGAAGAAGGAAAAAAAAATGGTTTCTATCTTGACAAATCCAGTTAAGTAAATGCAGCTTATGCCTTTTTTTTTTTTTTGACACATTCTGACGTGAGGAGGGATAAACAGTTTTTAAATTTAGAGCAGAGACAAATGGTAATAATAAACACATGGAAAGAGAACGCCACTGCTTACTGCTCCTTACAGGTACAATAGCATTTCTAGGCCTTCACTTTTGCTTATATAGTTCTCCTTACTGGGATTTCTGCCCTGTCTTTAAATGCATAATCAAGTTTTGAGAAAAATTAAATTGCAAGGGCTTTTAAATACAAATGGGGGAGGCATCATCTTTAAATGACAAACTTGTGTGGGGCGTGCCTTTGTTCTGAATTGGACTGTTCTTCCTGGTTCTGCTGTTTCTTCTTCCTGCCACATTTTGATGCTGCTTTCAGCCCTTTCTCCAGAGTCCTTACTTGGTGGTCCACTACTGGATGGGAGGAAATTTGTTTTGTTTTACAAGTTTAAGTTCATATTCATGCTATACATGATGCAGTTATGTCAGGATTTTTCACTTAATATATTGCAATGGACCAAATGTTTGTGTCCTCCCACATTCCTATGTTGAAATCCTAACCATCTAACCACCAGTGTGACAGTATTAGGAGGTGATGGCCATTGGGGAGTGATTTCGTCATGAGGGTAAAACCTTCATGAATGGGATCAGTACCCTTATAAAAGAGACTCCAGAGAGCTCTTCCGCCCTGTTTCTGCCACGTGAGGATACAGTGAGGAGCTGGTGTCTGTCAGCAGCTGCACAGAAGGCTCTCTCCAGAGCACCACCACACTGGCATGCTGGTCCCAAACTTCCAGACTCCAGCACGGTGAGCAATAAATTGTTGTCGTTTAGAAGCCACCCAGTCTACGGTATTTTGTTTTAACAGTCTCAGCTGACCGAGACATATATTATGAGCATCTTTTTCAAATTTGCCCTGGAAGAGAGAAAGACCCTCACGAGGATCTTGTGTGGGGAACACTCCCTGAGGCCAATCAAGTCAAGCTCTCTCCTCTCTGTCCTTGTTGCCTCCGCCATGTAGTTCTTGTACTTCCCTGGCTCGTCCCATTCATGACTGTCCCCCAAGGCCCCAGCTCTATTGTCAGAAGGGGCTCTAGTGTCTGAAATACTAGTCTTTTTTCCTCCCCGGGACCACCACAGGGGGAGGCCCTTTCTTTTTGTCAGAAGCACAGAAGCAAATGGCCTACTTAGCAGCCTTTCCCGGCTGATGTGCCCTTATGTCTGCTGCAAGGGAGGAGTCACTGTTGAACCTCAATTGTGATGTATCCTTGTAAGGAAGACTGAGGTATTTCTAGCCCAGAGAAAGAAAAATAAATTAAATAAATACAAGTCAAATCTTCAGTGGTGCATCAAGTCCCATACATAAGAGGCCAAACCGGACTTCTAATTTTTTGAAGTTGGTGAATTTATTCTGTGTGTCTTGTACATACCACTTGCCTTCAATGAAGAGGGGCTTAGCACAGGTTTCTATGAGGATAAAGATGGTGATGATTATTTGTGGGTACAACATTTAAAGCATAAGTTCAGGAAGATTTGACTCTAATCCAAATACTTCCACCTAAATAAGGATCCTGATCCAAACAGTGACTATTTTTAAAACGACATCTTTTTTATGGTATTAAAAGTGATGCTTATTCATTAAATGAAAAAACAAACAGCCGGGAAAGATAAAGAAGAAAACAGAACCTACCTATATTTCCGCCTCTTAGCTAACATTTGGTATGTTTATTCTCTCTCCCCCACCCCTTTCTCATCTATCTTTGTTTTGTTATACAAATTTATGTTCATATTTATGCTATATGTGATAAAGTTAATCATCAGACTTTTTCACTTAAAACATTATATCATGAACATCTTTGTCAAATTTTTGGAAACATATTTTACCAAAGCCCTACTTGAAGGCATGAAAGTTATTCTTTATTAATTTTTAAAATTAAAAAAGACAGCATTTGTGGGCATATTTATACACACATCTTGGGGCAGACCTCAGCTTATTTTCCTAGGAAATATTGCTAAAAGTAGATTTTTAACAAATGAAAATGTCTTGATACTTATTGCTATATTACCCTCTAGAAAATCTTAACTAATTTAGACTCTCATTAACAGTATTTGGATGTACATATTTCCAATGCAACCTTGTCAGCATTGAAAAATGTGATTTAGAAAAAAGGAAAAGGATTATTTTGATAAACAGGTAAAAAACAAATCATATTGTTGTTTTAATTTGCATGAAATATTAAATTCTTCTTATTGTTGCTTATTTTTGTTTCCCTTTTGTGAACTGCCTGCTCAAATTCTTTGCTGATTTTCCATTAATCTTATTTCTTTGCAGAGCTCTGATATATGGTAAAAATATTTCCCCCAGATATTTGCTTTTGTTTAAAAATTAAATAGTGATCCCCCACCCCAAACATAAGTTTCTGATACTTAGGTATTAAAATTTAGCTACCCTGTCCTTTAAGGATGTCTTTCTTCGTTTTTAGGTATAGATCACATTTTAAAATAGCATACGTTTTCTTCTGTTTTATCCTCCAACCCTCTCTGCATCCCTCCCTTCTTCTTATAATTAATGGGTCAATGCCTTTGGGGTATGGTATAGGGCAGAAATCTAACATTTTCTTTTCAAATATGTAATCGGTTGTCTAAGAGCCATTTATTAAATATTCTTTTCTTTCTCCCTTGATTTAAAATGTGATCCTGGTCAAATGCTAAACTTTAATTTTCATTAAAGCCTATTTCTGGAATTGCTTCCCCATGCCATTGATTCATCTGACAATTCTTGCTCTGCCACCACGTTCCTTTAATTACTGAGTTTTGTACTATAGTAAGTGTTATTATCTGGCAGTGTTAGTCTCCTTTCATTACTTTCTTTTTAGGGGGCTTCTTTGTTTATTCTTCTAGAAGGATTTTTATATTACCTTTTCAAACAATTTCAGTGTTTTAAGTTAACTGAAACTTATGAATTATTTTGGAGGAAATAATATACTTACAATATTATCTTGAAAAAAATACTTCTTATTCAGGAATACTATTTGTTTCTTAATTCATTCAAGACGTTTTATGCCCTTCAGTAAAGTATAATAGTTTTCTTCATCAAATGCTACCAACTTCCTACATTTATTGCTAAATATTTCAGATATTTGCTATTTTTTTATTTTTATGGAAAGCCACTGTGAGGTTTGTGTGTGTGTGTGTGTGTGTGTGCATGTGTGTGAGCATATTTTGTATTTGTTCACAAATATTTTGGTTATTCTCTTAAGTTTTCCTTTTACTTCCCTTACTTAAATATATAAACCTCATTTATTTTTCTTGTTTTGTTGCATTGGCTACATCTGCCAAAGTCCTATGTAAAAGCAGGAACATCTGGTATCCTTTGCATTGCTGCTTACTCTGATGTGGGCTCCTTTGGTGTTTCATCATTTAACCAATGTCCACTACTATTTTAAGATATATTTTTTTTAAAGGAATAAAGCTTTATTCTTAGTATCAGAAATATTTTTATTCTTTAAAATTGATATGATATTGGTGGATTTCTGATATCATACCAATTTTTAAATTTCAGAAGTCCCATTTACCTGATCATGTAATTTTTGGTATGCTTATGATTTTAATTTGTGTTGCTATTTTATTTGGGATTTTTGCATTTGTATTTTCAGTAAGTAGGATCTGTAGGTGTGTGTGTATGGTTCTGTGTATATGTGTGTGGGACATGTCGGTATATAAGTGTGCATTCTCTCTGTCAAGTTTGGGGATCAGGGTTGTAGAGACCAAACTGCAAATGTCATAAAAATAAACCCTGGAATATTTAACATAGCCTGAAAATTGTTCCTTGAGCGTTTTAAAGAACTCATGTATTTTCTTGTGCCATTTAGAAGGTAATAAATATTTATATTGTGAGATTTTTTTCATTGTGTTTCATAGTTCAGATATTCTTTCTCTTCAAGATTAAGTTTTGATTCACTTATATTTTAATAGAAAATTGCTCTTTTCATCATCATTGTTGTATCTTTTAAGTGTATGGATATATGTACTTTCTCATTTCTAATTTTTTGTCTTTGTGTCTTCTTTATTTTTACTTGAATATATTGCTCAGTATTTAGCTATTTGGCTTTTCCTTTTCAAAGCTCTATTTGTAGGATTTATTGATTTTATCATTTTTAATTCAAAATTTTTAAATGAATTTTTAAATTTCTGCTTTCCTTGAGTTTATTTTGCTTTTCTTCCGATAACCAAGTTGGATGTGTTCATTTATTTTCACATTTCATTTTTAATTTTGGAAGAATTTGATTTAATTAATTTTGTAGGCCTCATATTTATCAGAAAAAATTTTGGCTACAACACAAAAGTTTTTATGTATAATTTTCTGTTACAATTTCCTAAATAGCTACTTAAGACATTTAGACTTGGTGTGATTTAGTAATACTTTTTCATTTTCCAAGTGGTTGTGTTTGGTTGTTTCTGCTCTCTGAAATGTATCTGCAACATTTTCTCCTTTTGCAATTTATTCAGATTTTACAATGGTTAATATGCATTTTCATAGTGCTTCATGTACATTTGAAAAGATACAGCATTCTCTGTTGGTAGTATATAGGGTTAAATACATGTCTCCATGAGATACCTAAGATGAAATATAGTCCTAAGGGTTTTGAAAATATAATAGATGGAAGGTAAAATGTTGTCTGATATCACTGATGGGACCAGAGCATACACAGCTATTGGAGAGGGGCATTATTCCATCTAAATACAACCGACCTTGCCATGGTGAGCCAGTGCCTACAGCAAGAGTCAAGCCTGGGGAGGCTGAACTTAGCCTGAGAAGATACACTGGAGCATAGCTGCACAGGAAGGTGAAACCTCAGGGACAGAGCAAGAGTGGAGCAGGGAGGGCAACTGGGGGGACCCTGGAGGCAGGCCTGGAACTGGCGCCTCCAGAAGTGGGTGCATCTGTTGGCAAGGATAATTTGTCCTCTCTTTCCCTCTTTATAAACTCTTAGTAAATCCTTGCTAAAGACTATAACCTGTTCTCAGCCATGGGACTTAAAAGAAAGGTTTCTTCTAGACTTGTGCAGAGAGGGAAGGAGAAGTGAAGCCTCTGCAAGGTGGGTGGGCAGCCAAACTGACCCTCACCAGGCCCAGCTACAGCAAAGATGGCAGCTGGGCAGCTGGAGGAGGCAGCCAGAGCAGAGGAATGTAAGGGCTTGGTCTTTGGTATTGATAAGGCAGCTCTGGGGGTGAGGAGCCCTGAGGGGCTATAAGGAACAAGGAAACACTTCAAGGGTGCTACTGCTTGCCCGGTCAGATGGGTGCTTACAATGAATGCAACTGGAGCTCTCAAATGAATTTTATTTTAGGCCAGACTAGTGCAGTTAGAAGACATTTAAATTAGAAATATTTTAAATAAACATTATTAATTATACTATTTGGAACCCTCCATTCTTTTCTGACAATCTGATCAGCCCAAACCTGGGAGAAATGTGTTCAGCTTTTCTGTGATTACTATATGGCTCTCAGTTTCCTTGTTTGTCAGAGATTCTGCTTTATATTTCATGATGCTATAATATAATGTGAGATGATGACATGCATTTTTTGTATCCTAATTGTGGATTATACCCATAATCAATTTAAAATGCCCCTCTTGGCCTATTTAATGCTTTGTTTGCAATTTCTATCCATTTCCTTTTTTGTGTACATACATCTTGGCTAAGCATTTAACCTTTATTTCCAACCTTGTTTGAGTTGTAGCTTGTGTATTTTGTATTTTAACCAAACATAAAAAAAGGCCTTTATTTATTAATGAGGGAGCTAATTAGATTGATAGTTATTTTCAAAACTGATACACATAGTGGACATTGCTGTCCCCTGCCTAGAATATTTTCTCCTGCTTTGTCCTAATGGAGCCTACATATTTCCAGGAGATTTTCTTTGAACCTGAATCCACCCCAGTTCTGAGGTGGGCCTGATGGGTCCAAATGTAATCCCACTCTGTGCCAGTGACTGGTTCAGCAATGAACAGGTAACTCAATCCTGGCCAAGACATTGAGAAAGGAAATGGGTTTGGAGGCTTTTCTGGATAAATGTCTTTGCTCCTAAGAAAGCCATAGGAAAGGGTGGTCTCTCTTCCTCTGCTAGGCCTCATCAGGTCTAGCCACTGCACCTGGACCTGCCATAGAGCATAGAGTGCCCTCTTACTGCCTGTCTGAGTCCAAAGTCCTCACAAGGATGGATGACAGAGCAAAGAGATGGGAAGAACCTGGGTTCTTGAAAATATCCCTGAGCTTCTGAATCAATGGCCCTGTGGCTGTCCCACATGTTTCATTCCTGCCACATAAAATTAGACAAGGTTTTAATTGTTCTTTGAGCCAATATACATCTGGGTTTCTGATAATTGTAGCCAAGAGCAGTTAAGTGACACAATGTGTTCATTTTTCATTTTTTACATTTATTTCATGCTTCTACTTTATTATTTCTCTTTTTTTGGTTTTGTGTCATTTATATATAGATTATGTTTTATTTAACACAACTTACTACTGGACTAACTAATATGTTTTTGAGCAATTTTATTCAGAAGATGTGTTGTTCGCATATAGTTTTCACAGAATGATTACTTGGTTAGTTGTACAATTTCCCTAGAAATTCTGTGTATTCCTTTTATATGTTCTCATACTTACTGCTATATGGAAGTTTGAGCCTGTTCTTTTTTCCCCTTGCAGTCTATCCAGTTCATTTCTATTCAGATACTGGTAGTGTGTGTGTGTTTACATAATTAATTTTCATCGCACAAGTAATTCCTGAAATATTCTCCTTCCAAATATTAAGAACTTTCATTAAAAAAAATTCTATTTGACCACCCTTCCCTCAACTCAGATTTTTACCTGAGGTAACTACCATGAGCATTTTCTGTGACTCCTTCCAGAAAGTTTCTATGAATTTTTGTACATATATCCATAACTAGAGACAGCTCATAGCATTATTCCAGGGAAATGGTACTTTGAGAATGTATGTTGAAGGCATCAGTGAAAGGTTTGTGGTGGGATGAGGTGGACAAACAGAGCAACCTGTTTACCTAAGAAAGGAGACTCCTCTTTGCAACAGTGGGTGTATGGCCCAGTGTCTGCTGAGGTAGATCTTGGACCTCTGATTCAAGATTTATTTCTTAGGAAAAAGCGAGGCCATCTTTTCAGGTCTGTGGCCTTGTTTTCCATATCAGGTTCACCTAACAAGTTAATCTGCACCTCAGCTCGAGAGCTCATGTAACAGTGGAGATTCTCCACTACGACTACGACTCATGACAACCTTATTATCACACCCATTTTATGGATGGAGATTCTGGCCAAGGTGTATTTAGCACTGTTAAGTTTTCCCATATTCTCATGTGATTTCACTAGGATTTGGAAAAAGCAAAGACCTGAACTTAGCTAGCAAGAGGTCACCTGGGAAGAATGCAGGCCAAATTGCTTAGAAAGGGCAGGTTGCCTGGAACTTTAGTCCAGTAATAAGAACGTCAATTATAAGCCCTTTGCCAGTGCACCTCTAATCTTTTGATTAGAAAAGAGGGAGGCTCCTTTTCATGAGAAATCAACTTGTCCAATGATGGTAGTACTCTGAACATTGAGCTAAAGAGATCCACGGAATGAGCTTGGGCTCTCCCTGGCCTGAGCTCTATAGAGAAACAATTCCCTGGCTCTTTCCCAGTAAGTAAACCTATTGTACCCAGCTCCTTATGGATCCCGTAAGATTTGTTTCTCAAGTGAACCAATTTAGTAAAAATATGTTTTCCCATTTTAATTACTCCCATAACTTCCGAAGAGCATATGATGCTCCAGATTACCACACCAAGCTGCTGACATTCCTGCCAATGGCAAAGGAGGCTTGTCTGATAAGCCCAAGGAACTTGCTGTGGGTAGACAACCTGGGCCAGGCTTTTAAGAATTTTGAAGATAGAGCAATTTACTACTTTTATATGACTTACATTTTGGTGTCATTCATGTCCATAAAAAAGGAACAGCCAAACAGACTGGTAAATGCTGACTTGTGCATCTGTTGGGTCTGGCAGCTCCTAGCCTCGTTTTAGTAGTGAGTGCCTTCTGGAACCACTCAGTCTAGTGGACCTCTCCCCACCCACATCCCTCTCCATCTTGCCATCTGTTTTATTTTCTTATAACTCTTATCATGATCTGAACTTATCTGGTGCATATACTTCTTGCTCGTCCATCTCACCCTCTGGAATGTATGCTTCATGAAGCAGGGGTCTTGCCTGCCTCATCCACTGCATAGACACAGTTAAGAGAAGTGCTTGCCATAGAGAAGACTTTCAATAAACAAGCATTTAACTTGTTGAAAGAACTCATAGGTTAAAATCCTAATGGTGGAAGTCTGGGCACTGGAGTCCCAAGTAGGGAAAGGAAACATGACGCAAGATGACCCCAACTACATGGAGGTACTGCTTATGTTAGAAAAGGTTCCAGACTCTGTGTGGTCAAGTCCTGAGGCTCATGGCCAAGGGAGGGTCTTTTCTTTTTTACTCATAATAGATGATATTTGTATTTTGGGACAATGAGCCAGAAGATAAACATGAATACAGACAAATTCTGAATTTGGATTCAAATTACAAGTCACACAAATATAAGATAGAGGAGATGTTTGCTTGACAATACTTTATGGAAACAAACTATTTTGGCGGACTCATCTTTTGTAAATTAACAGCATGAATAGCCATTTAAAATTTTTACACAATTAATGGAATATCGTGTCTAACAATACAAATAACATCAACATTCATTGTAGCCACCACTTATTTTACACTAGCCATATACCAGGAACTGTGCTCATGCTTTTTATACATGGCATGGAGAAACTTAGGTTCTGAATACTTAACTTATAGCAGGACACAGAGCTCAGAGTGGGTGGAACCAAGTGTATTGCAGAAGGCTGTTATTCGTAACCACTGATTGTCTCACTGCTCTGTATGTGTTCAAACACATCTGGGGCATTGGGCTCAGTTCTAGTAGACATCTTTTTAGACATAAACAAGCAATGGCTACAGAGAGGTCACGGGCATGGTAAAGGGTCTGGAAACCACAGCATGTGGGGAACATTCAGAGAGAAGGGGGTGTTTTGTGTAGAGGAGAGATGATGGAAGGTGGGGTCAGGAATGAAAGGGCATCAAATGTCTTGCTTGGCTCTAAACAGCAGAACTGGAATAGCAGACGGAAGATACAGTGAAGCAGGTTTCAGCTTGATATGAGAACTAACTTTCTAAAGATTAAAGATGTGGGATGAAGCTTTTGAACCCAACCCCCCCTTCACCCTCCTAGCATACATAGCCATCTGTCAAAGATGTTGGATTTCAGGAAGGAGTCCCTTCCACCTCTATGAGTCTGGGATTTTCTAGATAGGCTTAAATTTTATTTAAAAGAAAGGTAAAGATTATTTGAGCTGATTTAAGGTGGAATCTTGTCTAGGAGCAGGGGGATTATATTACTCTCTGAGTTCCTGTCAGCCTTTGCAGCATGTAACTCTTCCACTAGGGCCATAACTGGGCGCATTTGAAGTCAGGAAAGGGGAGTTGTATTTGTTCTGAACCTAAATCCTCTTTAAAAATAATAATTCTTGGATGATATTCTTGTATTCAGTTCATTTCAAAGAGTCTTTCTTATATATTCATTTTGTGTTCAGCGCCAGGTAGGTGCTAATTTTTTAACCTTGCCCCTCTGCACCCCACCCTTCTTAATCCCGTTCTAGGCCAAGACTATGGCCCGTCCTGCCTTTTGTGGCCCCTCCACCACTTTCTGTCCCTAGATACATTCAGAAACGATGCAGGTAGAAATTACCTGTGTTTATAATTTATGAAACCCAAAGAGGAGTGGAGAGAAAAAGGAATGAATCCAGCATGATTACAAGGACAAAGGCAGCTCTGGCACATTTCCACAAGCCAGGGTGGGTTAAATTTTCTCTACAGAAAGTGTGCTTATTTGTGGTTTCCCACCAGCCTCTTGGTGCAGAGAGCGTCTACAAAGTGCTAGATGAAATGGGCTTGTGTGCCATTTCAAAGGGGTATTAGAGTCTTGGGATAAGATTTAAAGAGCCCCAGCCTCTGAAATTGCCCTTCTGTGGGCCCAAAATTTTACAATCAGAGCACTTCTTTTCTGAGCTAGGCATTTCCCTCAGCATTCTTCTAAAGGCGGTTCACCGGGGAGATGAAATGCCTGGGCTCCTGATGTCATCTTCAGAAGGGGAGTCTTGGAAATGGTAGTAGATTACTGATTACTTACTTCATACCGGGCACTATCCTAAGCCCATGGCATATTTATCTCATTTAATATTCATGATGGCAGTGTAACTATATACTACTACTATCTGCATGTTACATATGAAGGAACTGAAATTTAGAAAGGTTAACTACTTTGTCAAAATTCACATAGCTGGTATATGGTTGCTATAGACCGAATGTTTGTGTTCCCCCAAAGTTCATATGTTGAAATCGAATTCCCAGTGTGATGGTATTTGGAGGTGGGGCCTTTTGAATGTGATTAGGTTGTGAGCATGGCGCTCTCATCAATGGGATTGGTGCCCTTTTAAAAGAGATCCCAGAAAGCCTCTTCACCCTTCACCATGTGGGGACACTGTGAAAAGATGGCCGTCTGTGACCTAGGAAGCAGACCCTCACCCAATATCAAATCTGCCAGTGTCTTGATCTTGGACTGCCCAGCCTCCAAAACTGTGAGAAATAAATTTCTGTTGTTTATAAGCTACCCAGTCTGTACTATTTTTGTTATAACAGCTCAGACTCAGACAATGGTAGAGACTGGATTTGACTTCAGAACCTATACTCTTAGCAAAAATATAATACTGTTGCCATTCTAAATAAAGTAATTATAGGACTCTCAGAAATAGGAGAGAGCTCATCATAAAACACTCGGTGTGTGTGAGAGAGGGTGGTGGGGAGGTGTCTATTGTGAATTAACTTTCTAACCCTTAGTAAATTACTAATCTAAAATTTATCCGAGATGGTTAATGTAATTCTGACTTCTGTAAGGTCATTATTAGCATTTTATTATTTGCCTTAAAGTCAACTGAAGGTACATATCCGGGAGTAATTACTTGCTGACTAACCCAGCTATGTTCTCCTCCTGTTCCCTTCTTCCTTCTTTTGGTCTTCCTTCTCTCTTCTTCCTTTCCTCTCCTTTCCTTCCTTTTCAATAATTCAGTTACTTCAGAGTATTTGCTTTGTGCATGTCACTGTGCTATACAATGGAGGTACAAAGATAAGTAAGTCTCAGTCTGTGTTCTTAAGGACCTCACAGCCTGGAAGGGGAGCTAAAAATAATTACTATTCAACATGGCAATGGATATAAAGGAGCAGATTTTCCAAACTAGTTTTTTAAAGAACACTCTTTGGCAGAATGTTAAGTAAGGGTATCATGAAAAAGAAGTATTTTAAGTTAAAACAAGTTTAGGAAATGCTGGGTTAAATAAAATTAAGCAAGCTTTATCTTACAGGGAGTTTTCAGACCCTTTAAATTGCTAATGTGCTCTGTGAATTACCAAAAAGGGACAAGAACATATTTTGCAAGCCCAGTTGACTTCAGAACGCTTCTTTTTTCATGGCACACATAATAAAGTGTTTATTCACTCTTCTCTCTCTCCCTTGGTCCTTCATCCATCCATCTATCCATCCATTCATCCAATCTTCCTTCCATTTATCCAGTATTTCTCAAGTATCCACTATGTGCCAGACATTGTGTTGCATCCTGGGAATCCATTAGTAAACAGATCTGTGGAGTTAATGTTTTAGTTGGGGAGATAAACATCAAACAAGCAAATACATATATAAGATTATCAGAGTGTGGTAAGATCCACATAGGAAATAACCAGAGTTTTAAGATGAGAAAAAAAAAACAAACCCCAAAACAGTGATCTACTTAGTAGGTGGTTGAGAAAGCCCTCTGTGAGCAAAAGACATTTAAAGCAAGTACCTGGAGGAAGAGAAGGAGCCAGCTTTGCAAAGAGCAAGAGGAAGAGCCATCCAGGAAGAAGAAACAGTAAGTGCCAAAACCCTGGAATGCAGAAAGGCTTGGCAAGCTCCAGGAATTGAGCTTCCTCCAGGAGTGCAGGTCTGCTTCAAGGCAGAAGGCTGAACTTGACACATTTTTAAGAATTAGAATCTCATCATCATGATATCACAGAGTTGGAGGAGACCCTGACACCATCTATTCCAGGTTCTTATCCAAGAGGATCCCGTCTTCTAAGATATAGGGCTGCCTGCTCTGCTTGGCTCTGTTTATAGGGTTTTCCCCTTTAGATGCGAGGTAAACTTCAGCCCCAGAACGTAGCTGGGGAAAGCATTGCTTGTGACATTTCTCTCCTTCATTTGAAATGAGGACTAGTGAGGATTGTGTTTAAGGAGAAAATTTCTCTCAGAGGTGCAAATCCCAATACAAGTGATCATAGCTGGTAACCTTCACTCCAGCCTAAAAATAGGAAACAACAAGACTGAGGGGGGAAATTGACAGAGATCCAAACTAGACTCAGTGGCCAAGGAGGGGAAGGAGGATAACTGATTCGTACAGCCCCAGTGCCTCACTCCCAAAGCTTTTATCTTTCAATTCTTCCTGCAAGATTAAGCATCCCCAAACACCACTTTTATGGTGTCTGCCCTGGTTCAAGGACTTACAATGGATCTTCTTTACTGTCAAGTCAAGTCACAATCTCCCTGCTAGACATTCAGGACTATCCATTATTATCATCATTTTTTTTTTTTTTTTGGCTAACCCTCTGCCTTCTTCTTACCCCCTTTCCCAGCACGCGCATGCACACAGACACATACACACACACACACACACACGGACACACACACTGAATTTGTTTCATTTTGCAATTAGTGCCACAAAGGAATAACAAACTAATTCTGATTTGGGGATCACACTCCTGGCTTTAATCCTGTCATTTTCTGACTGCTTGACTATGTATCTTGCAGACCTTCAACTTCCTCATCTGCATTAACAGATATTAATAATAATAATGCTTGTTGTGGCGCCTGGGTGGCAGAGTTGGTTGAGTGTCTGACTCTTGATTTCAGCTCAGGTCATGATCTCAGGGTCCTGAGATCAAGCCCCATGTTCACTCCATGCTCAGTGGGGAGTCCGCTTGAGATTCTCTTCCTCTCCCTCTGCCCCTCATCCCCCTCAAATAAATAAATAAATCTTTAAAAAATAATAATGCTTGTCAAGTAATAATAATACTTGTCACAGGGACACCTGGGTGACTTAGTCGGCTAAGCGTCTGCCTTCGGCTCAGGTCATGATCCCAGGGTACTGGGATCGAGGCCTGTATTGGGCTCTCTGCTCAGCGGGGAGCCTGCTTCTCCCTCTCCCTCTGCTGCTCCCCCTGCTTGTGCTCTCTCTCTCTCTCTCTGATAAATCAATCAATCAATCAATCAATCTTTAAAAAATAATACTTGTCACATAGGGATGTTGTTATTTGAACTCAACTGTCATATTATCTTCCCTACTATGGGCTCCCTCCTTGGAAACGCAATTCTTCCATCTTGCTTGCTGTCTGCTGGGCCCCCTGCTCTTTGGTTCTCTCATCCTCACTTGGACTTTATGATCCTTACTTAGCTATTCACAGTTTGCCTTTGAAACACAGACTCTGGTTCTCATTTGATGCATGTTTTACCATCAGAGGCAACCTGGCTTTCCGTCATTCCCAATTCTTATTTCCAAGTAACTCAGCCTGGATAAGAGCTTTCAGCTCCTGCTTATTTGAGAGGAAGAGTTGGAAAGTTATTTTCTGAGGTCTAACCTCAGTAAGTTGAGTCCATTGAGGTCTAGTTCTTTCCTCTTGGTTGGTTTTTGCTCAGCTAAGAACTCCCCTTGGTTTTTTTCTGGCTGCAGAAGGCTCTCCCAGAGTTTTTGTTCTGTCTTTTAACCTCATGGTCTTGTGATTCTCAACAGTCACTGATGCATGCTCTGTGGCTGGCCATGCTTTCTAAACTCTGGCTTACTGTGACCTAAACTAATTCAAATGAAGATGGAAGAGCTTTGTTCCAAACCCAGAATCCAGCATGTCCTAGCTCTCACCGTAGCCATCCCTCCAGCAGAATTTCACAAATATCCTTCACAAACATACTTCCCCTTGCAACATTTCTTCCCATACTTACCTCCTCTATGCTCTTCAGTGTTACCAGCACCCAGATCAAGACTCTAATGGGAATGCAGGCCACCCCAAAAGAACTGTAGAACACGTGCTGGTGGTCTCAGGTCCCATAAAAGGAGCCTTTTAACCAGTTCTGGGTACCAGAGACCCTCTGATAGGGAAACAATGACAAGCTCTTCTCTTGAACAGATGCTAGAAGACCATTTGGAGCCCTTTTAACTGACAGGGGTCAACCCAGTGGTGTTGTAACCCTGCCATCTCTGCATGCTCACCTACATCATCTCCCATGTCTTCCTTGTCCAGCTGATCCTGAGCCCCTGATATGCTAGGTTACAAGTGTCTTATGAACAGGGCTATGGCTTAGACACGCTGGCAGGTACAAAGAATAGGTGTACATTATGTATTTTATGCATTGTTTAATTGAAATCCAGAGCAGAATGCTGGGTTGCAGAATTTTACCTCTCCAAGGAAGCATTTACTGATTAAGGAAAAGCAAGGAGATGCATTCTGTCTCTCTGCTTTCTTCCATCATTTAAGTTAATAATACTCCTGACTTTCTCTCCATTCAACCCCATTGGAAAGGTCCTGCTAGGTGGGTTAAATAAGTGGACTAGCGTATGGATCAACTGAGGCCAAGGTTGGGCATTCAGTTTCCTAATTAACCATTTTATTCATGACATCTTGAGTGGTCATAGGCTCTAGATCAGTTATTGTTGGGTCTTTTCAGTGGAGAAGCCCATTTTTGCTTCAGGTAAAAAGACTCTAACATGTGCCATATAGGTGGGTCAGGAGCATTGTTTTAAATCAAGACATATTCTGTGTATGTGCCTTCTTGAATGGTCTGAATCAGGACCCCTAGCATTAGAACACAGTGCTAAAGTAAACTGGCTGCATCATTCTGGGGGCCCAAATACCTTTTCTCTATTATGTAGCTACAGATTGACCCCTTATGCTTGCAACTCCAGTCATAGAACACCCTTTAAATTTAGATACAAAAGATCCCTTCATCTGGTTACTCTCTGACACCCTAACCCAGTGGTTTTCACTAAAGCCTAGGCTGTGGCCTAAGAGTTCTCGAATTGTTTGGCTTAGCTGGGACCTAGGCATTGGCATTTTTATTCCCCCACCCCCCACCCCTTAGGTAACTCTAACATGCAGCCCAGAGTGTGAAATTACCTCCTAACCCTATCAGGAAACCGAACTGTAGACTTCTTTAACCCTGTCACAAACTAACTCTCCCAAATCAGTCAAAGCTAACCCTGGCCTCAACTACACACCAGCTTCTCAGTCTTAATCATTGAGCTGATGTCATGCTAGATCCAACATACCATATACCCCACACCATTGCCACAGAGAATATTCGCATCTTCTTCTCTGTTTGACCATACATGTGAATTTTAGCTCTGGAAATAGATAATTCCCTAACTGAGGGCATAGGCCATCTTCAATTCCAGAAACAAAGACCTCCTTCTTTGGCTACAGACAGTTTCTTCTTACTCCCAGCTTCCTACTAAGCTGGCCACAGACTGGTTCCAAGCCCACACCCAAAGTTACCCTGTAATCACAATCATACAGTTGCTACCTTGTTCTGCCCACTCCTGGACTCTTTCTTTGGTAATAAATTGTTCCATACCTGATAAATTTAAAATTTATAACCCTAGCCACAAATGGAACCCAGGGCCCCAGCTTCAGTCCAACCTCAAACCCTGGCCATAAACTTAACAACCCAGCCACAGAAAGACCTCTGCAGTTGGCTGACTGCAAATCATAAACATCATCATTTTTTAATGAAAAAGTTTAGATATATACAGACATCAAGAAACTAGTAAATTGAACCCTATGTACTTATCTCCCAATGACAATAATGATCAGTAAATGGCCATTCTTGTTTCATTCATATCTTTACCTACACTTACTTCCACCCTGTCCTGGGTTATTCTGAAGGAAATACAGACATTATTATATCCTATCACCTGTATATATTTTGGTTTATATCTATAAATATAAGGGCTCTTTTGAAAAAGATAAACAACCATGATACAATGATCACACCTAAAGCTTAAGAAACCTAAAAATTCTTTATGCACAAATATCTAGTAAGTGTTCATATTTCTCCATTTCTTTTATATATATATATATATATATATATATATATATATATATATATATATACACACACACATATATATAGTTTCTTGATACAAATAAGGTCTGCACTTTGTTATTTGTTGATATGTCTTTTCTAATCAGCAGTTTTCCTTTTTATCACTTTTATTGCATTTTTATTTCTGTTGAAGGAACTTCCAAGTATGAAGCCCTAAATGTGGAACCATGCTGATCTTTAGTCCCAGCCACTGATGCATCAGCACAAACTGTCCCACGGAAGGAAGGCTCTGATCAAGAGGGATGCAAGCCAGGGAGTGGGTGCGGGTGTGTCCCTCAGTACAACCACTAACTGTGTCACCAAGTAAAGCTTCTGCCCTCCAACCAGTGAGGAAAGTCATTTTCATATTAGGTGACGGTCATGTCTTATGTTTGTCATGGCCACTCTGTCTTCTCACTGCTGTTTCCAGACACGGGGTCATGACAGCAAAGATGCAAACAAACAACCTGTGTGTGTGTGTGTGTGTGTGTGTGTGTGTGTATGTATATATATATATATATATATAACCTACAGTTAAATGCACAGAATAGGCTCACACTCTCCCTGCCCACCCTTGGTTTGGTTATGGCAATAAGAGTCATACAGGGCGGGATTCACAGTCCAGAGCTGTGGTCACCAAGAGGGGCTATTAAGGTGGCCAGTGTCATTGCTTCTGGGAGTGTAGAGAAGAGAAGGGATTTGAATTGAGGGAATCACTGGGAGGAAAGGAGAAGCATCCAGACAGCTTCCTATTGGAGAGGAAGGATCCTCATCTCAAATTGGTCAGACTTTGGTCTTGAGGACTTGACCATTTCTTTGAGCAGCAAGTTTGCATCTGAGGGTTGGGAGTTTTGAAGCATTTGGTCTGATTAGGGTTGAGTGAAGTAGCAGAAAACAGCATCTTCAGCAAGTCCGTATCGCCTTCAGAGGAAGGATGTTCGAGTTTCTTGGCTGACATTCAAATCTCTGCCCATCACTTCCAGCCTATTTTGACAGTGGTAGCTCCCTCTTTTCTCCTACTGGAATCTTCTCCAATCAGACCGAGCTTCTCGCTGCTTCCCAAACAGGCCATGTGCTTTCCTACTTCCTCACATCTGTCAAGTGGTTCTCTACTCTTGGAATGCCCTTCCCACAGCCCTCCTGTGCACATGCTGTCCAGAAGTCAGGATGATAATACGCAGGCCAAATAGGAACTCTTAAGAAGCAGCAGAAGATGGAGTCAGCTTGAATACAAAGCAGAAGAAAGATTTACCAAATGACCCCGAGCTTGGTACTAGGAGGTGCCTGGATGCCTAAACAGCCCGTAGAGGAGTGTGAGCCAGGAGAGATGTCTCTCCAACCTGGTCCTCACACTACGGCTCAACTCATCCAAAAGGAAAGCTCGATGGAAGCATATTGAGCAAAATTATACATGCTCATTTCTTAACATAGCTTTCAGATTTAATCGTAGGGAACGTTTGTTTTGGTTTGAATTTCTCTCATTTTTAGATACCATTTTCTCACCCAAACTAGGTCATTTGAATTATCTGCTGATAGTTCAAATCTGTAGATAATTTGCTTTTACTCACATTCCTAAGAACTAATTACCTGTACATATAAAATGATGAAATCTCATTATATTTTCTTTTAAAACTCTGACATGCATTTAATTACATTAGTCAATTATTACTGTACATGCTGAGGATTTGCTATTGACCAGCTCGTGCTGGAATATTTACTGCACAGATGTGTTACTTTAATTAAACAAATGTGATTACACACATATCAATTTTTATTTGGTTTCAAAGCCCAGAATCTAAAAGTGACGCAGTTGGCAAAGCTGTGCGGTGCGGCTCTGGTTCCCAGGAACACAGCGATAGGCTCTTTACTGAGGGAACACAGAGCATCTGCAACTCTGCATGGGAAACTTCAACCACAAGTGGGTTTTTGTTGGTGTGTAAGTGCCATTGAGTGAACCCAAGAAGGGAACAAACAAACCAGCCCTGAATCTTCCTAGAATATCTTCAGCTTTGTTCTCTTATAAATAGAGAGACCAGGGACTGTGCTTAGAGAACCTACAGGAAAACTAACCTAAAAGTCAATCCATCTGAGACTGGGAATTACTTGGGATTGGAGCTTGGTTAGGTAGAAGATCTGGTATTTGTCTTTAAAATCAGGGTGAAGTAGAACAACATTAGAACATTGCATTTGGTCTCTTGGTCTCCTTCCTGCCATAACCTACCGCATACCCCCAAACAATGAGGTTAGCATCAAGGATGATCTTCTCCCAGTGCCTAGTCCCAATCAAGCAGGTTTGAGTAATAATACGAAGATGTAGACAGAAAATCAGAACATGCTGTACAAACTGGAGAAATGTGAAGTTCTCTCTGACTGCTGGTACAATGACTGCACATATCAGGTACTTAGTAAATAGTCCTGGGTATTAATAAAGGCAATAAGTCAATCCTTTAACCCCTAAACATTTATCAAGCATACCCTATGTACTGGTTGTTGGTGGGCACAGACAGAAAAGCAGGAGATCTGTCCACACAAGTGCAGACTAGTTGTTTTCCTCAGTCTCACACATGAGTGATCACTGTGTTTGTTCTCAGGGTTGTCTCTGTCTGGGCCTTGTGGTCATGGCATGTGAAGAACCAACCCGATGGGTCAAGTCAACTAAAAGTTCTGCTTCAATTATACGTCTCCAGGTCTCCTGGATGCAGACAGCATTTCCAAGGATGAGGTTGGGGAGCAAATGAGATGGGACATGCCTGGGTTCCCAAATACACTTTGAGCATGGAGAACTCACTGAAATGCTGAAGAGTGTGGTGATATCAACTCTAGGTGCAGAAGGAGTTTTGCCAAAGAAGAGAGAACAATTTGTTGCAAAAAATAAAGAAGGCTCAGGATTGGGGATGAGACAGAGTTGGACACCCAGAACAGGGAGAACACTTGACTCTGTGGCTTTACCACCTGTGACAGTTTCCTCACCTAATGGTGATGATGAAACTCATCTCATAATGTTGTTCAGGGATTATAACTACATATGTGTGATGCCCGGGACTCAGTAGGTTTTCAGGAAATTGTTGGAGATTTTGTTGGTAAAAGAGTTAGTGTGGACCAGCTAGGTAAGGTAGGATGGTGGAGGGGTTGTTTTCAGTCACTTTGCCCATGCCATTCTTCCTTTTGGCATGTTGCATACCACAGGTACATTCCCACCTCAAGAGGAAAGCCTATGGTAAATACATTTACAGAGTTTTTTTTTTTTTTTAAGATTTTATTTATTTATTTGAGAGAGAGAGAGAGTGAGCAGGAGGGAGAGGGAGAGAGAATCTGAAGCAGAATCCATGCTGAGCTCATAGCCAGATGTGGGGCTCAATCCCATGACTACAAGATCATGACCCAAGCCGAAACCAAGAGTCAGACTCCCAACTGACTGAGCCACCCAGGTGCCCCTACGTATACAGAGTTTTAAGAGCAGGAAGGCTATGTGGTCAGTTCCCAGGAAGTGAGTTGCAAAACGTCTTGTGGCTATTAAGTTTCTCCTATACTCGAGTTTTCCAACCTCTGTGGCTAGAAGTATTTATCCTCTCACCCAGTTGGGGTTTGGGGCACCTCTCTAGGCTCCAGGTCCCCTCTCCTTCATCCTGGAGTACCATACAAATGTTATAATTATCTACATATGCCATGAAATAAACAAGCTTGGGGAGCATTGGCCTAACTAGTCTAGTTGGTTCAGAAGACAGCTTGGGTCTTGGCTTCACCTTTGTCTTTTTTTTTTTTTTTTTTTTAAGATTTCATTTATTTTTTGATAGAGAGACACAACAAGAGAGGGAGCACAAGCAGAGGGAGTGGGAAAGGAAGAAGGAGGCTTCCCGCTGAGCAGGGAGCCGGACATGGGGCTCGATCCCAGGACCCTGGGGTCATGACCTGAGCCGAAGGCAGACGCTTAACGACTGAGCCACCCAGGCGCCCTCCCCCCCCTTTTATTTTTTAAAGATTTTATTTATTTATTTGACAGCACAAGCAGGGGGAGCGGCAGGCAGAAGGAGAGGGAGAAGCAGGCTGGGCGGGCAGCCCGATGCAGGCTCCATCTCAGGACCCTGGGATCATGACCTGAGCTGAAGGCAGACACTTAGCTGACTGAGCCACCCAGGTGCCCCGCTAGCTTAACCTTTGAATAGCTAACTAACCCCAGCTCAGTCAATTATTTGAGCCTCAGTTTCCTCATGAGTGAAATGGATATAATTTAATCTTGTAGTTTTGCTGTAAGGATTCAGTGAGACTGTCCTGTGTGGTGTCTGAAATATCATAAATACTTAATAACAGTGAGTTGAATGTACCACTTTTTTCAGTTTATAATTTTATTTGTTAGGGAGTACCACTTCTGGCTTCGCCTGCTCACAGCTTGGTGGATGGAGTCAGGAGATAACTTAGCTGTTCAAGCTCTGAGCTTTGGCTGTGATCCCTCTCGGTCTCAAGTCCCATTTGGTCTGCCAGTAGCAGTTCTGGTCTGATGGGGTCACTGCTTAGAGCAGAGACTGGGGTGAGGCTCTGCTGGCCCCACCTCCCAGAGGGAACCCAGCTCAGGCCCAGCCCGGTACCCTTCACCCACCCAACTCCCTGGTTGCTGATCTCATCCTTTTGCCAGGGCTAATTATACTTAAACCAGATTTGTAGGAAGCAAGACGCGTGCACACACAGCCAAAGCCTGGAATTGCTTACCCGAAAACACATTCCCTCCTCCTTCTGCTCCAGTTCTCAGTCTTACCAGAAGCAGGGGCGGGGATGGGCGAAGAAATAGAGTTTGCACCGTGTGTGCTGAGGCAAGGCGATCCTGGAGTTACCCTCCACCTCACCCGCCCCAGACTAGCTCTGGCCTGCAGCTGCAGGTCACGGGAGTAGAGTGGAGCCCAGCACGGCACTGGGCTTCTCCTCCCTCTGAGTGGGTCACTGTGGGTTGCACCCAGCTTTTCGGGGGGCGAGGGCTGGGCTGCTAGCCCACTGTACCTCATTATGTATTCCTTCATTGTTTCCTATGCAAATTAAGTTAATGAGAATTAGGAACATAATGGAGCCCATTCACCGTTCTAGTCGCTGGAAAATGGGTTTGACTACCAATTTTCCATTACAGCTGTTTTGTAATTACCGTGGAATACTCTGAATTCTAATGGAGACGCGGAGCTGCCTGACAGCCTCTCGACTACTTTTTTTTTTTTTTTAAGAAAGGCTTAAAAAAAAAAAATAAAGGAAACCTAAATCCTGTAGCATAAAAGCCTTTCAATCTGAGTGCCCCCAGTTTGGCTTCTGCCATGAAAATCTCCTCCACTGTTGCAGGAAGGACTCACTGCCATTGGTGGGGTTTCCTGACCTTTGCCAGGGTTAGATTAGTTACCTGGCAGTACCAAAGTTACCCTTGCCTTGGAAGCAAGCAAAGCAGAGTTTGGGGCTGCATTCAGTCAGGAGCTGCCCTCTGAAGGGATCAGAGCAGCCCAGGGCTAGTGTGTACTGCTTCCTGCTTGATTTGATCTCCCTATTCCTCCCTAGCCATAGACACTCCCTTTCTCACCTGTTGCTAAGTTCAGGACACTTAACGTTATAGGGGTATTCTTTAATATAAAGAGTCCTTCCTTTTCAGCACCAAAGATTCTAGGAGGACAAACATGCTAAAAGTTCAAGGAATTCAACATTTGCCAATAGATCAAGATGACTGGGACATAGGATGCAAGGGGGTGAGGGTAAGGTTGACAACAGTGAGTACTGAGCAAAGAGAATGTGGAGGCAATTGTGTCACATGAGGCTAAAAAGTCAAGATTTTATTCTTAAGGTCTCTTAAGCAGGGGAGATACATGATGAGATTTTTAGTTTAGAAGGATATTCTGGTTACAATATGGAGAGGGGATTTGGATATATATATCTTGGGGTGGGGTTGTTTTGGTTACTGGACTGTGTAAGGGGCTATGGCAGCTATTACTGCTTCTGATCAATGGTGGAATCATGAAGGCTTGAACTAAAGAGGTGATAATTGGGATGGAGAGATGGGGATGGATTCTAAAGATGTTTAGGAGGTAGAATTGACAAGTTTGATGATGAATAGGATATGTGTGCATTACAGGGCGATAGGGGACTTCAGGGCTTCCTCCTTGGCTTATTGGGTGATGCAATTCATGAAAATATAACAATATTGAGAACTACCATTTTTGGAGAGTGTAACATGTGCCAGGCACTGTTTTGTTTTATACATATAGTCCATTTGATCTTACCATAACCTAATGAGGTAAGAACTATTATTAACCTCAGATCATCAGAGACGAGTTGAGACATAGGGAGGTAAACAAACAAACAAACAAACTTGTCCAAGTTATCAGAGTCAGGAAGTGGTAGAGCTGGAACTTAAATAAACCCAGGTGGTCTAGTTCCATAGACCAGATACATAACTCTTGGAAAAGGAGATTTGCTCTGGTGTGTGTTTGTGTGTGCGTGTGCGTGTGCATGCGTGTGCACATGTGAGAGAGAAAGATAGACATACAGATAGACAGGCAGAAAGAAGGACAGAGCATTATCAGTTGTGGATGTATGAGCTGGAGGTGCCTTTACAACATTGTGGTGTAGGTTTCCAGGGGGAGGCTGGATAGATAGGCTGCAGTCTAGGAGGGAGGACTGGGCTCAAAATACAAGTTTGTGAGATGTCAGCCTGCAAATTGACATTTGAAGACATGAAAATGATTGAGTCTCTTAGGAGAGGTGAGTGAGGGGCTCTGAAGAACCCCAGTTTTTGCATGCTGGACTGAAGAGAAGGACCCGCTAGGGGGCACTGGGAGAGAGCAGCCCAAGAGCAGGACGAATCTGAGGGAGGGCGTGGTTAAGCTTCAGATCCCTGGAATTTAGGAAAGAGTAAGGGTGCATTTCAGGTTGTTTCTCCAAGAATTAGACCCTAAAACAAGCAGTTTATCAGAGGTGATTCAGAAGCTCTAGGAAGGGAGTGGCTTCCTCCTTAGGCAAGATTTCACCTCTATGCCATGTTTTCCTGATGTGCTTGGAAGTCATTTCTCAGTTTCAGCATCTTTTGCCACCTGGAGAGGCTGAGAATTTTCAAAACCATCAAATCCTGATGCCTTTTTATTTCACAGTTCTTCCCTCATTTATCTCTCTCCCCTCACATTGTACTATAAGCAGCAGGAAGAAACCTGGCTTGCCTTCAACACTGTGTTTCGAAATCACCCGAGCTAGATAACCAGGTTCATCCCTTACAAGTTCTGCTTTCTCCTTACAGCAGATGACATTTTTGCTAAGCTTTCTGCTGCCACATAATAAGGGTCCCCCTTCCTCCAGTTTCCAGTAGCACATCCTCCCCTGTGAGCCCTCACTGGCAGTGTTCTTGTTGTCTGTGTTTCTACTAACAGTCTGTTCAAGGCGGTTTAGGCTTTCTCTACCATGCTCCTCACAAATCTTCTAGCTTTTCCCTATTGTTGTTCCCAAAACCACTCTCATATTTTAGACATTTGTTACAGTAGCACCCTCATTCTGGTACCAAATTCTGCATTGGTGAGAGTTCAACCAGAGAAGCGGAGCCTGTAAGATAGATAGATAGATAGATAGATAGATAGATAGATAGATAGATAGATAGGTGAGAGTTCAACTAGAGAAGCGGAGCCTGTAAGATAGATAGATAGACAGACAGACAGACAGACAGACTTGTTACAGGCTTACACACTTGTGGGAGCAGGTTAAGCAGTCCTATAAGGCTGTAGTCTTCCCATGTGTTGCTGGAGTTGAGGTCTGAGTGCAGGTAGTCAGGAAAGGAAGATTGTGAGCAGGCTGTAAGCCAGAAGCATAAGCTGTGACCTGTGAGCTGGCCTGAAGCCTCTGTCCATGCTTGTTGTCTCTGACCTGGTGATGAGGCTGTCTTGCAGATGCTAGGACCTTTCTTTCGTCACAGAGCCAACTGCACACCTGGCTTAGGGGCCAGATTTGTTGAAGGAGGATCCAGGGGAAGGTGGGTAGAGAAATTATTACCCCAGCTGCCAGTTCACACCATTGAGGTGAATCTGCAGATAAGCAACTATATGTGTGAGCCACACAATAGCTGCTCCTTCGCTTCTGCTTCTTCACATCTCCCAGGAACCTCCCTCGAGGCCGCCCTAACCGGAAACATACAGGAAAGGAAATATCAGGAGACGTGGTTCAGCCTAGTGAGTCAACGCTTCACAAAGGCATCACACCTATGTTCCAGTTACCCCAACATCTTCACTCACTGCACCCGTTTCCTGGCATACCTTCCCTCTGCCTCCTACCTCCGTCCTAACCTGCGCCTCAGCCCTAACAGTACCTCCACTGTGACTAGTCCTCATATATCCTCATAATATTTGATCCCTTTGTTGCAGCACCGGTCCCATGTATGCTCTTTATTTATTTATCTCCACCCCCACTCCCAGACTTCAAGCTCCTTAAAAAATCATAAGCCACATTTTTCCTAATATCCTCAAAAGTTATTGCCTGGCACATAGTAGGTGTTTAATAGGTTTGAATGAATGAAAGAAGAAGAAGGAATGTCTCTGATCTATAGTGTGTTTTGGGTAAGATAGCATTCCAATTCAAGAGGCCACTGTAAAGTTAAGAGGTACTAATGTATGTGCAAGGGCCCAATTCGTGGTAGGTTGTCATGGAAGCTCCAGACTTCTCTATGTGGGCCTAGCTCTATGGCGTGGCAGATGGCCACTCAAGCTTCAACAGGCCCCTCCAATGCCATGCGCTGCCAAAGTTGTCATCCTGGAACCATCCAGGTCAGAGAGATGGCAACATCTTGAAGAGTGCTGTATGTCTGCAAAGCTCTGGAATGGGGGATGCACTGAGAAAATTCCCTCTTTGAGGGAAGAGACATATAATCTTTACTGAGGATTCCCCAGTTAGCTGGAGATAAAATGAGCTCAACCTTGGGGAAACCATGGTCATAGGAATCTGTTGTCCATGGACCTGAAGAGTTAGTGTGTCACTTGACCTAGATCTCACCCAGGGTAATGAGCAGATGAGGTTCAAATCCGGGTAAGCCAGGTGTTCATCTGTCTGTCTGTGTATTTGTTTATTCAACACACACACACATGTGCTTTATATATATCACATATATGTGATATATTTATTATTATATACACATATATATGTATATGTCATATATATGATTATAAAACATACTTTTACAAATGCTGCATTAATATTGGGGCATAGAAGAGTTAATACATGTAAAATACTTAATATAATGCTCAGTGCCTATAATTCCAAATATTTGTTGTTATTATTATTATTATTATTACTATTAAAGTGATAAATATAGTTCTCTATTTATGCTTTATCTTTGTAGACATGCAGATGTTATCTGTTCTCTCTCTCTCTCTCTGAGTCCTTAGTTGGTTTCTATGATGTGTCATCCAGACTGATTACCCATCTGATTCTGGACTAATTGCTATAATTTTTTGAGCGCTTATGTGCCAGGAACTGTGCTACTTTAATTTCATAAGACTTATGATTAGATTCAGTTGCATATAACCTAAAAACTCATCTGATTTCTGTCCGTCATGTAAAAGATGCCTGGAGGTAACAACCAGGGCTTCGTAAGGTGGTTCCACCATGTCATTAAGAAACCAGGACTTTCTCTATCTTTTTGCTTCGCTAGTTGCAAGGGAAGCTGGGAAATGTGGGATTTTTTTTTTAGCTGGGGGGCATCATTGCCCTGAATAAAAATCAGACTCTATTACCAGAAAGAAGGGGAGAATGGATATTGAGTGGCGTCATGGCCTCTCAGACCTGAGCACCTGATTCTGTTCGACCAGAAATCAAAAGATGACCTCTCCTCTGCATTCTGGGTTCTCACGAAGCCTGAGGAAAATAACAGACACCCACAGGTATTATAAAGGTAGAATCGTGGCTCAAACATGGCTAACAGGAGAGGATGGGTCATTCTCAGACCAGTGATAGATAGGAGTCTGGCAAAATGGCGTAGTGATCCAGGAATGAATTTTGAAGATTGACTCGTAGAAATTTCAAGGGTCTAAAGATGAGATATTGTCCAGACCTACTATTTCTGTTTACCTCTGCTCCAGCTATTGAGGGAGAAAATTTCTGCTCTGTGTCAAAAGGGAGACAGATGTCAGTTTGAAAAGGAAAGAAGCAGAGGGTCAGTAACTACCTCTTGCCAGGACCTAATTCACACTCAGGGAACATTTGATCCTCTGGGCTCTGAGGGAAGTTTAATTGAAATGCAAAAACCAAAGGTCAAAACCATGTAAAATTTAAAGGCCATTTTTACTATTTGACAAGGAACAAATTGTAACTTTATATTGCTTTTAGATGCAATTTTGTTCAGTGAAATTAGATTATGCTCAACTAAAGCACCTTCTTTAGAGCTTTTAGATTAAATATTAGAACTTATTAGAAGGACCTTGATTTCGTCAGTAAATACCAAGGAAAATATTTGGTGGGAAATGCAGCTGCCTAATTTGCATTAATACAAACGAGAACTATTAAGCTTAGTTGATTAGCATATTCATATGTACTGTAGTCCCGTGTATTTAAAATAGATTCTGCTAGATTCTGATTACAAACTCAGTGTATGTATAACTCCCTGAGCCAGAGCTTTGGCAGTAGATTGTACCATGGAGGGTGAGGGCGCCAGTGGGAGGGAAACAGAAGGCTGGTCTCAAGATTGCTTCCGTAATGGGTACTGTGCAGAGCCGGCCCCATCCTCAGGGCTCTGAGCAGCAGGTAAAACCCAGAGAGCTAGGAACCCAGGATAGGGGGCCAGGGAGCAAGATGTGTTGGAACAAATATGTGTGAGTACCCTCTTTACTTGTTCCTTCCTTCCCAGGCTCAGCCTATGGTGATTATGTGCCCACTGCATTCCGGCCTTGGGGCTGGGGCTGGGGTGACTGCCCAGAACAAGACCCACCCTGACAAACAGCATTCCTTTCTTCAAGGAGCTTAAGGAGACCAATCCTGGCTTGTCACATAAGGAGCTGATCTGACTCCCGGCCTGATTCTGTGACATGGCCCTTTTATAGATGGGAGTGTTTCTGTCTGGAAGATGTCTCTCGATGTGGGGACCCCGGGGAGCAGGCCACGGAGGGCAGGCAAGAGCTACGTGACCTCTCATGCTCTCATGGAGCCTATGAGTGATGCCCAAGCTCCCATGTGCCCCAAGAGGGAAACAGCCCTGCCTGAGGAGGGGCAGGATTCTAGAGAGCTCCCATTGGGCAATGGGGGGGCAGGCGGGGGGTCTGGGGGGGAGAACGTAAGATCAGGGGCAGCTGCAGTGATGGTGCCCTGAAGCAGGGGCTGGAAAATGGAAACTGAAGGGGAGACACCTGTCCCTGTCAGGGATTGGTCCATTTACCTTCCTGCCAGCTCTTTAACGCAAATCATCTTCCTCCCTTTGCAAAAGTTCTGTGTAGACTGATTTTTTTTTCTTTTGCAGATAAATTGACAATCTCCCTTTAACTTGCAAATTAATTCTGAGATGATTTAATTTTATTTCTGATGATCTTTTAGGATCTCTGTCTCCTTATAGCCCCCCACTCCACCAACATACCTACTAATATAATAAATGAGCTATAAACACCCAAACACACTTGCTAATTCAATCAAAGGGATGCTAATGATCTGTTAAGGAACATATTTTATAGAACAAATAATCTCTCCCATTCCCTGGCCTAGGATTTCCACAAAGCTTCTGAGAGCAGAGAACCAGGGCAGCCCTCCAGACACCTAGGATGGAGGTGGGTGTGACACTAGATGGGCGTCATGGGGGTCATCTCTTTCTTCTCTCTTCCTGCCCCGGCCCATAGCCCATGACATGGTACCTATGCAGTTGGGGACACCATGCCCCCAGGAAGGGCATTTTGTGTTCCCTGCTCCCCCCAAATTCATTTCCTCTATGTTTCCTGTTTTTAAGGTGACAACTCGAGGTGAATGTAGTGAGTGGCTAAGACACTTGAATGGGTTGATGCATATTGTTTACAGATAAGGTCATTGCCCCTAACATTTTTACAGGTGCCCCCTGGAGAGGACAGCACACTACAGGTCATTGGCATTTCCTTGCCCAGGTGTCTGTGTTGGTCCTAGAGTTTCCAGAGTACGCATGTGTTGGGTAACACCTTTTTGAGATGGGTGTCCACAGCAGGGGTGCGAGAAGGCAGCAAAACACTCACTTTCTTGATGATTCTGTTGATTTACTTTGCTCTTTTGTGCTGTCACTTTTCTGGGACCTAACATATAGAACTTTGGTGCCCGAAACAATTGTAGACATTATTTTATTCTAAACATAAAGCTGAGGCTCAGGACAGTCCCGAGCTTGCCTCGGTGATGCAGTCCAAGCCAGTGTCACATATTCTGAACCTCAGACCAGTGTATGAGTTACAATTCCTAACGTGTATTTGGTTTATATTGATCCAGGCTGCCCTCTATGTTCATTATAACTAGATGTAACAGGTTTTAAAGCAGGCACAGGAAGAGAAAAGCTCCACGTTTGGTGACTTTTCTTGAACCTAAACATCTATCCATCTATCCATCTATCCATCCATCCATCCATCCATCCATCCATCCATTCACTCATTCTTCTAACGAAGACCTAATGAGTACCTCCCATGTGCCAAGAGTGTTCCAGATCCTGGAGGTGAAGCTGGGAGCAGAAAGACAAAGCCCTGGGCTTGGGAAGCTTGCCTTCCAGTGAGGGGAATAAGAATGGAATGGAGCTGCCAGGTGGGCATATCTCCTCTGAGGAAGGATGTGGCAGCGTACAGGGGTAGAGCGTGACCAGGCTGTTGACCCATGAGGAGGCTGTGAGGAGGCATTCCTGGGAGCAGATAAGGTGACATTTGAGCAGCTGGAGGTATTGGGGAAAGAGACATAAGACTATCTGGGGAGAGAGAGTGTTCCAGATGGGGACAGAAGACACAGGGGGAGAGACAATGAGGCCCAAGGGAGGGAAGTGAGTTGGAGGGCACAAAGGAGCAAGTCCAGATCAGGCAAGTGCATGGGGGGAGGACAACATATAATTTATTGTCCACACGGCACCTTCCGAGAGTGAAAGACGTGCTGCTCGTAATCATCCCAGGACAGACATGAACGGTAGGGTCCAGGGTGGGCTGGGGCACGTGGCATCTGCTGCGAGGGCCAGTGTGAGGGTGCTATGCGTGGATGAGGAAACGCAAATGTATGAGCAGAGGGCATTGTGGTTTTGAGGATGAAGGCACAAGCAGGGAGACTCGGCAGGAGGCAACTGCAATGATCCAGGTAGGATGTGTGGGGCTGGGAGTGGATGAGGCAGTGGAGGGGGAGGAGTGGTGCATTTTAGATACACGCTGACATGGGGTGGACAGGATTTACCGGCCAGTTGGAGGAGGGTGGGAAAGGAAAGGAGAGCCGGGATGATTCCATGGCCTCGGCAGCTAGAAGACAGAGTTGCTTCTACTGAGATGCCAAGAGACTATGGGAAAATCACGTTTGAAGAGAATGAAGTTTGGTCTTACCTATTGCAATGGACTGAGTATTCATGTCCCCCTCAAAATCCGTACGTTAAAATTCTAACCCCCAGTGTGATGGCATTAGGAGGTGGGGGCTTTGGGGGTGTGTTAGGTCATGAGGGCAGAGCCCTCATGAATGGATTTAGTGCTCTTATAAAAGAGACCCCAGAGAGCTTCCCAGTCCCCTTCACCATGTGGGGAGACGGCAGAAAGACAGCCATCTTTGAGCCAGGAAGTGCGCCCTCACTGGATACCCAAGCTGCTGGTGCCTTGATCTCAGACTTCCAGCCTCCAGAACTGTGAGCAATACATTTCTGTTGTTTATGAACGACCCAGTCTGTGGTATTGTGTTAGAGCAGCCCGGACAAACTGAGGCGTCCATGTTACCTTTGATAGAACATCAAAGCGAAGAGGTCGTATGTAGCAGAAACAGAAACATCAGGATATATATTTGGTATTGGAAGTCCCCGGGGCTGGATGACATCCCTGAGCGAGTAAGTATAGACAGAGAAGAAAGCAAGGCCTGGGCAGGCAAACTTTACAAGGTAGCAGGACCAGGAAGCTCCTGGAAAAGAAGGTTGAGAAGGAACAGACAGGTGTAGGGAGGCAAGGGGAGAGGTGTCCTAAAGTCAAGTGAGGAAAATATTGCCAGGTTCCCTTGTGACCTGTTCAGGATGTTTTCACCAGGACAAGGATTTAGTGGGGGTTGGAGGGAGGCAGTGAGCCCCGAGCCCTGGGGACTGGTCCTGTGAAGGCAGGGACCGCTATGTCATGAGCAGTGTATGCATGGGGCTGTGTGTGTTGGCGGGGGGAGGGAGGTCAGAACATGAGAAATGCCATGAACTGACTTCTCCTGGGGCAGATGGAGCTGTGGGTATGGAATGTGCCATCCGGGCAGCCTGAGGCAAACTCTCCTTCCTCTGTAGGTGCTAGCATCCTTTGAGCAGACCCAAACTGCTCCTATAAGGTGTGCTTGGTGGAAAGCGAGAGTTTGTGAGGAAGAGGCCAGCCAAACATCAGGCAGTTGGAAGTGTTGGTGGCATTGATACAGCCCAGAACAAAAGAGCAGAGGGGAGATGGTGCCAGGCCTGGGGTGGGAAGAATTCCCAGGCCAGCACTGGGAATTGTAGACAAAGCACAAAGACCAGGAACTTAGACAGTGAGGAGAGCTAGGGGCAGATCTACCTTTTGCCACATCCTAGTTTGGCCTCTCTCAGACTTTGTCTCTTTGTCTCTAAAACTGGGTATAGCCCTGCCTCATCTGTGTTCTCTAAGAGTTAAATGGGATGAATTATGCTATAATCAATTTATGTAGGTCCAATCCATTATAAAAATACAATGCATTCATTTTCCTTGTCTTTGTTTTATTACCCTTTTCTGTTGAAATTGGGACAGATGTGGGGGCTTCTTTTCTAGGGGAGAACACCAAGGAACAGGGGAAGTAGTCTTTGGTTGGTGAGTGTGTATGAACTCTTGGGGGAAAAGGAAGGTGATTGCGACTCACATCACAAGGATGATAGTGATTATGACAGCCTCATGCTGTCATGGGTCCCTACACATCTTCTCATTGAAGATCACCAGCTCTAATCTGGCCTGCCAGAGCCTGCTGATGGGAAGAAGAGTGGGCTTCCTGAGCAGATATGTAGTTCATTCCCCACGCTCAAGAGGGTCGCCTGATGCCCCAACCTGCCTCCTCTCATGACACTGTCTGGGGCAGGTTGTGTGAGATGACAAGATCTGGGAGCCCCAGCCCTGCCCGGTGTCCTCACAGACACCCGGGCGGGGGCCACAGACTGTGACGTAAGTCCCACGGAGGGTGTGCCTGAATGCAGGGACATGGTGCTGTGATGGCTATCCCAAATGTCTGCTCCCTGTGGTTGGACCATGACCAGATGGCGTGTTTTCAGTTAAAGGCTGGCACCCAGTCCTCTGTGGCCTCTGTCACTAGCTACCTTCAAATCCCTGTAGCCTCCGCCTGACACCAGTAGGGTCATTAAAGAATTGCATAACCGAGGTGAGGCTCTGACTCAGGAAGGCGTAAATAGGGGCTTCAGCCTGCCCACAGGCCCAGTTAGGGGCCCATGCCTAGGGGCACGGGGTCCAGGGCAGGATGTGTCATTGTGTGGAGAGCCAAGGGGCTTGGTGGTGGACTCAGGAGTGGTGCAGCCTAAGGCCTGAAGAGGAAGGTCAGCAAGGTCAAGCTTGTGGCAACAGGGCTCTCAGGATGGCGGCTTCGCTCTGACCAGGGCCAGCCTTGCTCATGGCAGAGCCCTGAGGTTTAGACGTTTGGTCAGGTTTTCCCATGAGCACAGAGTTCTCATTCAGCCTTTGGGTCCTTCTTCTTTGTGCTGACCCTGAATGAAGGCTGGGAGTCTGCAGTGGGCTCCCTCAGGGCTGGCCTCTTAACCCGTTTTTGGCAGAATTCTGAGTGGCCCCACCCACAGGTTCAATGATCTCGTGGGTCAAACTCAGCTCTTCCAGCTCCAGAGGCAATAGGTGTGGCTCCCCGACCCACCCGTTTCCTGTGTTCTGCTCCCAGCAAGAGCCTGACTCGGGGCTCAGGAAGCACTGAAGGACACGAAACCCTTAAGCAGAGCGGCGACGCTCTACGGTGACAGTTCGAGCACCAGAGAGCAGGTAGCAGCGGTGGTGGGAGCGTTTCAGTTCCCAGAGCCTCAGAAGCGGCTCGCTCAGTCCTCCACCTTGGGCCGGGTGGCTGTGCCTTTGCGCAGGGCCCTGGATAAAGCCCAATAGGGAAAGAGACTGTTCACCTTCCCAGACGAGACCACCAGGGGGCAGTGGAGCACACTCGCAGGACGCTGCCGCTGCAGGACCAGGAAGGTCGGCAGAAGCTGCCAAGGCCGGGGAAACAGGCTAGGCGACCCTAGGGTCAGAAACCATCCTCAGAGCACCCTGACCCCTCTCACACAGAGAACGGAAGAACTGTGCTTTGGCTTCAAATCAGCCAGCTTTTATTTTTACACAGAAACTATCCAACCTTAATAGCCTCATCATCATTTTGTTCTGGACCATCACCCTTATTTCCCTGGCATGAATAGCCCAGAGAGGTTGTTTAACTAAACTGAAGACACACAGCTGCGAAAGTGGTCGAGCACCCGATTTTTCACGGTGGGATTTTAACCCCAAGGACCCTCCTTATTGCTCTACAATGGTTAATCCAGTTCTCATCAGGGAATTAGATGTCCAGGCCCCACTTCATACCTTTCCCAGAATCTCTGGCAGGGAGGGAGAGGTCTTGCCTGGAATCTGTACTTCTAGCAAGCTCTCTAGGTGATTCTGATAAACTTGCTGAATGGGAACCCTGCCCTTGTGGGGGAATGTGACCTGAACCAAATCATAAAGAAAGTGAATTTTTTCTTTAAGGTCCCCATACCACCTCCTCTCTACTCATGCAGGGATTCCAGTCACCCGTGTGCCCTCCCCCCCAGCTCATGATGTCAAGTGCTCACCTCTGAAATCCCCTTCTGCCAAGGACTTATCTCCATCATTTCTGGCTTCCCCGTCTCACACTCTGACAGGGACTGACACTGAGCCGCCCTTTACCACCTAACTTCCAAAGTGACAACAAGTTAATCTGATTAAAAAATCAATTCTAGTGGGATTAAGATACAAAGTTGCTCCAACAACTGGCCAATCCCAGGTGTCATGGGAATTTAAAGCGGGGCTTTCTGGACATAGCATCACAGTCTTGGCTTTTAATCCAGAAGTGCTGGATTAAATACAATAATACAATAAAGATGGGAATTTCAGGGAAGAGTAGAGAGATGCGTTCTGAAAGATAGAGATACTTGGCACTGGGACCCGGGTTTAAAGGGTATTTTACCTGTACTGTGGAGGTGACTGATGTCGGTCTCAAGGTTTTGTTTTGTTGAAAAGGGCAAGTATTGTTTTTCTCATTTCGGAGATAATATATATGCATGCAAAATATCCATGCAATATAGAAAATTATAAATTTTCCTATAGTCCTATGACCCAGATAACATCTATCCAGACACCTCTCTGATTATGACAATGATGAAAAATTGCTACACTTTACTGAGCACCTGCTATGTGCTGGACACCGTGCTATGTGCTTCCCATGCATTCTGTCATCTAATTCTCACCTGGTCCATGGACAGGAGGTGATAGGTTTTTTTTTTTGAAGGATAAAGAAACTGGAAACAGGAACTGAATAATTTGTGTAGGGTGAACTGCTATGTGATGGGGCAGGAACCCAACTCTGGCTTCTCTCATTTCAGAGCCCAGATTCTTACACTGGCTCACCACCCCCGTCTCCCCCGCAGACACACACTGAACTCACATGCAAGTACACCACACATGCACACACAGGCCTCACATACCCCACAGACACACATGCCCTGTAGACACACACATGCCGCGACTCACACAGAAGACACACACACTCTATGGACACATGGAATTTACACCCAGACATATACAGAACTCACACACATGCACCAAAGATATACACACATAAGCACATACTGCAGACAACCACGTATCTCTCACACGTGTACTGAAGATATATACACAGAACTCATACACATGCACACACTGTAGATAACCACAGAAAACTCACACATACACCACAGTTATATACATAGGACTCACATACACACTGCAATATACACACCACACAGACTCATGCCCGCACCCACACATAGTCACATATGTGCACAGAGGTATAGACCGACAAATATACATACATACACAGGCTCTTCTGAAATCTGTTTTTTTTTTAAATTCAGTATGTATATAGAGCTTTTATTCTTTTAAAATCCTGCATAGAATTCTATTGCAGAGACCTATCATAATGTTTCTGATCAAATCCGATTGGTATCTCTCTTAGTTTCTGAAAAGTATTTGAATTACAATAAAATAACAATAATAGAAAGTTGGTGAGTTTTCAGTAAGTACCAGATTGCATGCATTATATATCTTCACAACGACCCTGTGTGTAACCCCATTTTGCAGATGAAAAACTGAGACTCAGATGGTTTTAGAGCTTCCAAGTGACAGAGCGAGGAAGCAGAGCTAGAAAGTATCTCCAGACCTACCCTCAGTATGAGTTGGCTTTTCGCGAACATCCATGTCCATACCTGTCTGTGTCAGAGAGATTCCTGGAAGAGAAATCCCAAGTCTAGGGTTACGTACATTCTCCAGTTTATGCACATTGCCGAGCTAGCCTTTGGAGAACTGTACCAGTTTGCAAATAAATGCCTTATTTCCCTTTGCTTTTGCCAGGACTGGGTATTTTTTTTATTTTTGTCTATTTGTTAGGTGAAAAGTTATATTTAAGTATTAGATAAATCCTTTTAGGGAATCAGGTTTTGACTGACACGGTCAGAACAGGGTTTGCGGTATAGGAAGATGGTGACATTGAAGGATGAGTAGGTCTTAGCAGAGGATATATTTTTCTTGGCGACAGAGACAGTGGAGTCAGTTCTGGGGTTCCTGGTGGTCTCAGGGCTTCTAACCTGTTGAGTTGCATGTAGAAACTCTTGAAGCTTGCTTGTCATAATGACACTCCTGTCTAGGTTCAGCGTTTGGAAGATGTGCCTCCTGCAGCCACAAACACCATGTAGCCTTAGGAGGTGGAGGAAAGCGTGTGAAGGCACAGCTCACCGTCACCTGTGATCCTGTACCAGGACCATCTCCTGGGCACGTGGAGAGTGACATAATGGGCCACTTCAAAGGCATGTTGGTGGCAATTTTGGACTCCGCATGTGGGCTCTTTACCCTTGGCTGCTTCTCAGGCTCCCCATGCAAAGTAGGCATCAGCAGAGCAGCTCCATGGTGCCAGCAGCTTTTGCCTTCCAGCCTGAGCTGGTTGCTGCGGGAGGATTCGGTTTTGCTGTGTGTTTTACACAGGTAGCTGCTTGTGGCCTTACAAATGGTGGCTCTCCAGGCTCATGTTTTTATTGGATCATGATAGAATGGTGCAGGCAGCTCTGGAGGTAAGACTAGGTCTGTGTCATATCCCCAGCCTGCCCCTTGCCTCCCCTCAGAAGCCGCCCACGGTAGTCCTGCCCCAACTCCGTTACCACCTGCCAGCCTCTTTAGCTCAGCTCAGCACCCCTAGGGCTGGGCTGCACCGGGCAGCTCCTGGAATTCACTCAGCCGTTACAGATTTGACACACCATCAAAACTGCAGCTTTTCCTTTGTCAAATTCTACCTTCCTGAGATTTTCTTGCAGCTTTTTGTTGCTTGAAAGATTAGATTTCCAGCTTCTGTTGTAAATTTTCTTCTAAATGGGCTCCTTTGGTATGTACGGTGGAAGAGAGAGCAAGAAAGGGAAAAAAAAATGCTACGGGGAACTGTCCCTTCCATGGTCTATGTAGTCTGAAGACTTCATTTCTAGAGAGGCTTTTTGTCCATGAGCTCGGGCCCCCCAAAAGAAGCTGAATTATAGCAAGGAGACTAAGTGTGGGCTCTTTCTACAAGTGTCTGAGAAAATATGACAAAGCTTAAAGAAAAGTAGGTAGCCATAGTACATAAAAATAGTTGGCTTTCCTTTCTCCTCGGACTTGTTTTATGAGGGGCGTTGTGGCCTTGACTCTGAAGGGTGATGGGGTTTTGCCTTGTTTAGCCTGGCTGCTGAGAGCAACCAGTGGATGGGAAGCCTGCCTGCCTTTTCTCCATGACCGTCACATTCTGGCCATGCAGTCATTCCATATAAGGGGGGGCCCACAAAGTATGGAGTTAAGTATTTTTAGTAAATACAGCAGACTCTTCATTCACATGGATGTTATTCCCAATTTCTCTTTTATATCCTTTGTATTATTTTTATCATGCATATTACTTTTATGAATACTATAAACACAATAAACTGCTACTATTTTCGCTTTAGACAGTTATCTTTCAGAGCTATTAAAATAGCAATAAAGAAAATTTTATTTTGCCTTTATTAATTCTATTTTTAATCCCTCTTGATTTTATTTTGTGTAGATCCCAGTTTCTGTTTGGTGTCTTATTCTTTCTTTCTTATTTTGGGATCTTATTCTTTAAAACTTCCTTTGATCTTTCTTCAAATATAGGTCTTTTGACATTGAGTTCTCTCTCTCTCTTTTTGAGAAAGCAGTTGTGTCCCATTCATTTTTGAAAGACTTCTTTTTCTGAGTATAGTAAATTGACAGCTTTTTGAAGTAGTTGAAAATGCCATTTCATTTTCCTCTGGTTTGCATACTTTCTGATGAGAAGTCTATTTTAGCTCTTATCTTCATTTCTCCATAGATAAGGTGTCTTTTTCCTCTGGCTGCCTTCAAGATATTTCTTTGTCTTTGGTTTCTGTAGTTTTACTGTTGTTTTATTTTTTTCCTTAACTGGTGACATAACTATCATTAATTTTGGAAAATTCTCAGCTCTTATTTTTCCAGGTATTTTTCCTGTCCCATTTTCTGTCTCTTTTCACCTTCTGAGAGTCAGATATAAACACGCTACACTTTTTGATAGTGCCCTATAGCTTTTGTGTGCTCTTTTCTTTTACTATTGTTATTATTATTATTATTACTATTATATTGTTTTTCTGTTTCAGTTTGGGTAATTTCTATTGAAGAACCTATCTTCAAATTCATTGATTCTTTCCTCAGCTGTGTTGAGTCCGCTGATAAGCTCATAAAAGTCTTTCTTCATGTCTGTTATTGTGTTTTCATTTCTAGCATTTCTATTTGATTCTTCTTTGTAAGTTTAATTTCTCTGCTCGAATAGCCCATCTGATATTGCATGTTAGCCATCTTTTCATTAAAGCCTTTAATGTATCAGTTTTTTGAATTCCATGTCTGATAGTTCCAACATCTGTGTCATGTGTGTATCTGGTTCTGTTGATTGCATTGTCTCTTGACAATGTTTTTTTCCCCTTTGCTTTTTTTGGGTATGCTTTATAATGTTGAAAGACATGTCTTGTGTAGGACACTGGAAGCTGAGGTAAGCATGCCTTTCCTTCTGTTAAAATTTTAGCTTGGGGATGTACATGAATGTGATTAGGAGTTGAGCTGGATTTAAGATTTGCTGTGCTGTGGTTACCTTCAATGTGCCGCATGCTTCCAGCTCCTCAGTACTGCTTTGTTTTGAGGTTGGGTTTTGGTTTGCCAGAGAGTTTTTCTCAATGTTGAAGCCACTTTAGATCTTCCCCTTACACCATGCTTGAGAGAGTTTCTTTTCATGCTCTTGTCCCTCCACAGCAGTATTCTACTATTACCTGTAACTTGATGGTTCTTAGTCTATGAATGGGAATAGGTGTATACAAAATTCTAATTAAGCTGCAGTCTTACAATGGCACTGTGTCTTTGTGTCTCAGGGCTGTGGTCTTCTTGTGCCCCTGCCCTTCCCCTGGGGGCAAGACTGGGCCCACTTCATATCCTTGTTCCTCTCCTGGAGTAGAACATGTTTTTTCTATGTTCTCTTCCCCCAGACACAGGAGGCTTTCACCATTGCTCTATGGTGATAGTGTGGGTCGCTTTAATAGTTTAAGACTATTATTATGAAGAGGCAACAGGCAAGGAGAATCTGGATGGGATTTTAGACCTTTCCTATAGCAGCTGCTGTTCATTTTCTTCAGGCTTGAACTACAAGGGGGCACTTCAGGATTTTCATCAGTCATTTTGTGATTACCGGTTTAGGTGCATATAGAAGAGCCTGAAAATGCATGCAAATTTTCATTATATCTGCATCCTCAGGAGTTCTATATTCTTTTGAGATTCATCACTTGGCCTTAACAGTTCAATAAGAATTTTAGCTGAATACTTACCAATGTCTGGCAGCATCTACCCCAGGTAAGCAAGTGCTCATGTTCTATCTCTTCTTGCACACAATTGTATTTACTTAGATTTCAGATCAGTTATTTGTCCTGCAAGCTCAGATCACTGACAAGTTCAAGTAATGCAATGAATTTGTGGATTGTGTAGCATTTTTGTTGTAAGAGTGGGAGTTATGCTCTCTCTAGCTTTCTACATCTTAAGGAGAAGCCAGAAGTAGCACTATTCTTAATACTCCCAAACTGGAAACTATAAAAATGCCCATTAACAGTCCAATGGATAGATACAGTATGGTACATTTACCCAAAGGACTACTATATAGCAATGAGAATGAATGCACTATAAGTACATAAAACAAAGTGGATATAACTCATAATGTTGAGCTAAGGAAGCCAGTCACAAAGGAGTATATCCTGGATAATTCCATTTATATAAAGTACAAAACTAATCCATGCTCTTAAAAATCAGGGGAGCAATTACCTTTGGAAGGCCAGAGGCTAGAATGGAGGACAAAGGGGCTTCTGAGATACCAGCAATGTTCTGTTTCTTGATGTGCTTGTCACTATAGCTTTATATTTCTGAAAATAAAATTTTATATATTATATATATAAAAAATATATATACCACATTTTCTGTATGTATATCACATTCATCAAAAATATTAAAAAATTATCCTTTAGTGTAATTAAAACATGGATTTATAACTTTTTAGATAGCTAGAAAAAATAAAAGCTAAATCACAATCCAGCAAAAGACAGAAAATTGAGAAAATGCTAAGGAATCTTAGAAAATAAAGTGCTAAAGCCTAAGGACATCAATTATGGCAATAAATATAAATGCTTATAAATGTTCCCCATTAAAAGATAATAAAATACAATAAAGCTCATATATGTTTTTAATGATGTGCAAACGTAAAAGGACTATAGGTGAGCACTTTTCCCCCCAGTTCCCTTCTTCTCTTCTTAAATTATATTTGTGCTATCACCATGATCTTGAGACAATGTTCCTAATTTATTAAATGGCGGATGGGGCAAGGATATTTGAAGACAGGAAGGAACAGGTCAATGAGGGGATAATTTGGGACATAAAAAAAAATATGTAATACCTTTGATTGAGCTGATTCTGAGCTGGACCGCCCTCATAGTTTCTAAGGGAGATTGTTTTTGTTAATTTGTATCCATCTCCAAATATCTTGACTGACACTTCAATTCTCCGTACCCCAGAATACTAACTCCATAACTCTCAGAGAATTCTAGCTCCATGAATGTGATGGCAGCAGAGGATAATGCCACCCTTTCTCAAACCCCAGCAAGGAAACACATTATAGTGTGACCACTGCGTAAAGGAACTTTAAGGGGAAAGATGAAGAAATTGGGTCTGGAGAATTTGGCTGGAGGAGGATAGAGACTTTACAAGGGAATTAAATAGAAGAGTTTATGTTCACCTAACTGAGGGAATCCATAGAAGTAAACACAGCAATGATTCCTATCAGGAATTATTCTGTGAAAATAGTGTGGGTTCGGGGTGTGTTTGTTTTCTCACAGTAATTATTCCAAGACATTCAAGAAAATGGAGACCTGTAGACAAGGCTCTGAGTAATAAATGAATATTATAATTTATTCCATTTTTAAAATAAGAAAAATTGATTTGGAGAAAATTTTTCTAGATTTATTAAAACCTCTTATTTCTAAAAAATAGTTTATTATGACCTAGAAAATTCCACATCTATTATCTAATTGAAGTTACATGAATTCCATGTTAAGGAATGTACAGAGTAATGTGCATCAAAGATTTTTCATAATCAAATTATCTTATTATTCTATAAATAAATTTGAGATCCCAACTCTATGTTGTACACTGAATAAGAATCCTTATAACAAGGTTTAATCTCTATCATCAAGAAGTTCAAGAGGCACCTGGGTGGCTCAGTTGGTTAAGCATCCAACTCTTGATTTCAGCTCAGGTTGTGACTTGGGGTCGTGGGATCGAGCCTATGTTGGGCTCGGCATTGAGCATGGAGCCTGTTTGGGATTCTCTCTCTCCCTCTCCCTCTTCCCCCCACTCACATGCGGTCTCTCTCTCAAAAAAAAGTCCAAAATCTAGTGACAGAGATAGTTAGGGGGATAACAAGTACTCAGTGTTATAAATACTGTGATTGCAGAAAGTTCAGTGTGTTGCAAGACAATTTTGCATGGCTCTCTCAGGTTTCTACACATTGTTTAAGTGGGTACTAACTGTTCCTTGTTTTGGACTGTCTTTTCAAGGATGTTAGTATAATGAACATTCTTGGAAGTAGAGAATCTCTTCATTTGGGACAAAGGGCAGGTGGGTTTACTGCCCATTTCAAAATACTTGGCTTCTCTATGATCAGAGTTCTTCTCCTATAACATCACCCACTATGTTTACAGATGCCTTCTTGCTCCCTTTGAGTTACCCTGTAGGAATTGGAAAGTAGAACAGAAGATAATACTGTGGTTACTGCAATGATTCTTATGTCTTTTACCAGCATTCATGAACTGTAGCAAGCTAACTTGTTAGTTTGTAGGTAAGATAAAATTTCAGACCCTTCACAGGTCTTGACACATGCTATTGTGTGAATATTAAGAAGGTGTATTTTAGCTAATACAGTATCAATGATATACTAGAATATGAAGAATGTTAGGCAAATTGAATCTGTGAGGATGTGGGTGAGAAAAGTGAGGGGCAGGGAAAGAAGAAGAGTAAAACCAGGTGAAGGAAATAGGACGAGTAAGAACCAGATTGTGGGGATAGAGATTTTGAAGGGTATTTTATTTTATTTTATTTTAAGTTTTTATTTAAATTCTAGTTAGTCAACATATAGTGTAATATTGGTTTCAGGAGTAGAATTTAGTGGTTCATCACTTACATATAACACTCAGTGCTGGGGCGCCTGGGTGGCTCAGATGGTTAAGCGTCTGCCTTCGGCTCGGGTCATGATCCCAGGTCCTGGGATCGAGCCCCACATCGGGCTCCCTGCTCGGCAGGAGGCCTGCTTCTCCCTCTCCCGCTCCCCCTGCTTGTGTTCCCTCTCTCGCTCTCTCTCTCTCTGTCAAGTAAATAAATAAAATCTTAAAAAAAAAAAAATAACACTCAGTGCTTATCAGAGAGCATTTTAATGTTAACCAAGAATGTGAATGTTTTCATGAAGGCAGTGCAATTAAGGGATATTAACTAGAGGATGATATCATCAGATTTAATTTTAGAAGTGTCATTTTGGTAATAGAATGACTTGGCAGGCCCAAGATGGGAGGCAGGGAGATCCATAGACCAACTGGGAACCACTGGGATAATCCAAATGAAGCATGATAAAAGTTTAAAGTAGGGAAAAGGGATAAAGAGGAGGAAGACTTCACAAAATATTATGGAAGTAGAATCAACTGGTTGTGTTGATAGAGTAGATTTTAGTGCTTCTCTAGGCTGAAACTGTCTTTGATACTTGAGTAAATAATAGTAATATCCATCGTGCTAGATGGTAGAAGAATAAAGGGCCATAGCATTCATAGGGATATCTGGACTTCACATATGTATGTAGGTATTTGGTTTAGAAAGAATGACCACTCTAGGTGGGTAGGGTGTGTATTACTCTGATTCCAAAGGCAATTAAGGAAATTGTGGTCCTGAGGATTGAATGGACTGCTGAGGGTTGTGTGGTCAGTGAGTTAATAGTGGAAGTTGGAACTTGGATAAAATGAGTAATCCAGTGACCTTTTTATTCTGTTTCCTTGAATCAATCATCAGCAACATCACAAGTCTCTTTTCCATTCTCAAAGGATCTAGGCTTCATGTGGGAGATGAAGGAGGCAGAAGGGAGCAAAAACTAGGGAGCTATATATTTTTCTTTCATTTGACAGATATATTAGACCTGTTAGCTCATTGCTGAAAGAATAGAGGATTCATGTTTGACAATGTGGGCCAAAGAGAGTCTGCCTTATTAATGAACTAGCTCCCCAAAGCATATTCTTAGGAGTGCTGATCTTGGATGACCTGAGAAGAAATATGTTCTACCAGAAGGCTGATCTCGTCTTTGAACATCCAGTCATTAACTGATCTTGGTTACAACAGCACAAGGCTAGAGCACTGAGTTTGTATCTACACAATTTTAAAATATCCCATCAACTAATTCAGTGAAAACAGTGAAAGGCCATGTAAGTCATTTTTCTTGTTTGAGTTTTGCTATTATGAACAGAGATTTTATTAGTGGTTACAAAACTAAGTTGTGGTATGATGTCAGAAAGTCAGTTATTCTGTCTGGTCCTCAGTTTGGTGCCTGGAACAAAGTATGGTCTCTCATAGTGTGCATAGAATTGTAAAGTATTTTACCATTCTAACACTCTAAGCATGATTGAGAATTTCAAGAAAGAGTATGCAAAGAGTATAGATGAGGACCCAAGTCAGAATATTAAAGAAATCCACATTTAGGGACTAAGAAGACAAAGAGGAACTTAAGAAAAAAGAACCAGTGAAGTGGTCAGGGAAGGAACATTTAAAAAGAGTTTGTCTTTTTCTAAAGGAAGGTTCCCCACTAGGTATCAATGAATTTTATGAATTGGTTGGTGATCCCCTGTTTTCCATGTCTGTAGAGGGACCTGTGAAAGAAAATTAAAGCCTGGGAAATTTGAGTTGGGTATAAAAAGTTTAAATTTCTGTTTAATATATGAGAAGAATAGGAAGTCTTACCCCCAATTCCCTCCAAAATAAATCATTAAAAAGAAAATAAATTCCCATTCTCTGTTATATTAACTCCCTTAAAATTTCTTCAGTCCTGGCTGTGTTAATCACTTATTGGGTGTTTCGTCTTTCAATCAAGATGTCAATTTCTTAATAGCAGAGTGCCAGCACGTGTGGGATGAGCAATACATATATTTTAACTTATTTGTTTAGAATATTCCTAGTTTTCTGACAGTGATGTAATCAAACTTGGAGTTGAAGATTCAAGAAGAGTGGAAATATTTAGAGTTCACTTGACTAAAGGCGAAGTGCTTTGAAAGTCCTCCAGGCTTTGAGAATGTCTGAAATATCTTTAGCAGACCTGAGATGAGCTTCTAGAGTCTCAGCTTGGTGCCTGAACTGCCCATCACCCTCTTGCCCTCTTTGCATCAGTACCTGTGAGAGAGGCAGCCTGCTTTTTCATCTTGTAGGAAACACAGTCTCAGAAAACAGCTGCACTGAACTATTGGACCATAATGGTACATATCACTCTTGGTCTTTGGCAAGAGATGTCCTTGGCTCCCAAAATAACCTTAACCACAGGGTTAAGATTTTCCCATAATTGAAGAGTACAGAGGGAAGGAATCAAATACATGAGGGCTGACAGACATTTAATCACACTGTACTCAACAGTTTGGTCTTCCTTTATAGTTATTGGTGATGGCAGCCAAGGCTTAACCTCTTGGGATCCAGGCTTCCACCATAGGGGGCCGAGGGGTCCTGCAGAGAGCTGCCACTTTGAGAGAGGTCTCAGCTAGTGATGGAGAATAGTCACATGGCAGGATGGCTGAACAAAATCCTTTAATTTGATTCATAAGCCATAGCTGTAAATAATACCTTATACTTGGTTCATTCCAGCAAATCGACTCTCAGGGTTAATTGGAGCAAGACTTTCATGTCAGTGAATGCCTTTAAGGTCTCCTTATTTTCCTGCTCCTAGATGCATTTTTGGGCACATCCTTCTCTCTCTTCTTGGATACTTGGTAACTTATACTCTTCTTCCCTACTTCAAAATCCCCTTCCCATTTTAACCTTAGGAACACATGCCTAAAGAGCATCATATTAGCATGGCTCCACGTGTGTATTTATATTTTATATATATATATATTTTAAAATAATATATATATATATATTTTTTAAGATTTATTTATTTATTTTGGGAGGGAGGGGCAGAGGGAGAAGGAGAGAGAAACCTAAACAGAATCCACACTGAGCACAGAGCCCAATGTAGGACTTGATCTCATGACCCTGAGATCATGACCTGAGCTGAAACCAAGAGTCAGATGCTTAACTGAATGTGTCACCCAGGTGCCTCTATACTTATATTTTAATAAGAAGTAAAGCTTTGAGCAAAACACAAGCATTGGCCTTTGGTGGAGTAATTGTCATCAGATGGCTAGCCAGGACATTTTGGGTAGCGGGACCCCTCAAATGCATGTTAACTTACTTTCTTAGCCTTTTTTTTTTTTGGCAGCAAGGGGCTCTATTATTGTCCTATGGGTATCCTATGGCTACAAACCACTCTCAGGCTTCTGTGATTTTGCTGGAGCTGTTCCTTTGGAGAGCTGTTCTCACCACTGATAACTCCTACATTTTATCTTTCAGAAGCTAGTTCCTTTATCCAGTCTCAGCTCAAATGCTACCATGAGTGATTTTCACGTTTCTGCACTTGGATTTCTTCATTTCTCTCTTAATTTCCACAATTTTATGTTCCTCTCTTGGGGTTTGCACCACTTTCCACCTACTATCTAAATTGCATCATCATTTTGTGGCACAACACTTAGTGTCTAACACACTAGCATATAAAAGTGATTTCACTTTTTACATAAAATTATCATCGATAATGTGCCAGTCATTGTACTGGGTGATTTTGATCCCATTACCAAACAAATCTGTGTTGATTTGGGTTGAATTTCTTTATCCCATTCTTTATCATTAGGAACCCTCATGGTCTGTACTATATGTATTTGCATTTGTTTATATTCATTTCAACATTCATGTATCATGGTGATGGTTGAATGGATATACAAATTTGTCAAAACTCATCAAATTTTACACTCAGAATAGGTGCAGAATATTATAAATAAATTAGACCTTAATAAAGTTGCTTTTAAAAATGGAGGTAAGCCTTTCCTCTGTTGAGGCTGACTTTTAAAGGACAATGAGATCATTTCCTCCTGACAGTTGGCTGTCCAGTCACCCAGGCAGGGAACATGCATGTCCTGACCTGGCAATGGGGTATAGAATTTTACAGAATAGATCTCTGCCTGAGAAACCTTACAACCAGCCTGGAAGCAAAAAACAAAAACAAAACAAAACCAAACCCAAAAAACTCTCAGGTTCAAACATCTGAAATGTGCAATTGTTAACTAAATCATGTGTTGTTTTTTTTTTATTATAATAGGACTACTTTAGTTTATAGTGTGCATTCTATATTATATATAACAATTATAGTTACAACCACTTTATTTTATTGTAATAAGGCTATTAAATATAAATCATCTGTTTTCCTAAGGATAATTAAAATGATCAAATTAATTTATTATTATAATATATGTGTCCCCCACATTGTAACCATCGTATTATCATTTGAAACTCAGATTATATTTCTCTATAGAAACAAAGCCCCAGTCCTGAAGAACCTGAGTCCTAACTATTGGAGCCCTGCTCAGGGGCACTCTTCCTTGGTCTGGGCCATTCTCCCTGGGGTTGCCCTCCCACAGGCTGCCTAGGAACACTGGGGCCAATGCACCTGGGGAACAGTTTATGGCACCTGTGTGACTCCCCTAGGGCAGTACCTGCTGGCTTGCCTCCAGCTGACTTGCTGGATGTTGTGGGCATCCAGATTTCTCAGTGTCCAACTTTCTGCCCTAAATCCCTCCCTTCCTAATACAAGATGAGCCCCAACCACCTGCCTCCTCTGACTTATCTTTCCAACTTCCATTTCCCATTTCTCCTATCCAGCTTAGTCCCAAACTGCCAATAACCCAATTGATCCCCAATTTAAAATAATGCATCTTTCTAATTCCATTGACTACAGATATTTTCTTGGTAAAAAACAGTCCTTGCCCAGTGGTTTATCAGCCATGTAGATGTGAGCGAATTACCTAACCTCATCGGTGATGGTTCAATTTGCTCTCTCTCTAAGGTTTATTGTGAAGACTAAATGGGTTGATCTTTGTAAAGCAGTTAGAACAGTGCCTGGGCCCTAGGAAATGCTATCCAAGTGTTTGTTGCTATTATTATAATTATTGTTGGACTCAGTATTAAAAAACACGGAACATACAGCTTACCCCTGGGATGATTAATAAAAAATTGGCATTCATTAGATAATCTCTCCATGCCTGTCTGAGGTTGGTCACCTGAAGGTTTTGGGAGTCCTGAGGAGACAAAGAGGAGAAGGTGACTTTGGAGGATGGGGTACTAGAGAAAGTGTGCAGATAAGGGTGATGCCACAGGAGAGGGAGAGAGTATACATGTTTTATGATTTTGTTTAAAGTCTTAACTTCAGTTATTTCTTATGTGTCAGTGAGACTAATTTTTCTTGTTACCTTCAGCCTTTGGGCTGAAGGGTGGCTGATGCCAAGTGCCTCATTTGCTTTTTTTAGTTCCCCACACCAAAGTCTGTTCTTGACCCTGAAGATCAGTTCCCCAAACTGGGCCTGATTGAAGACTATGTCAATAGCATAGATAACGTGACAAGAAGGAAATAAAAGGGTCAATCTTAGGTGTTGTGAGCAGATTCATACATGATACCTACAGTGCAAAACAGCCCTGAACAAAAAGCCATAGCACAAGATACGCTGGAGAAGGGGAAGTCAGTGCCAGGAGTGACTTGCTGGGCTGAGAGACACGTGTCAGTTGGCCCAGCCATGTTCATCCTATCCTTAGAGGATAATGCATGCCTGGGAGGGATTGGATTGCCTTCCTTGTGGGGACATCAACCAATGAGTTGGGGTATGACTCACAGTGTTTCTCAGTTAGTAGCGGGGGAAAAAAAGTAAAGACAAGTTCCTGTTGGCAAAAACACTTAGATACAATCCAGTGATCTACTACTACTGACCTATTATACTGAGGCTCTGAAGAGAGGAGGAAAGCATGATTTCTGCCCTCTGCGACCTGTCATTCTGTTGGGGAGTCAAGACTCCCATGCCTAAGCAAGCATAAAATGGCAGAAACCTGGTGGACGTTTAGCAGTCAGGACTCCATGGATTCCCAGGGAGAGAAACCAAGCTCAGAGTAGCTTAAGAAGCTTAATTTATTGGCTCACATAAATGGGAAAAACGAGGGTGGTTGCTCTTAGGGACTCCTGAGATGCAGACATCTGAATATTGTCCTCGTTCTATTCGGATCTCATGGGCTACTTTCATGCAGTAGGAGTGGTCACTCCAGTTCCAGGTTTGTTTCATGCCACCTTAGTGACATCAGTGGAAAGAGAAGGCTTCTTTCTTTTGGAGTTGATATATAAAATTCCAGAGAATGACCCATATCGGAGTGGTTTGGTCCATGTGTTCATTTCTGGCCAATAATTGTCATCAGAGGGTTGAGCTGCTATGATAGGGCAGCCTGGGGCATGTGAGCACTCTACTGAACTGGAAAGTTGGGTCTTGCCCCACAAGAGCCCCATGGAGTGGGAGAAGGACAACTCTCTAAAATAAGAGAGCTGGGCTCTTGCCAGAGGAGAGGCTCTTACTGAGAGGTAGCAAAAGCAGGAAGGTTCCCTGTGAGAAGCCAAACCTGAGAGGAAGGTGTTTTCGGAGGGGAAACTGCATTCCTCTTTTTGTGCAGGGAGAGCAAAGGAAAAGCAGGGAAATAGACCCTGCTCCTCTCTCCCAGCGCCCTTTCAGCCAGCAAGTGGTGGTTATCTAATAGGGGCCCCTGATGAAGCCACTTAGCGGCACTCATGCTAAGAGGTGGTGACCTCCAACCCCAGAGCCCGGGCGCTCTGGCAAAGGCAGCCTGTCACCACCCAGAGTGTAATTTGTCAGGGACATGGAGGTTAACATTTTTCTTCACAAAAAACATCTTTAATGACCATCAGCAATCAGGGCCTCCGATTTCTGTCTCATTTGAAAGCTTTTAATGCTTTCAGAGGGATAGATGGGGTGACCTATGAGGTCTTTTCCATCTCTGATTTTCTATGATTAATGAAGTTCAATTGTGCAGAATAAAATGGTAAGTTTCTCGGTGTCAGTTCAGCTGTATTCCTTTTCTCCTCCCTCTTTTTTTCCACATTTTTTTTTTTTAGACAGATGATAATCATGCACATTTTCTCTTAATGCTTCAGGGAAAAAAAAGGACTTTTCTTCTGAGCCAGGCTTTGAAAATGTCAAGGTGGGTGTATTTATTCGTGGTATAAATTGTTGCCAAATGCCACAAGCCACTCCTCATTTTCCCACCCCCAGGATAGATTGGGTGCCTGCATTAAATGCAAGATGAGCACTGTAAATGTGAAAATGTTTTATGTTTGTTAAGAGTTTATTGGACTTTTTTCTGCATACCTTCATAAAATACACTTGTTTAATGACAGGCTGACTTCTTGTCTTCTGGGGTAGATGTGATGGACTTCATTACTTTTTTTTTGTCTAAAAGGAAACTGAGGCCCAGAGCAGTTATAGGACTTCTTCAGAGCTGCCCAGCTGGGTGTGGGGAAGGCTCATGCCAGCACTAGTTCATTCCACTGTGTGCATCTGGGGATTAGAAATCATTCTCTTAAAGATTCTAGAGGAATTTGGTGAGTCTTACTCTCCCCTGTCATTCTGAAGATTTTACTATGTTGAAAGTCCTCTGAATTATGAAGAAGCAGACCTCTGGAGAACTGTCTTGGGAGCTGGAGGTTTTTACCCTTTCACATTCTTTGCATTTGGAAGAGAAAGGCTTCAGGAATAGGATTTCCTTGGGTTTGTATAGTTAGCCTCTTCTCTGGTTAAGGGCACAACTGAGCTCCTCTGAATTCCTGGATCTGCTGCTCAACATGGAGGGCGGTAAAGGGACCCCAGACAGAATTCCCTTCCAGGAGGAGCCGAGACCCACTGGCTTTACATTCTGCCTAGAAGCCCTAGGACTGTCCCGCATGGAGACTGTTTCTTAATCTGTAAAAAAAAATCTATCCTAACAATCAAACTCCCCAAATGACTAAATTTAGACTACTTTCTTGTTTCTAAGATCCTGGAAACACACAAGACATAATTCAGAAAAAAATAATTTCCAATATTCTTATCAGGAGATGCACTCTGGCCTGAATTGTTGCAGATTTCAAGCACACAGAGCACATTACATGACTTTTAACTATAACTTCCTTAAACACACTATCTGAGCTAAACATGCCTTACAAGGGACCAACGTGGGGTTGGTCCTACAGCAGGCCTATGACGTGGGGATTGTTCCTCTCTCCCAGGATGATGGTGAAAAGGCCTCTTTTGGGTCCATAAATCAGAGAGGAGTCAGCTTGCCTGCACCCAGAGCTCATTCCTTTGTTTCCTGGCTTTGGAGTCACCCCCATGTAAGCAACGTATTGGTGAAAGCTTATTTCCACAGCTTTGAGGCTCAGAGCCCTGTGGGGTTTAGAAATGAAGTAGGGGGCACCTGGGTGGTTCAGTCGGTTAAGCGTCTGCCTTCGGCTCAGGTCATGATCTCAGGGTCCTGGGATCAAGCCCAGCATTGGGCTCCTTGCTCAGCAGGGAGTCTGCTTCTCCCTCTCCCTCTGCCGCTCTCCCTGCTCGTGCTCCCGCTCTCAAAAAAATAAATAAATAAAATCTTTAAAAAAAAGTTAAAATCAAATAGAAATGAAGTAGGTATTGCTACTTGAAGCTGTGCAGTAGAGTGGGTCTCATTTTAAGTTGGAAACCAACTCAAAGAGGCTGCAGTGGGGTGGCCGCCTGGTTGTTGATGTCCCGTGAATGGAGCCCAGTGTCCATGGAGCACTTCAGGGAACACTTTCTAACTGAGCGATTAGGTACGAGGTAAAACAGGAGAGTCTGGTTCTAGGGAAACAGGTATGCTGGAAGGAGTTTTTTAATCCACATTCCAAAGCCTAGTTCAAGAAATAGTTCAAATGTACTACTTCTTGCAAACCCCTCCAGAGAACTCCGGTCTATACTCACCATTTTACACTTCCACCAACAATGCATAAATATCTAATATCTCCACATCCTTGCCAACACTTGTTATTTTCTGTTCTTTTGATAACAGCCATCCTAACCGTGTTAAGTAGTACTCATTGTGGTTTTGATTTGTGTTTCCCTGATGAATAGTGCTGTCGAGCATCTTTTCCTGTGCTTATTGGGATGGCCAGGAGTTTTGACTATGCATCCCAGCTCTCATGACAGTCTCTCGATGTTGGTTGCATGTTAGAATCTCCCTTGGAATTCTTTAAAAAGCGGTGATGCCCACGACCCACTAATTAAATCAGAATCTTGTGGAGGCAAGCCTAAGAATAAGCATTTTTCAAAAGTGAAATTGGAGTGCCCTGGGTCTCAAATCACGAACCTGAGTGGAGTCCAGACCTATCACCCCATATTATCCTAGTCTGGGCAGACACTTTTTTTTTTTTACTGTCTTTATCATAAAATGAGAATAATAATACCTACCCTGCAGAATAAATTTGAGGTTTAAATGAGATAATACAATGATCTAACAATAAAGAGTATTACTCTTAGCAGCTGCATATTGTGGGAGAAGAGGGAGGGAGCATCTGTGCTGTTCTCTGCACTTTGATAATAACCATGAAAGACATGTTCACTCTGGAAGAGGCAGATGCAATGAGACTGACAAGGACCAGGAGCTACACGTTCAAATCACCTTGGGTTTTTGGACTTCCCTGTGGAATTGTTCATCTACCTGCTTTTTTTTTCTTTTTCTTTTTTTTTTTTTTTTTATCATCTACCTGCTTAGCACAGAGTTCTGGAACTCCTGGTCTGGGTCCCTAGGGTAGGTCAGTCACCACCTCCCAGGCCTGGCGAGGGAGAGCTCATGTTCTCTACTGTCGTAGCAAGTAAATCTCACTGTAGAACCATGGCAGGTACAGAGGGTGCTTTAACTTCCAAGGGCTTCAACTTCAAAAATAGCCCCAAAATAATAGGAAGCAAAAACAGTGCCGGGTGCTCTCTATATCTCCTTGGCTTTCATATGCGTTAGTAATAAAGCTGGTAAGTAATTGATTTAAACACATGATTTCTCACTTGATACAATGTCCCTTTAATTGCCAATTGCTATCCTACAATGCTGGCTTATATGTTTGGGATAATACCATTATTATTGTTCTTTAGTCTTTAAGTATGACAAAGAACCAAATGGCTTGTTTTAAATAAAAACTTAAGTTCAGGTTCTTTTGTCTATTGCATGCATCCAGGAAGGATTTTGTGATCTAATAAGGCAATTATTGGGTTTTAATTAAGTGACAGGTGATTATGAGGATAATAATTTTTGGAGTTTTATACCTCAGTTTTACAAAGCTTAAAAATCTACAATGCTTTTTGGCAAACACTGCATTTCATATGCAACCAATGGAGGGTCTCTTTCAAATATATATCTTTTGGACAGCTAATCAGCATTAATTAAGCAGAAATGTGTTGTGAACTATCTTTTCCTGTAGCCTTATTTGTCTCCTTTCTGTGTTCAGCTCCTTTTTAATTAAAAAATGTCTATGCACATGGATTTGGATCAGAAAGATTCTGGGGATAGAAGCTGTGCCCAGGGACAACTCTTGGCAAAATTGGGAAATGGACCCTGCTGGCCTCCATCAAACTCAACCAAAGTCAATCCCCACGTTCTCCCTCATTCCTTGTTTCCCACTCACTTCAGGCCCATAGAACCCTAATTAGTGCTTTGCTATTAATCTAGTTTAAAAAAAAAATGCAGTCCTAATTTATACCATTTGCTATTCCCATTGTGTAGTATGCCTTGTACCAGGGCTGGTTTCAAGCTCCCAGCTTCACTGTGGGGCATGTTTGGCTCTTGCAATCTGATGCTGTAGTTGCTGGCTACCTCATACCACTGGCCCTAACGCTGATAGTTTCTCCTGCCATCTGTGTCAGAACTCACTGTCCCAACAGGATTATATATCAGCCTTTTACATCTTAGTGCCCCTTAGCTCCCTGTTTCAAGGAATGTGCCATTCTCTGCTGGAAGAGAAGAGGTTTTTCCCTGTCAATGAGCATTCGAGAAGCTATTCTAAGGAAAATGAGAAGACTGACTTCCAAAAGCACATATCCATGTTGGGAGGAGAAAAGAATACATAAAAGAAGCCATGAAGGCCAGGTCCTTGTCCTGAGTCTCTTGCCTGTGTGACCTTGGGCAAGGCATGCCTCTTCTTTAGTCCCCGGGTTTCTCATGAGAGAGAGAGCCAGCTGACCTGCAACAGCTCTCCCAGCTCTAAGTGGCCCCTCTGCATGGCATCTGACTCCACCATACTCAATCACAAAGCTAGCAGCAGAGGTGAATGGTAGCAAAAGAGACCGACTGGATTATTTCACTGTGTTTGTCTAATCAGCTGAATATTTTTGATATGAAAAAAGTGAAGAAATATGTGAGAGTAAAGGAGGAATTCCACAAACTTTGTAATATTTTTAGCCTATTACCAGCATTTGTTAATGCTCAGAGAGTCTATTCCTTTAATCAAGTGGTGTGTGTTTATCATACAATCATTACCTTATTTAGCTATAATAAATGCCTAGTTAAGTGCATAGAGGCCGTTTCTGTTGCAATTTAATTACCAACACAGTTAATTAGGCAATATACTCCATCACCATTTTTATTCAAAGAGTTTCTCAACTTTATTAAAGCAGTTTTGAGGAAGAACTGGTGGACCCAAAACCCTTGGTTAGGAGAGGTGGAGAAAACCGTGAACCACTGCCACCATTTATTGAGTGTCCACTACGTGCCAGTACTTTATAGAAACTGTCTCCAAGTCTCCACAATGATTCATTGAAGGGCCTTGGACATGGAGAATGTGTACCAGAAGTCAGAGGGCCAGTAACACTTGCACCTTTCTGTCACAGGCAGCAACTATGCTTAGGGGGCACAGAGAGAAGAGCCGGGCACTCTGCCCTGACTGATACCCTCCCCTCAGAGCTGCCACCAGAGAGCCCTCCCAGAGTTTCTTTGGAGTCTGTCCCAAAGCCAGATTCACCAAGGTGGCGTTTAAGGAACCATGGAGGAAGCCCAAATGCACCAACATTTCTCATACAGTGTAGAAAAACAAGTGGAATTCCAACACTAAAACGTTTGGCTCTAGCTTAAGATTCTGAAGGATGTCAAATGCATCTCCTCATAGGAGGCTTTGGATTTTCAGCTGTTATCAAGGCCTTGGACCACAGGGGGAATGAAGGACTTAGGAAATAGCTACTGCTTCATAGGCAAGGAGAATTAAGATGGTTGGGAGATTGGGTGGAGGTGGGCAAGAGGAGGGGAGCAGAGACAGATTTGCAGACTTCAGTCTTGTGCCCAGAGACCGTCCTGAGATAGCACAACAGACTAGCTCTGAAGAGAAAGGACATATAGGGACTGGAGAACTTGATGCCGGAGTGAATTGGGAGCCTAGATGAAGGCATGGGGTGTGGACTCTGACCATAAGGTATGTGAATCCTTAGCTGATTTATTAAAATCGGAGGCACTGGTTTCTGATAGTTGGTTTCCTCGCTGTGAAACAGGACTAGGAATACCTTCATCTTACACCAGTGGTGAAGGGGTTCAGTGAATCAATGTGTACTAGATTGAAAGTGACTCATTTTTCCCTCCCAACCCCAAAGTAGGTGCCCAGTACACACAGGAAAGATAACAGTATCACGCTCCCTGATTTGTCATTTTATAAGGCATGTGGTTTGGTGCTGTGTAGTTGGATGCAAAGTCATTTAGCAAATGCCAGGTACCTTAAAATGTTTTAAAGCAGTTAGGAGAGTATCCTTCACATATATCAGTCATTTATTAAATATATTTGAATTTGTTGATTAGCTGTAGGATTAATTTTTTTAAAAGATTTTATTTATTCATTTGAGACACAGAGATACAGAGAGAGAGAGAGCATGAGCAGCGGGGGGAGGCAGAGGGAGAGGGAGAAGCAGGCTTCCTGCTGAGCCAGGAGCCCGATGTGGGGCTCGATCCCAGGACCCTGGAATCATGACCTGAGCCGAAGGCAGACGCTTAACCATCTGAGCCACCCAGGCGCCCCTGTAGGATCAATTTTAAGCACTTCATAATATGATCCATTATATAATATTTTTTTTAAAAGTATTTTATTTTCTTATCCACTGAATAGCAGTTTATTTCTGAACTACTTATTTCCTTGTTTAGTTTTGTTGGGGGGGCAGGTAGGCAGAATCTGTGTGCCCATGAGCGTAGGGGACATGTATAACTTGCCAGCCGTTGTGTCTTAAGTTTGTAACACAATGTCTGACACGTAGTAGATACTCAATGAATCTTTTTTGAATAAACACATTTTTCCCTCCCCCTGGAGTGACCAAAGAGATCATGAGGTATTAAGCTACTCAGAGAGAGGATGTACATATTTAAATATCTAACCTGAAGCCAAACTGACAAGGTGAAGCATGCAAAGGTACTAGACAGTGCTAATGTCCACCATGTACCAGGTGAGCTCTAGGCCCTGGGGACATAGCAATGAACTAACCAGACAAAAATCTCTGCTTTTATGACACTTACATCCTAGGGGGAGAGAGATGGTAACACAAGATAAATACATGGAGAAGAAAGGGATAGGGAGTGTTGAGAATGTGTGGGAGTAGTGTTGTAATTTTAGATAGGGTTCCTGGGAAGACATCACTGCTAAGGGGACTTTCAAATGAATACCTGAAGGAAACAAAGGAGTGAGACATGAGAATATCTAGGAAAAGAGCATTTCTGATGGAATAGAAAGTATAAAGACCCAGAGATAGGAATGTGCCTGGTACATTGAGGAAAGAAGACACTAATACAAAGGGAGTAACTGAGGGCAAGGGTAACAGGAGACAGGATCACAGAGGTAACACAAGCCACTTAGGTCATTATAAGGACTTTGGCCTTTACCTGAGGAAGATGGGGGGACACTGAATTTTGAGCAGATAAGTCACATAACCTGACTTCCAATTTAACAGGACCACTTGGACTTCTGGATTAAGACTAGATGAGAGGGTGAAAAGGATAGAATCAGGTGGATGGGTTTAGAGATAGTAACTGAGATGAGAAATGATGGTAATTCTGACCAGGGTTGTAGCAGTGGGGATGGTAGGAAGTATAGCTGACCCTTGAACAACAGGAAGGTTAGGGGCACTAACCCCCCACATAGTCGAAAATCCACTCTAACTTTTAACTCTACAAAAACTTAACTACCAATAGCCTACTGTTGACCGGAAGCCTTACCAATAACATAAATAGTCTATTAACATGTATTTTGTATGTTACTTATATTAAATACTATATTCTTACAATGAGGTAAGCTAGAGAAAAGAAAGTGTTATTAAGAAAATTGTAAGGAAGAGAAAACACATTTATGGTACTGTACTGTATTTATTTTAAAAAATCCATGTGTAAGTGGACCCATGCGGTTCAAACCATGTTGTTGAAGGGGCAACTGTACTGATAGACTGGATTATCTGATTATGCAGGAATGAGTGAAAGATAGCAAAGATGATTCCAAGATTTCTGGCTTAAACAATAAAAAGGATGGTGTTGCCATTTACTGAGTTGGGGGAAAATTGTGGGAGAAGCACATTCTGGGGGATTGGGAAATTTTAGGATTTCAGGTTTATACCATTAACTTTGAAATGCCTTTTTAGTATCAAAGTGAAGATGTCAGGTACGTAGTTGGATGTATGCAGTTGGAATTTGGTGAAGAGGTATGGAGTAAGCATAGAATTAGAAAAACACCCGCATTGAGACACCATTACGCCGTGAGACTAGAGGAAGTCACTAACCAAATGGTAGTAAGTAGACAAAGAAAGCAGCCCAACAACTGAACCCTGGGGCATATGAGAATTTAGGAGAAACCAGGAAAAAAGACAGGCAAATCAGTAAGTGAGGTGGGAGGAAACCCATAAACAAACCATTGAAAGAAAGTGCTTCAGGGAGGAGGGAGTGGTTAGCTGGGTCCTGTGCTGCTGATGGGTCAGGCAGGATGAGAACCAAGAATTAATTATTGTATTAATTGTATTTGGTGAAGTGGAAGTCACCAGTAGCCTTGTCAGGGCCTTTTTGCAGGAATAGTGTGAATAAAATCTTGGTTGGTGTGTGTTCAACAGTTTGGAGAGAGAAGTTAAGGATGGGAAGTTTTCAAGAGGCATTGGTTTTCTATGTGGAAAATAAATTGGATCCCAATTTCATACCAAGAAGAAAGAAAAAATGTCATGTGGATCATAGACATAATGTGGGAAGCAAACTTTAACACTTATAGAAGAGAATATAGAAGTATATCATTATGGTATAGGGGTAGGTAATAATTTCTTAAATGAGACGTATAAAATAGACATCATAAAGCAATAAATCTTATTTTTTTCTCACGTTCAATATTAAATCTTTTATATGACTAAAGACAGCTAATGCAAAGTTCAGAGACAAGTCACACATGGGAAGATGTGTGTAACAGCTTTAATCAACAAAGGAATGGCAACCAGAATATATAAAGAAGTTCTACAAATCAGGAAGAAAAGCTAAACAGTTTAACGGAAAATATCCTAAGGAAATGATCTTAACAGTCAATTCACACAAAAGGAATGCACATTCGAACAGGAGCTCAAATGCATTGGTGATTAATAATGAGCATCTTAAATTCTTCATCACACATGTCAGTTAAAAGGTTTAATAATTCCAAGTCTTGGCGAAGATCTGGAGGACATGGATTTTTATATCTTGTTAGTAGGAAATAAATAGGTAACAAAAATTTCAGAGAGCAATTTAGCAAAAAAGTCAAAAATGCTAATGACCTCACAGTTCTCCTTGGTGTATACTCTAGAAAAATTCAGACCCAGATGTAGAAGTAGGTGTCTCTAAGGTGTCTTTTTCAGCATAATTTGTGGTAGCAAAAAATGGGAAACAATCTATATGTCTATCAATATGAGAGCTGATAAATTGTGTTATAAATTGTATGTTCACTTAATACACATGTATTACAATGAATGGACTGGGTGGCCTGCATCCATATGACGATCTGAAACTTTAATACTGTGTAAAGAATACAGTACCTACAGATGAAAAGCTGACAGATAACATATGTGCTTTTATGGCTATGCACACGTAGGAAAAGTAAAGTCGCAGGGAAAGAGTGATGTGGGCATCTGGGCATATATTCAGGTGAATGAGATCAGAGGGAGGTATAAAGAAAATTTTAACCCTCTCTGCAACAGCCTCCTTTTCAGGAAAAGAACCACTGGGGGCAAATACGTCAAAATATTAGTATCTATTAAATCTGTATGGTGAGAATAGAAATAAAAATTTTCGCAAAATCTAAAGATAAAAATATCTTTAGATAAAGATGTGGTGAGTGGATAGGTTACAGGGATTTTAAAAAGAAAAAAAACAGTGAAGGGGCATTTAAATAAGCAGACAACCCAGCCCTTGTTGGTGCTTTTTCACAAATGAATGAGCTTGCGAATTCTTGCTTTGAGTTAGCTCATTGTACATGACCTGGAAGTTTCCTTACACATTTAAAGTGATAGTAAGTCTTTGGCCCAAAACTGTCTGTTGGCATTTCAGGGATGCCTGCGGTACTGGCAGTGGGCAGGACTCTACAGGGCGCTGGGGGTGCAGGAGCTGGTCTGGACGGCTATGTTTGGGTGTGCGGAGGGGGTCTCTCAGAGTGAATGGGGCCATCCGGAAGAAGAGGCTCTCCCTGGTCCTCTGCTCCCTTCCTGATAGTCAGAGCCTCTGCCCTCTGCGATTCCCTCCCCGGTGTCTTTTGCTAACCCTTATTTCGCCCTCTACCCCAAGTCTGGTATTTTCAGGTGCTAGGTTGTATAGGCCTTCACGTTTTTCTCCATCAGGACTGCATGTCACCAGGTGAGACGGTTAAAGACAGCTGAGTTACTGAACTCATCAGGACCCTTTGCTTACAAATGACAGAAAACCACCTCAAACTAGCTTAAGTCAAAAATAAGATGTATATGGGAGTTCTGCCTCTTTTGGCTCACACCACCAAACCACAAGGAAAGCAGGCCTGGAATAGAGCCAGCCTTGGGGCTGGCTGGACTCAGGGTCAGACCCCATCAGAGCTCTCCATCTTCTTTCTGTTATTTGGGTGATGGCCAAACCAGCCTTCTCCTAAGGCAAGAATTGCGACAGGCAGATCCCAGCTCATATCCTGCTGGCCTCACTCCTGGAAAGGAAGAGACAGATATGGATGAGCTCAAATGGCGCCCCTGCGTCAGGAGTGCAGCCCACGCGTCTTTCCTTTCCTGATCAAGTCTGGAAGAATCGTAGGAAAGAACTCTGATCAGCCTGGCTTAGGGTACATGGGACACACTAGCTGTGAAACCATGTAGTGGTTTACCTAATTTCTCTTTGCTTTAATTTCCTTTATAAGGGAATAATAATAGGGAGATAATAATAGAATATCCCTCATAAGATTATTGGGATGATCCATGCAAAGCCTTTAACACTGCACTGGGCTCAGAGTAAAAGATGTTTTAAAAATAACAACAAACAAGCCTTAGGCTGGTATGATTAGGCTGGGGAAGGGCTGTGATTGGCCGAGCCTGCTTAAAGAGGACCCACCTTGTCTTCAGGCTGTAGCCTGGAGGGTTCTGGACGGAGCCAAATGATGGCCACAGTATGTGCTTACTCAGGACTTTGCATCTCCTCGGCTGTGCATGCTCCCTTGGTTCTTGAAGAATGTTCTGGGCTGCAATTCCACTCTTTCCTCTGATATCTGTGTGTCTGTTACTGGGTTTTGGCAGACGTGCAGGGAGCCTGATCTACCATTATCCTAAACCCTTTTGGTTTGAGTGCATAGCTTGATGGGTTCCAGCTCCCTGCTCACTCACCTCAGGTGATGGCTTCAGATGGTCCCTGGTTTCCACAATTATTAAGGAATCTCTGGTCATTAAGTTTCCTCTCCTAACCCTTAGCACAAGCTTCTAAGGCTTGGCAGCTGAATGTTCTGTGAATAGTACACCTCTGGGAAGATAAAGCAAGGGGTGGGAGGGCATCACTTTTGGCAAGTAATTCTGGGTAGACAAGTATTCCCTCACTTAACCACACAAGTACAGCATTTCTGTGTATGTGTGCTGAAGAGGACTGTAAAAAGATACAGGAGAATAGCTGAAGGAGGAAGAAGGAAAAGAAGGAGACAGCATTTCCACATCACCTTATTTGTGAAGGGCCCATGCTGAAATTACGTGTGTTCCCATTTGCTTGTGGACAAAGTAAAGCTCGTAGAAGGTAAGTAATTTGTTCAAGGTCACACACTTTTTGGAGGAGAAAGAGGAGAGGAAGACGGGTGAGAACTAAGAAGTATGGTGGCATCTTTGACTTCAGTTAATTTTCAATTATTTATGCAGGGTTCACTGAATGCTAGCTATGCACTCAGCTCTGTGCTCGATCACATGAAATAGACGAAGGTTTTCCTTCTTTGGGGACTGAGAGTCTATTGTGAAGATAGTCCATAAAATAAAAAGAGATGAGGTAGGTTTCAAAGTAACAGATAAAAGAGTGCCTACCATGGACAAGACCTTAGGATGCCTGACAGTGGTCTCATGGGCTGGGCAGCATTGAGGTAAGGTCCAAAGGGAAAAGGTTGGCCCGTCTGCCCCCAGGGATCCCATCGGTGACTGGCCTCTGTGGGTCACCCAAAACATACAGGTGGATATTCACTGTATTGAACAATTTGGCTTTGTGGAGGAAACCCCCTCCCTGCTTCCCTTAAATGTCTCTCTGTATGCAGCCCCTGGTCTTACAAAGCTAGGCAATAAGCCCATCTAGGCTCACGAATTCCAGAAACGAGGGAAGAGAAGGGGTAGACATTCCATTTTTCATTGAGATTCAAACTTCTGTTTTGCAAAAACAGAGGTCAACTTCCATGGACCAAGAACTATTATTTTGCTGAGAAAGCTGTTCTTGAGACTAAAAATGCTGACATTCCATGGAAAAAAAAAAAGCCAAATTCATGCCCGGAAGCAAATTTGCAAAAAATATGTTTTTGTGTTGCCAAGGCAGAATTTTCTCTCATCTCTTCTCTCACTCATTTTTCCCCCATTTTTACTACCATGTTCTTTGCCGGAAAGATATGTAACTAATCCCAAATCCAATTAATAAAAGAGAGAAAGTTCTTGGTTGGGGGATATGTCTTTCCTGTCTTCTTAATTTAGCTGTGTAATCATGCATAGAACATGACCACTGTGGTAGCCGGGAGAACAAACTATGTATATTGCTAACGAGCCGTTAACTTGGGGCAATCACTTTTCTTCCTTGGACCCTTTGCCTCAGTTTTTACATATGTAATGTGACTCTCAGTGGTTTTCAAACTAGGCTCTGCAGAACCTTCTCAGGAGCCCCCTGACGGACAGGGGCAAGATGCCGAGGGTTAAGTGTGTGGGGCTCCAGCCTCCTTCACCCCTAATCACTGCTTGAGGCACAGCAGATGTGCTTTTATCTGTTTGATAAATTTATACTTTCTGATAAAATTTCATTTGAAGAAGTGGTTTTGCCCATCTGTCCCTTCCGTTGTAACAACCCATGGCTTTAGGTCTTCAAACGGAGTGTCTCTAACACATTTGGATCTGCCACGGCTCTAAAATAGATGTTGTTCCTTCCTCAACTGAATTCATCGTCAGAGGCTAGATGGGGGCTCCAGGCCGGGGCTTCAGAAGAGGGAGGGAGCTTCAGTTTTCAGAGTAGTCCTGGAAAGCCTGGTGGAAGAGGTAGAATGTGACTGCAGGAAGTGATTTGATAACCCAAATTGCATTCCTGCCATGGCCAGCTTAATCACAAGCACAGCCCAGGCAGCACCCTGTGAGGGATCTCAGGCAGTCCACACTGCCCCCGGGAATGTATCACCCTGCCCACCTGTGTCTAATGATTGACACGCCCTGTGGGCGATTCCCTAGAGACTGAAGCAAACATGTGCTCTTTTGTAGTTACTGGATAACTGAGAACAGGGTTTTTCAGGCATACTTGAGCCAGTAGGATATTACAAGGTTTGGAAAGAAAGATGTGAAAAATGGACATTTCTGCAGGTTACTGGTCCTTTTTATGCAGCCACATTTCCGCGGAGAATCATGGAATCTCTAACAGAAAGGCTCTTTCCTTTGGGGCATGTGCTCCAAACCCGAACCAGCACTGAGGACTGTCCTGAGACTGGGTGACCTGGATTTTGGTGGAATGGAACTTACCAGCTCACAAGACTCATCCACTTATGGAACATTCTGGCTAAGAGGAAAGTTCTTCCTTAAAATGACTTAAAACTTTCAGCACTTCAGTAATTTTCATCCTTTATCCTGGCAGCTATGCAGGAATGATCTAGCACTCCTCCCCAAACAGTCTACCAAGGGGTTTAAAGGGAAATATCTATCATGTCCCCCTCTGCTATACCACTCCATCACATGTGGCTTTTCTATTCTAGTTAAACATCTAGTTAAACATTCCAGTTAAAAATTTCTTCTATTTTCTCTTATGACCAGGCTTCAAAGTCTCTAACTTCCCTGACCTCACATCTGAATGAACTTAGAGGTTGTCAGGGTCCCTGCTTCAGTCCCAAGCCCGGAACCGAGCCCGACATTGCAGAGTGCAAGGAACGCTGGACTATTCTGCTGGGGCAGACATACTAGTTAGGCTTTGCTAGCCTGGGACTACATTAGCTTCTCTAGCATCTGCATCTAACTATTGTTAGGCTTGTCCTTCATCGAAATTTCTCAGGCTTTTCTTTATGTGAATGGTTCTTAAATCAGTTTTCTCCAATCCTGTTCCCAGGGGAATGATTTTTAAAACTTAGATGGAAGCCGTGATGGTTAAATCTGTGCGTCAACCTGATAGGGCCACAAAGTGCCCAAATATTTGGTTAAACATGATTTCTGGGTGTGTCTGTGACAACCTTTCTGACAGAGACGAGCATTTGAGTTGGTGTACTGAGTAAAGTAGGTCACCCTCCTCTGTGTGGAGACACATCATCCAATCCGTTGAAGGCCTGAATAGAACAAAAAAGTCAGAGGCGGGTTGACTTTACTTGGGTGCTTGAGCTGGGGCATCCATCTTTTCCTGTCCTTGGCATTCCTGGTTCTCTGGCCTTTAGGCCCAGACTAGAATCTAAAGCATTGGCTCTCAGGTCTTCAAAAGACACCACTGGTTTCCCTGGGTCTCCAGCTTCTAGTCAGCTGCTTGTGGGAGATGAGCCAATATCTTCTGATAAATCATATCTATCTCCTATGGTTTCTTTTTCTCTGGAGAACCGTAACATAATACACATTTCTTTATATTTCCCCCTGCTGACCTTAGCATTGTTAATTGTCAGTCAGAGTCTTCAGCTTAGGGTTTTGTCAGTCAACCTATTCACTACGTCTCAGGGCTCATGGCAGACAAACGCCTGAAGAGCTCACCTTCTGGGACTTTACTCTGGTTGCCACCCCTGGGCCCTTAGCGCAGTGTTTGGTGTGGGACAGGCCCTCAGTAAGTAATTGTTGGAGTAATGGGTAGATGAGTGATTGAATGATTAGGCTAAGAAGAGCCTTTATGGCCCACTTCCAACAACCTGTGGGCATGGTCAATGCCTGCAACCATGAACCCACTTCCTGCATCCCTGCACAATATGCCATCCTGTATTTCTCTGTCTTACCTTCAAGAATATCTTGAGCTATTTTGTGAAATCACTTACAGAAATTAAGGTATGTTTTATCTAAGAAGAAAATGAGGCTATTTTTACATTGCTTTTAGTTAACTCCTATAGGATCTCTGTGATCACTTTCTTATATAAGATATTCCAATTGCTTTCTCCACTCTAGGGTAGAGTTTCTGAGCCCAAAGACTTGAACTAAATTAAGAAGGCTATATATTAAAATTCTAATTAAAGGCACACACATAGGCACACAGACACACACAGAATGTGGAGTGTTAGAGATATATGACTGGTTTTTAATAATGTTCTGCACTGAATGGTGGTTTGTGGATGTTTATCATTTACTCTTCTCTACCTTTCTCTTTATTTCCAGTTGTTCCATTTTATGTATGAATGACCCGTCTTCTAATCAGACAGAGGGATTTTTAAGAAGTGGATATGTGCATTACCACCAACCATCCTTTTACTTATGTTGGGATTTAATTCCTTCTTAGCTGCATTATTCTACCTTTCAAGTTAAAGTTTATTAACATTGTCAGATGGAACAGAGCAAAATAGAAAGTTAGGGAGTGAGATTTCTCACTACTATCTCTTAACCTGATATTATCTCCCCAAAGCAATAGACTTATCTCTCCCTTATTGTCTTTAAAATCACACTTGCTGTTTTTGTGGAAAATTTTAATATCTTCAGTCTCATTCAAGCTGTAACCTTCCCAGTACCATTTATATAGATTCGTATGATCCATATATTACATGGGATATATAGGCAATTTATTTATTTCTATGTATAAGAAACTGGTCAGGGGAAATCGTTATGGAGCATGTGGTCTGCTCAGCTCCAGGCCCTATAGATGATCTAGGAAAGCTGTGGTCTCTAACTTCAGGAAGCATCCTTTGGGAGGTAGGACTTTATAGAGGGACACACAGTGGGTCATCCAGGAGTGTACAATCAAGTGTGAGGCTGCGTAAGCAAACTATGAATTTTCCTGAGAAGGTACGATAAAGGTCAACGGGAAAAAAAAATTAAACCCTAAGGCCATCATGAGCAAATTTTGGAGAGGAGTGAAAATCTTTTTCTGATATCCTGATGAGACAGAAGAAATAGCTTAATTGTTCTGATTCATTATATGAAGAAACTGAGTCACAGAGAAAATATGTTCGTTGCTCAAATATTACACATTGGCACATGTGGAGCTAGAATTCAGGATTTCTAGGGTAGGACTGTTGCCACCTGTCTCTCCCTTCCTCTGTGTCACACACACACACACACACACACACACACACAGAGCCTCTACCTCCACTTGCAATTCTGCTGCCTCTCCTTCAAGTCCTGTGCCCTCCTGCCAGATGTTGTCACCTGTCTTTTCTCAGAAGGCCTTGGTAAAGTTACACAGCTGAGCCCGGCAGGCAGCTGCCCCAGGCCAAACAAACAAACAGAAGAGAAATCTTTCAGGCTGGGCACCAGGGAAAAGTGATCTTGATGCCGTCTGTGGCACGAGCCGAGGCAATTGATGACTTGGCATTCTGTCCCCGAGTCATCAATCATACAGAATCAATCTCCGCTCCCTCAGGAGCTGGCCCCCGGCTCACATAATTCTCTCTCCCTGCCACCAACCTGAACAGTCTGATCCCAGTGGTGGGAACTGTTTTGTTCTGCGTTCAGCATTGATTCACTTGGCCTTCAGTAGTATTTTCTACATTCCCCAGAAATGTCACTTATTTATCCTCTCCGAGGTGGCTAAGTTGCCTGGGCCTCATAGCGTCAAATGGGGCAGGGGAGCAAAGAAACATGTCTGGCTTTTTGCATCAAAGGCATGAGCCTTGGGTCCCTAGACCTGAAAATCAGGCTTCTACTCTCACATTCCTGCCATCTCCCCTGAAGATGAGGGGGAGGGTCAAGCACAGAGGCCAGGACCTGGGGCTATCATGTCCAAGGGCCCTGGGTTTCTACGACTCTGCCACTTCCGAGCTTTGTGATCTTAAACATGTTATTAGTCACTTTATGCTTCAGCTTCCTCATCTGGTAAATAATATTGACAATAGCACCTACCACATGGAGTTGTAGGACTAGACGAGAGCACGAGCTTTCCCAGGCTCCAGAAATCTAAGAAATGAACCATTGTTTGTAAGTCACCCAGTGCCTATATATTTTATACAGCAGCCTGAATGGGCCAAGACAGAGCCCTTCTTCCAAGCATTGGAAGTGGGTGGCACAGAAACTGGCTTAGCAGTGTGCATTTGGACTAGAAGGAGGAGGTGGAGGAAGTTATCAGGAAACTCCGAACTCTACAAGTTTTCTGTAGGCCAGCTCAGAAGGATGTGCACAGATGAAGGGGAGAGTCCTCCTTCCTTCCATGCAAAGACCTTCTCTCTCCCTCTTTGTAAGTGGAGAAGAGGAAGAAGGAGCCTTGCTGATGGGTGACTTCCTGGGACCCCGTGGGGAGGAAAGGAAAGACAATTGGCCCCGGGGTGGGTCAGGCTGCAAACCTCTGGGAGGTGGCGCTGCCCTGGGAGGGGCCACGGGATCCTTCCCTCAGGCTAGATCTTGGTGTAGCTCCCCATCTGTCTGTCCCTTTCTCCTGGCAACTGGAATCATCTTTTCCAAGAGATTCTGAGGGCTGCTTTATTTGTTAGGAGACAAGGAGGCACTAATAATTTCCTCTGTGTGAGGTATTTAATTACATAATAATGTGTACACTAATCAGGGTAAATGTGTTTGTGAAAACACCTTGATATGGGAACAGTTAATCACCCAAGGCATTGCTTCTTAACACACCTTGGAAGTTAACTTAATTAAATTAATTAGAACAATGAAAAAATTGAACTGTTTATTGGTCCACAATGGCCTGAAGAAATGCTCCCCCTCCAATGTCGGAACATCCCCCACACTGCAGCCTGTTTTTTCCCAAACGCTGGGCCCTTACAGCTATAGCTACACCCCAGGGCCTTGCAGCCAGCAAACCCCCCTCACCGGTTTACCTTGGTGTGGCTTCCTGTTGGAGACAGAAGGTCCACGTGCCCGCACGCGTGCAGGTATACACACACGAGCGTACCCCCCCCCCCCCACCCCGTACACTGTGCCTCTTGTGCACTTTCCCAGAAGCTTGGGAAAACCAAGAAAGCTTTTGCCCAGGATTCCTTAAGTGTACGTTTTGCAGTCAACCACTGAGCCGGCCAGCCTGTGCTTTCTAAAGGGAGGAGAGGAAGAATGTCTTCTGAGGGATTTTTATAATCACCATCATTGCCATTACCAGCATCATTATCTGTTAATAATGATGGTGTTAATAATCTGAATTTGCATAGTGCTTAAAAAAACTCTATTTCTTTTTTGTTTTTTTTTTAAGATTTTATTTACTTATTTGACAGAGAGAGACACAGAGAGAGAGGGAACACAAGCAGGGGGAGTGGGAGAGGGAGAAGCAGGCTTCCCGCTGAGCAAGGAGCCCGATGCGGGGCTCCATCCCAGGACCCTGGGATCATGACCTGAGCCGAAGGCAGACGCTTAATGACTGAGCCACCCAGGCGCCCTAAAACTCCCTGTTTCTTAACCCCACCTCTCTCTATTTGGGTTTTATATAAGGTAACAGAAAATGCAGGATGTGTGCCCCTGGGGAGCCTATAAGCTATGGCATCTAGCCCTGACAAGGACAAACTCAAAAGCCATTTTGACAACTGCACAAACATTGAGTACATTTAATTAATCAATGAAGAGTGAGCTTGCACAGCACGAAAGCTGAGGGCCACTTGGGGTGAGAGTCTTATTTTGGTAGAGGAGTGCTCGGAATGAAGAAGGACCCCTAGAGACTGTCCCCCAAATCCAGGAACAGGAGGCCTCAGCCATCTGGTGAGTTGCATATACCATAGTCTTCTTCCTTAAGGAGCCTCCTTGATCTCGACACTGCCGCAGAAAGTCTAGGTGAACACCCTCTAGCGAAACCACCTCCCTAATTGGCAGCAGCCAAACACAAAGCTACTTCTATAGTCTGAATTTATCACTATGAAAATAAGAGACTTGATGATATCCCACCTGCAATTACTTTTTACATATGTCTTCCTTTTCCCTATTTCAAAAAATTAGCAAGAAGTAAGTAAAAAAAATCTCTCATGGGTTCAACATAAACCTTCCTTTCTGAAATTCCTTTAAGCTCCAAGATAAGAATATGGACCAGGGGATAGCATGCAGAAATGGCCTCCTTCCACAGTGTGCTGAGGGCAGGGCTTAGGAGTTTGCTTCCTCTGAGATTTTCTACTGTGCTCATCATAAACTTCTTGATGTGGCTTTTCGCAATTTTACTTGATTAGTCAAGATGGAGGCTTCAGATGCTGAGCAAATCTAAAGAAGCAAGTCTCCAACGAGCCCAAATATCCCCTCATTGCTTGGAGCCGTTTCAAAGATCAGGCTGATCCTGGCTCAGTATAGAAACAGAAAAGTGACCATCCTTTTTCCTTACTGAACATTTCTTGGGTCAGTGGGACCTCATGTCCGTCAGGGTCCTTGCTGGATATAGGGATAGGAGGCACCCAAATAGGGTGGGGGCATTGGCAGCATTAAGGGAAATCAACAAAAGGTGTTGAAGTTCCCAGAGCTGGCAAGAACAGTGGGAGTGACCAGCGTTAGCAGCTCAGGGCCTGAAGGAGCAAAGCAGTTGCTGGATCCAGGGAGACTGGTAGCTGCAGTTGCAGAGGGAGAGCTTTTGGTCCCTAACACAACTCTTGGCAACCCGCAAACCTGCAGGGAGGCAGCTGAATGAGTAACACCTTGACTGCCCTCTCCTCTCCCCCTCACCTCCTGTCAGGGCCTCAGAAGTCAGAGTGCGAGGGAGCCTGGGTGATTCAGTCCCTGGAGGTCAGCCTGGGACCAAACAGCGTAAAGGAGGGTAAGCCAGCAGAATTCAGACCAACTGATATGAGTGAAAAAAAATTCTGTAAAGGGGAAATAAATAAAAAATACATCGTGAGTCTTATTCAGATGATTCCTTCTATATTGGGATCATAATGTGTGTGTCCTATACTGTTATTTAAGTTCTCCATATATTAAAACATATTCATGTTGAAGCTACTGTCAGACCATAATTTTAGTTTTTACAACTTCTCTCCAAATAATTATCTGTCTGTGTGTGCTTGGGGTGCACACTGAGGAGGAGCTTGCAGACAGAGATTTCCAGTGAATCAGTAGGAAAGTAGGCCCCAGACCCCAAACCACAAAAGACACAGAGAAAAGGAAGAAACTCGCCATATAGGAGAGGGTGCTGAGCAGCAAGGCACCGTGGTGATAAGCATTTGGCTCTCTTCAGATTTCCAGGTTTCCAAGTTCCTGCACTTAAATCAGATCTGCCAAGGGCAGTCAGACCTCCCCCTCCCTACCAGGCAGGCCAAACATACCCCCTATCATTCATTAATAAGTTAATGAATCCAAGTAACCTATCCTAAATTTCTGATCTCAGGGAGGTGCATATTAGGGACATAATGCAGCTTAGAGTCTAGTAAGAAATTTCGGTCAGGTAAGTAAATAACCTCAGCATAAGGCAATATATGATGCGTGCCTGGAAAGGCATGAAAGCAACATGTCACCAGGGTTCAGTGGAAATAGAAGACGCTACTAACTGGGGTAATAAGAAAATCTCCATGGGTAGAGGGGTATTTGAGGGGGGTCTCAAAAAAGGGAAATTGTCAAAAGAATTTGTTCAGCACCTCCCTTCAATTGCCACATTCCAACTTGTGTGCCTCTGTTTAGTCTCTCATGATGCTACATGGAAACCCTGCCTCCATATCTTCCTTTTTAGTTTCCAGGGCCTAGATGATGTCCTACCTATTCCAGAAAACTTTTCCCTACTGCTCCAAGGCCCCCCTGACCTCCATGATTTGTAACCCCCAGAGGCTAAGCCTCAGTCTTTACTATCTTGACCTCTTCATGGGTGAGACTTGTTTTTCCCAAACACACTATGAGCAGGCGCCATGCTTTTTTCCCTAAGTAGCTTCTATGTTGCCCATCTGTGTTCTGGAAGAGAGCCCTTTCGAAATGGGACCTGGGGGACAGATATTTCCGATTGCCATCTTTTATCTCAGTGATCTGCCCCAGTACCTGGACAGGTGCACATACAGGCAGGCTGGGTCTTCTGACAGCAAAACACATGGTTCTGGATAAACTCAGCCCAGTTGCAGGGACTCCACACCCACTGAGTCAATGATCTAAGTTTCTGAGCCATTTATCCAACTCCAAGTTAACGTTTTTCTCAAAGATGATTATGGAGGGAAGATGCGAACGTAAGCGGAAAAGGTCCTCCGTGCTTCATCAGCTCAATCCCCCTGTAATTACAGCCCCATCAGATGAGAAGGACAAACGTGTTCCTGGGACCTGATTCCTTAGCACTCCTCGTTCATCACCGGTGCTCTCCGCCCCTGGACTCCTGCCCTTGCCCTGGAGCCCCTCCTCTCTTTCTCTGGGTCCTGTTCTGGTTCCTTTCCTGCTTGTCCTTAGGACCTGAAGCCCCCTCCTTGTGGGCAAGGTAGGAACCTTAGGGCTGCTCTGGATGTCCCCTCTATGTTATTGCTCTCCCTTCATTTGCAAATTCATGATAGCTCTCCAATGCGTTATGCCCCTCAAGAAGCATAAAAAGCAAAAGGCAAAAAAAAAAAAAAAAAAAAAGAGGAGAAAAATCTTTCATTTCTTCTGCACAGTTGGATGCCTTTCCCCCTAAAGTTCATATATAAAACCCAGAATAGCATGTGGTACAGGAAGATAAAACATGTCCAGAGGGAGCTGCAGGCCAGCACAGGGAGGGGCTGACTCCTGTAACCCTGGATGGTTTATCTGATGGTCACACACCTTCACATGCCTTTCACAGTTATAGTAATTGTTGGATAACTCAAATGTGTCTTTGTGATTCTGTAGCTCCAACCTGGCCGAAAGCGGTCTAAAAGTCCAAGTGGAAGTTTCCATCTCTTTAGGTGGATCTGGTCCATGTCTGTTCATTTCTCCATCTTACGATTCAGTTCTGCTCATTCCATTTGCTCACATTCAGTTCAAATGTATATTGAGGTCTAACTTTAGGAAGATTTCCTGTTGTAGGGTGCCTGGGTGGCTCAGTCGGTTGAGTGTCTGACTCTTGGCTTCGGCTTAGGCCGTGATCTCAGGTCCTGGGCTGGAGCCTGTGTCAGTGTCAGGCCCCACCCTCAGCAGGAAGTCTGCCTGAGATTCTCTCTCTCCCTCTGCCCCTGCAGCTCCATGCCCCCACTGTCTGTGCTCTCTCACTCTCTCTAAAATAAATAAATACATCTTTTTTAAGAAAGAATATTTCATGTTGTAAGGAGGTGATACCTCATTGTGGTTTTGATTTGCGTCACCCTGATGATGAGTGATGTTAAGCATCTTTTCGTGTGTCTGTTGGCCATCTGTATCCATCTTCTTTAAAAAAGTGTCTGTTCTGGTCCTCTGCCTGTTCTTTAATCAGATTTTTTGTTTTTGTGGTGTTGAATTGTATAAGTTCTTTATATATTTTGGATATTATCCCCTTATCAGATATATCATTTGCAAATATCTTCTCCCATTCTGCACGTTGCCTTTTTGTTTTGTTGATGGTTTCCTTCGCTGTGCAAAAGCTTTTTATTTTGATAGTCCCAATAGTTTATTTTTGTTTTTTCCTTGCCTTAGGAGACATATCTAGAAAAATGTTGCTATGGCTGATGTCAAAGAAATTACTGCCTATGTTCTACTCATACGTGCAATCTAAAAAACAACTGAATAAACAAACAAACAAAAAACAGAATCAGACCTATAAATACAGAGAACAAACTGATGATTGCCAGAGGGAAGAGGGGTGGGGGAAGGACAAAATGGAATGGGTGAAGGGGAGTGGGAGATACAGGCTTCCAGTTATGGAATGAATATGTCATGGGAATAAAAGGTACAATGTAAGGAATACAGTCAATGATATGTAATCGCATCATATGGTGACAGATGGAACCTACACTTGTGACCATAGCATAATGTAGAGGAGTTGAATCACTGTGTTGTACACTTGAAACTATTTCGTGTCAACTATGATCAAATTAAAAAATTTGCTAAGGGAATATTTCACATTTTTTTCACACACATAGGTTCCGTGTCCCAAGAAGTGTGGTAGAAATGAGGCTCTTGACCACATAGTCTGGTTCTTTCCTTTTATCCTGGGCAGAGCTTGAAGCCTGAGTTCCTGCCTTTCCTCCTAAGGCGGAGAAGTGGCTGAACAAACACAGGGGTTCTTGTTCCCTTGTTCCTGACCTTTCTCCTTTAAGCCTGCACCTCCTCCTGGCCCAGAATTCATTCATCCATTCCCAGTATCCATTAATTGATTACCCATTGCTTCATGGATATCAGCTCACTTTTATTATCGGCAGTCATTGTGCTAAGTGCTAGAGATATAATGATGAATGTGAAAAGTTTTCCTTCGTGGAATTAGGACAAATCCATGAATTTCTCTTCTTTCAGTCTTCTCAAAGGGACTTGCCAGTCAGTCCTAACCTCTTCAGCTCCTCTGGTTCCCCTGGCTTATAACCTCCTTATTCCTATCTGAAGTCCTATGTCATGCTCAGGGGTGTGGAATTTGCCCCTAAGTGGAGAAGCAGGTGATTGTTTTCCCTCCCTTAACTGAGGACGCAGCATTTTCTACCTTTAAATTTTAGTTGATTTACAGCCAGATAAAGCATCTTTTCCCTTTTTGAGCTGTCTTCTTATACCATCTTCCTCTTCTTGGGCCTTGGATTCTTCCCAGATTGCATGGAAATCCAGTGAGGTAGTGAGCTTACGTTTACTCTTTACTGAGTGTCTTACATCGGATGCCATGGAATTTGTGGATAAATAGAACCCAGACTCTGCCTCCAAGAAGCTTAGGATTTAGGTGGGGGAAATAACACATATACTCCAAATTATTTTAAAGTGATTAGCAACATGAAGAGTATATAGCTGAAATTCTTTGTTAGCTTAGCATAAACAGTGAGGCTTCTCAGGACTTTATAGAGAGGTAGCATTTGCTCAGATCTTAAAAAATACTTAATATAAAGGAGAGAACAATCTTCATCCTTCCACCCATCTTCCTACGTCAGGCCTGCCGGCTTCTGCCAGTCTCCTCTTTGCCCCCTTTTAGCCCCAACAAGGACGAAGGGATAGCTCAATCTCATTAACTGAGTCTGGCACCATGACTGGGTTGCATTTACGTGTGGGCAGGGCCCCTTAGTTAAAAGGCACGGATCCGCTTGCAACTTTTTATATTTCCCTTAAGATGAAGCTGGAAGGGCTTGCTGGGCAGGCCTGGCCCTGGCAACTGTCCCGCCCACCTTTCTTGCCTCATTCAGTGAATGCAGCCAGGAGGACGAGCTGTGTCTCAGTTTACCCTGAAGACTGATCCTTCACGTTTCCTTCCATTTCTCAAGTTTCTTCTACTGTGTTTCCATCCAGAGGTGATGAGATTCCCATTTGCTTCATTGTAGCTTCATGGGCACTTTGCACTGGGGTATATATGTAATATACTTCTTTTTGAGACTGTGAATATCCTACTCCACTCTTAACCCTGCAATGTGGTCAAATTAACATTTTCTTCTTTGTTTTGTTTGTTTGCACCAATATAGTATGGTAGAGTTAGAGTGGCAAATGGGTCTTTTTTGAATAAATGAATGGAGTGTTCAAGCGTGGATGATCTATGGTTCTTGTTTCCCATTATGCCCTGGATGCCCTCCCTACCTTCACACTCTTTGTGACCTCAGCAAATGGAAACAGAATTCTATCAGTTCACCATGTTTCCAGTCATCCAGGTCTGTGCCTGCAGGGCCAAGGCTAACTATCCCTTTCTCTCCTGCTTCGTACAGGATTGGTCTCTAGGATCTGCCTAATTTCTCTTCCCATTTTCACTTGAGTCAGCAAACCCTCATCATGTCATGTGTGCATGTTGGCAAAAGGCCCCAGTCAAGAACTCTGCCTCTAGACCCCTGCTTCAAGCAGACACATCCCGATCATGGCCTCCAGGTTAATCCTCCTAAAACAGCACGTTCACATTAGTACTCCCAGACTTCTCAGTTTCTGTAACATTCCCAGATTCTAGTTTCTCCAGAATGTGAATTTACTGTTCTTACCCAAGTTCATGTCTCAGTATTCCCCAATATAAATGGCCAGTTCTTACTGACTTGGTCATGACATTCTGCCAAAATCAAAGTACCAGTTTCTCTGAAAAGTCTTCAGAAGGTTTCATACAAAACATGAATCTTTAACAAAGACTTGATACCCTTTTTTTAATAATAATTATGAAATTGTTACTACTAACCAAAGGGCCTAGAAATCTTTAGCAGAAAATGATTAAAGCATAACTGGTATGGGTTATGTGTTGGGGTAAGAAATCAGCCCATGAAAGGAAGGTATTATGTGTGAAGTTTGATTATAAAGCAGTGTCATGCCATAGAGTGACGATGGATGAATCCAGCAAGCAAATGCATCTTGCCACCAACCTGGCTCCTTTTCCTTGTTCCTGACCTGTATAGCAGCAGTGTGTCAGGGTATATAGTTACACAAACAAAACAAGACACAGCATGATACAGATTGTTGTGACCAGTTTGTCTAGTCCTAGGAACCTGGAGATGAGGCCAGCCAGGAGGAAGAGTCACAAACACAAAGAGTTGGATGAGGCTTTTGGGCTTCCTGGGCCTCTTTGATTGAATCCCTTTGCTAATTTAGGATCACTTGTTAGCAAGAGATCCATGTTGCCTCCCTGTGATTAACAGCCATGTTTTATTACTATCTGTCTTTGTATGGTTTGATTTGTGGGCTTATTCTTATCCCCTCAGATATATTTCACCCGTGGAAAGTTGAAAGACAATCATCTATTTAACATGAAATAGGCAAAGACTAAGGAGACCAGAAAAGCCATAGTGAATATTAGCTGTCATCACATGGAAGAGATGAGAGACTGTGTCAGATATATATTTAAAAAGCTTTTTTCCATCCAAAAAAAAAAAAAAAAAAAACAACCCAGAGTCCTTGGGTAAAGTTCTGAGGGGCTATGGAAGAACTTGTGTGGGTCCTACCTATCTGAAAACATCTTGGGCTTTTACTAAAAAAGCACATTCTCTGCCATGAATTGCTAAAGCCGAGCTTTGATGCTGGCCTAGAAGGGCTGTAGAAAGACCCTAGCATTCTAGTGCAGAGGCTGGAATTCTGGAGTCTTAAGTCTTTTAAGTTTTAAGTTTTTCCAAGCCTCCTGCGTTTCCCATTCTAAGCATCTTTAATGTGCCTTACTTGTCCTGTAATGTTCCTTACTTGTTCAGCCTGATGCTGAAGTGAGCATACAGTAATCATTACAAATTATTATTGACTGGCAATAGGTGTTCAGTAAGATTTCAGTTGGATGAATGGATATTACTCTATATAAATAAACAAAAATTTCAAAATAAGTAATCTTCCAGTAAAATCATGTAATTCATTCCAGAACCCAGAATTAATGACTTTGGGGTTATTCACTTTCGTTAGAAGAGCCAGAATATGCTTCTTCTCTGGGTGCTGTTTATCAAGAGAGTTTGTACCTTCTCAGGCACTACTATGTGATTTTATATGAGTTGATATTTGTGATGGCATTGTAAGATTGACTGAGCCCTCGTCATGGTGTCCTGCTGCTGTCTGTCACATGTGGTGGGGTTTGCTTTTCAGCTGGGGATGGTGTACTGGGGCCTAATGCCCCACAATTACATATGCTTTAGAAGGAAATCAACAATCACAGGGGGGAGATGGTGATGTCACCAGCATGGAACCCTTGAATCTCACCTTTGTAGGGCTTTCAGCTGAGACTTTAGTGGAGTGCACCCAAAGCTGAGTTCCTGGAAGCTGGCCTTGAGGCTATCAGCTTCTCTCCTATGCTTCAAAGGCTCAGGGATCCATTTCATCCTCTAGGGAAGGGGTAACCATGACAACGTTTATGTTATATGGTCTGTCAGGATGAGAGGAAGCAAGAGGCAAAGAAGGTCTGTTAGGGCTGCCTTGTGATGGGACCTCATGCCTAGTTCACTCTAAGTGGGCAAGGTAATGAGTCTCCACCTCAGTCTGGAACCTAAAGCCATAATCATATTTATAATAATACTCTGGAATGTACTGAAGACTAAGGAAATGGCTCTTTTTTGTTGGTATCTGATGCACTCAGGTGGTCCCTTGGCAAAATCTGTAATGCCCACCTTCTCCCTGCCTCTGCTTTCAGCACCCCCACCCCAGATTAAATGCTAGGACCTCATGGGAATGTTTCCGATTGCCCTGTGGCACATAAATGTTCCTCTGCTGCCCCTGAAGCATTTTAGCATTTTGCTTGCATCGTTCTTTCATCCCTGTCTATGGGGGCCTGTCCTCTGAGAGCTTTCTGGCTGATGACTAATGAGCATTACCTCTTCCCTAGGCCACTGGTTAACTACAGAGAGGGTGTTACCTCTCCCCTGGTATTTGCCTTCAAATGAGTGTTCTCTCGGGGAACCAAGGAATCTTGAAGATATACTGGAATAAGTTTCATATGATAGGATATCCAGAAGGGGATTTCTTTTTTTTTCTTTTCTTTTCTTTTCTTTCTTTCTTTCTTTCTTTTTTTTTTTTTAGAATTTGAATTTTAATATATAGCTTGAAAATGATTGCTGCTTCTTGCTCCCAAACTAGAAAACCTAGTTGGCTACTTGGCCCTGACTCTTTCCATATCCCTCTGATTTATAAACCCGTTGGGCAGCACCATGTTTCCCTAGTGACTCTGCCGCACAGCTTGGACTCAGCATTAACTCCTCCTTTCCCCACGAACCGGCCATCTGAAAAGTATTTTCTGTTTCACTCCTTCAGTAACTGGTCCTTTCTTCCCAACCTGTGTGGAATCCCTCCATCCAGCCTACCCTCACTGCCCCAATTTTTCCCGGATCTGACCTGCCCTCCCTCCAGTGAGCCATAAAACTGATGCTGCCCTTGTCTTCTGCAAGGCTGACGTGCTCATGCCCTTCGCTGCCTAGCAATTTGCCCCATCCCCCCAAATGCTACAGAGTGAACCCCTTGCTCTGTGAATCATTCCATGTGGGGGCTTCTCAGGTCTGACTCCATGTTTCCAAGTTCATTTCCCATTTCTCTGCTGTACATACACAAATGCGTACACGTTCTACAAACACACACTTGCATAGACACACACATGCACACACACACACGTATATATACACAAGTATATTCCCATACAGTTGCGTACACATGTACCTAGACACACATATACTACAGACATAAACTCACTCTCACATATCTCTTCTTTGAACCATACACTTTATACTTGCCAGTTTTCTCCTGAAATACCTTTTATCCCCATCTCTGGTAGAACAGCCACAGAAGTTCAGTTTAGATGTTACCTATTTCATAAAGCCCCCACTAATTCTCTTCCAATATGATGCTACCCCATTTCCTAAACTCCAAGGGAGGGTTGGAGAGGGGTGGCTTACTGTGTATTGGGTATTTGCTTGAAAACAGTGTATTTAGCATACATCTAAAAATTATTTTTTTCAATAGTCCAAGCCAATACTACTGTCCTCATTTTGAAGATGAGCAAAGAGACTCTAAGCAATTGGGTCAATTTCTTCCTCTCTCTCTCTCTCTTAGACATCACTCAGCTTGTAAATGGCAGGGGTAGTGTTAGAATCTTGTTGTGTATTTATTTATTTATTTATTTATAACTCAAATCTCCACTTTTTCTCCTTTTCCATGGGGCCTTGCTAAAGCCCTTTGAAAGATTTGTAATGCAGTATTTTTGTCTCTCTAATTAAATATGTCACCTTTCCCTGTGTCTTATCTCCTTTAGATCTCCCAGTGTGTAAGGTCAGTGACTTGCCCACAGCACAGACTTATGAATCTATGCTCTTGAGAAGTAACTGAAGTTCACACAGCACTTCATTATGATTATATGTTTAGCTCTATGTTGAGCTAAAATATGGGTCTTTCCAGCCTATTCCAAGGATTGTTCTGGGGAGCACCTAAATTTTTCTGAGATGGTGAACATGGAATCATTTTATAAACTACAAAGCATGATACACACTCTGTTCAACAGACATTTATTAGGCATCTAATATTGCTAGAGGCACAAAAGGAGACATGATCTCTGATGTCAAAGAGATTACATTCCAGGAAGAGTCAGAGATGCAGATAATCTCAATATACTGTGAAGTGTATGACCACTAAGGTATGACTGCACTACGAAGGCTGGTGAATGGGGAAAGGGTGGTCAGGGAAGGTGTGTCTGGTGCTGGAGGATGGACAACATTGACAGAACCTTGGAGGATAAGATGGGAAACAATTCCTGCAATGGGGTCAACAGGTGAGCCTAGGGATGATTCTTATTTATTGAAGGCATAAATAAATTAATGCCTGGAAGGACTCTGCCTCCATGCAAGGTGATGACTAAAGTGACCCACACAGACCCCTCTGATGATTTTCAAAATCCAGCTAGGAACCATCTTCTCCCAAAACTTTCCCTTGACTTTGCTCCACCAAATCCTATTCCACTGGAATTTATACAGAACTTTTGGCACTCACTGTACAACTGTTTTCATTTTCTTTAAACAAGTTAACAGTGATAAATACGTGTGATTTGCTATGATTTATTTAAACAACTTTGCAAGGTGGATATTACCATTTGCATTTTAGAGACTCTTTGAACCACTGAGGCCCAGAACGATTAAATAACTGCATCAAAGTCAGACAGCCAAATAGTGTTACAGCCAGACCTACGCAGCCAGCAAGGAATGTGCTCTCTACCTTGTGAGCTGATGCACGGGACCAGGCAGGAACTTCAGGGTCAAGAGGAAAAGTGGAGGGGTGGCTCAATTAGTCATTGTTTTAGGATAACGACCTCTGTAGTCAGTGGAAAGGTCAGACAGTTTTAAAGAGGACCAGCGAGTGTCACTTCTTTCTTCTCAAGATAATTGTTTCTGAAGTCAAAGAGGGAACTTTATTCCCCTTCAAACTTTCGAGTTCCCCCTACAAGCCTCAACACCCTTCCCCCAACTCCAATTATCACACAGTTTTCAAGACACTGAAGCTTGACTTTCGGGTTAAGTATAAGGCAAAGGCATAGATTCATGTCTGATTCCTCTTAGACCTCTATTGGGCCTGGCAGAGTGTTATCACAAACTAGAGGGCCAATTAAAATTTGAAGAGTAGTTGGATGGAAGAATGACATGAATGATCTTTAGGTCTCAGTAGCATAGGTGATTTTCTGTGAACGCACCCCTGTATCTGTAGCCACCGCCTCCACACCCCAGAATGCATCCAGTATAACCATGACTTTCAACTCCCTGATCAAAACTCACCACCTCCAGAAAAGCTTCCCTCATCAGCCTAGACTTTTTCTTACCTGTTCAGTCACATTTCTTACCATTGTTTGCCTGGAACTTTTCCTTTCTTCTCTACCTCTTTTCTGTTCCCTTTAAACATTTTGCTCCAATCTTACTGAATTACTGCAGACCTTCCATGAGCCTTTGGGGTGCTCCTTCTTTGGGATGGAACACGCTGCTATCTTTCTCTCTCTCCTTTTCACCAGGTAAATCCTTTTCTACCTTTAGGTCTCAATCTAGAAGCCTTCCCTGATGCTTTTGTCCCAAGTCTGAGTTACATGGTCCTTACCTGAACTCTCAGGACCCACAGACATCTTTGCCCCTAATTGCCTATTTGTGCTTCCATTTCCCCATTAAATGGTAGGCACCTTCAGAGCAGGGAACTTAATTTATGGTCCCAGTAACCAGGGCAATGTTTGGCACATACTCAGTGCTCAACATATAGCTACTGAAGTAATGGATGGATGGATGGATGGATGGATGACTACAACTAAACTGTGTTTATGTGTGAGTGTGGGTGCCGCTCCATTTGGGTAATGCCTTTTCACAGAAATGCTGCTCTCAAGACATGAAATTGACTGAGTAAGAAGATATGAAAGATGCTTATGAGGCTTCTATGTAATTTTAATGGGCCTTTTATGTATCCTACTTCGTTAATAAATGAAAGAATGGAGTACTCCAGCATCTTTTATCTCCCATCTGTATTCAAATTCAACAGAAATTTCCCCCAATAAAATTTGAGAGTAAATTAATGATTTTCATTTTCTCAGAAAATCCATTTTTCCCTGAATGGATAGACTGCTGACCCAACACATAAGTGTGATTTCCTGCTTAATAATGGGTACTAGCTGATGTGGTGCACTGGAAAATGATCTTTGGTCTTATGAATCTGTGGGCTTTGGGTTCAGTGGGGTTATCCTCTCTGTAGGGACAGGTGTGCAGTCATGATGCAGGTGCTCCTGCTCTGGGGTCACTGCTCCTATGGCCCAGTCAGTTCTTGTTGGCTTGACCTTCTCAGTCAGCCCATGGTGTGCAGGGGCTCAGCTTAACCTATTGAGTGACTATCCTCTTTGCTGTCTTTCAGCTGTGGGTAGCTCAGTCTGGCTACATAGGAAACTGGCTTTGAGGGCTTTCCAGTGTAGGTTTTTGTAAGCATTTGAATATGTGTGATAGCCAATAGGTTTAACAAATGTGCTTCTGGAGGACACAGAGAAAAGGGTGAAGTAGGTTGAGGAGCGGGGCCACAGATCCCTGTGAGGGAAGGGTAGGTCAGAAGGCTGCCCAGGAATGCTGGGTACTCCGGAGAACAGACAGAAAGTGCATTTCCCATGTGGGATGTGAGAGTTTGTGAGAGGCCCACAGGGAAATGCACCAAAGCCCAAGGCTCTGGAGGCAGCCTGTGGCGAGAAGGGGAACCCTAGCAGAGGCGATGGAGTAGACCAGGAACCTCTCCAGATGTTGCAGGGTCCTCATTCTACCCTGAGCTTGGAGCTGCATTCAGTGAGGTGGGGTTCTGGCAGAGGGATGGGAACTATGCCCAACAGGGATGTACAAACCAAACCATTTGTGGGCAGAATGCCACTGTTGTTAACACCTAACAATTAGCAAATGCTGGCTACAGGCCAGTTATATGCAAGTTCTAGCAGGAAAAAAAGTGAAACTAGTTATAAGGTCTATTTACAGAAGGGTAGGAGGATAAAGGGGAAATCATGCAGGACAGTGCAGTATTCTGTGGGGGTAGTAATAGTCAGGAACTTACCACCCTTGACCTGAAGGAGCAGAGGTGGGGAGCTATCACTAGACCCTGGAAAAAGAAAGTTGTGTGGAGGGGGCATTTTGACAGCTGCTGTGATGTTTGGTTGAGGGATGCAGCCAGCCTGAGGTCACCATGGAGGGAGGGAGCCAGGACAATAAACACCCCTCAGATCTCTGTCCCATGTGTGCCATTAGCTAGACCCACTCAGAAGCCAGAGGGCAAGGGATCCCATTAATACAGTTAGTGTAGGTCAATTTCTTGGGGTGCGGACCAAGCAAGATAGAGGGATGCAGTGTGGATTTGGAGGGGAAATGGGAAATAGTCTATATGCATGTACTATCTCATTTAATCCCCACAGTAATTCCACTAGGAGGGCAGTATTATGCCCATTTTACAGGTAACGACACTTGCACAGAGAGGTTAAACGACTTGCCCAAATATACACAGTAAGTGGTGGAACCAGGCTTTGAACACGGGCAGATTTCCTCTGGGGCCTGACCAGTTATCACTACTTTAAGAAATCAGCTACTGAACGTATTCCTTTTGGGGGGACAAAATGTTTTCTTTTCTTTTTTTTTTTTTTTTTTTAACATTTCTGAATAATATGCTTTTGAACATGTCAGACTCGTCTCAGTTGAGTTTGGGTTTGCCTTTATCTGGGCCTGGCTCTCCAGGGGCTGGAGGTAGCAGGTACGAGTGCAGGAACAACCCTCTTGGTTTAGAATCTTGGTGGGAATTGGGGTTGTGCACTGCTTGAGTTGAGGCACATGGGAAGAAGAGATACCACCAGTGAGAATCAAGTGGAGTGAAGAGAACTGACAATCATGCCCTAGGTGTCCCTAACTTTGTAGTTCATTGATTGGTAGTAACAGGTTATAGCGGATTCTACTGTGCACTGATATTCCTCCTTCTGGACTGGTAGACAGATTTCTAAGACGACAAGGAAGATTCCCAGGCACTGGTATGCACACACCTTTCTCCTAAGTTTGTCCCCTTCTTAAAGGCAGACTGTACCTGATTGGCTGATAGAGTACAGAGTCTTGAGTCCCTTGCCTCCATCTGAGAGGCCATCCCAGGTTTAGAGCTGCCTGTAGGATGGTCTGGAGTCACTGCTACATCACACTTTAACTTCTCTCTCTACCCAGTCCTGCTTTCCTCCCTCTCTCACAGATGGTTTTCCTGAGAGTATGTCCCAGTAAGCTTTTGCATGCAAATCCCCATTGCAGACTCCTTCCACGTGGAAGCAGGTTTACGGCAATGCACTAGGTAAATGTGGAATGGTGGTGGAGAAGCAAGAGGAGTCTTGTCTAAAAGGAGGCCCTCTGGGGGGGGAACAGACTCCTACAAGGAGCAGTAAAATAACAATGTTAGGCTACTCATGGTAAAGGGCCAGCATTTGTAGCCCAGACGTAGAGGGACCAAGTATTTCAGTTATCCCAGCCCAGACTCTATCTGTTACTCTGGTGGTTATAATTAATAGGTACCTGTTTGACTCTCAAAAGTGCAAATTATATGGCCAGTGTTCCCAGATTCCATGGGTTTATGGGAATGCAGAGGATAGAGGGGCCAGCTTGGGGAGGGGTGGGCTGAAGATAGAGAAGTCTACATAAAGTGGCCTCTGAGCTAGACTCTGACAGATGAGCAGGAATTTTGTTACATAGAAATAGCCAGGTATCCCTGTAGATGGAAAAGGTAGAAAAGCACAGACAGAGAAGGACAGATAGGGACACGTGTGTGGAAGAAATGGGGAGCAGTGGCAACAGCAGCAGGAGGAGGAGGAGGCTTTCATAGTTGGAATGACATAAGGAGCTTGTTAATGGGTGTCATTTTATGAGTATATAAAACAAGGAAATTGGTGCACATTGGCCATAGAGGAGATGAGTGCCCACATACAGAATCATGCGACATTTCCTCATACGTCTTGGGGAAAATCAAAAGGAGAAAGGGAACAGATGGCTCACCTCCCACTGCCTGAGGCCAGACCATTTCGCTTATTTGGGCAGCACTATGCTTTTGTCTCTAACTCAGTTTGCTTATCTGTCCTGTGAAGATGCCTTTGGGGATCGGTGATGAAAATCACGATGTTGATGGTAATGACCATCCCTTACTTCTGCAGCCCTTGAAATGCTTTCAAACTCGTTCACACTCATTATTTCATTTCATGTGATCCAAGATTCTCTTTTGTCTGCATCACTGTCCTATGTAATAAAAGGCAAGGCAGGTATTGGCTTTTCTGATTCCAACCGAAGAGTTAAAGTCATTGGTTGAAAGGATTCTCCAGGGTAACAGTTGTGGAGCTCAAATGAGAACGTGGCTGTGGTGGCTCCTACAACAGTGGTCTTCCCCCCACATCATGAGAAGATAATGGTGGATTTTTGCCCACGGTGGCCCGAAAAACCCACCACTGCATTGATTCTTTCTTTGGCTTTGCTTCCTGGATTTGGGGTGCCCGTTAGACCCTCCATTGAATGACATCCTCCACCCTGACAGATCCACACAACAGAGTTTGCTGAAATTACCCTGAAAGATTTCTGTGGAGGTGCATGGAGGTTGTAGCTCTTCTGAGAAAATAGTATTATTTCATTTCAGCTTGGACAGGACTATTAAAAGAAGAATAGTTTTAGTTAGGGCCCGCTATACACTACCTCTGATCTTGACCACAGCCCTGCAAAGGAAGGAGTGTGAAGCTTCTATGAGGAAACTGAAGTTAGAGTATTGCAATCCCTTGCTGATGGTATTGGTCAAGCTAGGGATTGGACATGATTCTGCCTGTGTGCACATTCAACATCTTTTCTGATGAGCCACTTTGGCTACCTGGACTCCAGTGGTTTCAGTGAGAGTCAAGGTAAGGACCCCCTAGAGCTGTGACCCTTTTTGCAGGCATAGACTCCTTTGAGAACATGATATTTTAGTTAGAGACCTTCTCCTTAGAAATATGCATATTTATCCAAAATTTTGTATGAAATTTCAAGTGACCAGTGGGCTGCCAAAGCTGGTCTGGTGGTCTTCAGGTTTAGGAGCTCCTGCCCTAGGAAAGGATAAAATTCAGGAAAACAGGAGTGGAAGAGTTTCAGTAGCTCACATGGCCACCCAGAGCGTCTCATTTTTAAGCCCATCTCTGCTAGGGCTTAAAGGGTTTGGGTCTTTGTCTTAATAAAACAGGTTATTACCTCAAAGGCTATTAAAGCAGCAGGAAAGAAGGCTGAGCCAGCTGCTGGGCAGAGTGGCAATCCACTTTATTCTCTCCAGCAAACTCAAGTTCCAGAGAAGTCTCAATCGGGCCACTAAAGTTTTGTTATTTCAGAGTGTGAAATTTTGGGCAGTAACGAGGCTTGGACATTTTCTATGACTCATGCACCCTCCCTTCCCCTCTCCCCCTCTAGATTGACTATCTGAAAACAGTCAATGTAGAGTCCAGTTTTCCTGGATCAGGCTTCTGTCCCAAGGCTGTGTCAAGATGATGAAATACATCAAATTGAAAAACAGTGGAGAGGGCTTTTTAGGACATCTTAAAACTGACTTGTATCAATTTTTAAGATGGCCAGAAAAAAAACTCTATCTGACTATGAAGAATCTACTCACATCAAATTACAGTTCCAAGATCAGATTTTAAAAGATTTAGATACATATTAAATATGTATTTACATTAAATATTTAAATATTTCTATGGGCACTCCCTACTACCTCTTTCTCCCAGGCTTCGTACACCAGTGTATCTCCTACTGCTTCTGGATAAGGATCCTTGGTCCCATTCCGGTCTGTTTTCTTATTCTGCCTCTGAAAGTGTCATCCCCCAACCATCTAGAGCTCCCCTGCCCCTTCTGCTAACCAATTCCCCTCTATCCATTGTGAAACAAGAAAGGCCTGGGCAGTCTGTAGATCTGGTGTGCCTCCTACTTTCCACCTCACTGAGCCTAGCCTCATTTGCAATACAATGTTGTATTATTGTATGATATACATTAAATGATATAATATATGTAAAAAAAAAACGCATTTGTAACTACTCTCAGCTTCCCTCCTCAAGGCAGAGCAAGTACTGCCTCCTGCAGAAGCTTAACCCAGAATTGTATTTCTCCCTCACTCTTGGTCTGCTTGAGCTGCCATCACAAAATGATGCAGGCAGAGTAGTCTATACGACAGAAATGTATTTTCTCATTGGTTTGGAGGCTGGAAGTCCCAGGTCAAGGTACAGCAGTGCTGATTTCTGGTGAGGGCTCTTTTCCTGCTTTGCAAATGACCACATTCTCACTGTGTCCTCATATGGCCTTCCTTAGTGCATGCACATAGAGACAGGAGAGAGAGAAAGAAAGATTTCTCTGGTGTCTTTTTTAAAAATAATGATGCTAATACCTCAGGGCCCACTTCTCTAACCTCAACTACCACCTTACTCCAAATACAGCCATGCTGGGGATTAGTTAGGGCTTCAACATATGAATTTTAGTGGGGTACACATACATTCTAGTCTATAACACCCTCCAGTGTAGAAGCTCCTTGGCACTTACGACAAACACCCTCACATTTTATTGACTGATTGATTTTTAAATATTTATTTAAATTCCAGTGTATTCATTTCAGGTGTACAATATAGTGTACATGACACTCCTTAATCCCCGTTACCCATTCCCCCACTTACATCCCCTCTGGTAACCATCAGTTTGTTCTCTACAGTTGAGAGTCTGCTTCTTGGTTTGCCCCTCTCTCTCTCTCTTTATTCCCTTTGCTCATTTATTTTGTTTCTTAAATTCCACGTGAGTGAAATCGTATGGTATTTGTTTTTCTCTGATTTATTTCACTTAGCATAATACTCTCTAGCTCTATCCACATCATTGTAAATGGCAAGATTTCATACTTTTTTATGGCTGAGTAATATTCCTTTGCATATATATACATATATATATATGTATATATATACCACATCTCCTTTATCCATTCATCAGTTGATGGACATTTGGGCTCTTTCCATAATTTGGCTATTGTCAATAATGCTGGTATAAATGCAAACACTGGGGTGCATGTATCCCTTTGAATTAGTATTTTTGTATTCTTTGGGTAAATACCTAGTAGTGTGATTGCTGGATTGTAGGGTAGTTCTATTTTTAACTTTTTGAGGTACCTGCGTACTGTTTTCCAAAGTGTCTGCACCAGTTTGCATTCCCATCAACAGTATAAGAGAATTCCTCTTTCTCCACATCCTCGCCAACACCTGTTATTTCTTGTGTTGTTTCTTTTTACATTTTTTAATTTTTTTAAATCTTTTTTTTTTTTTTTAAAGATTTTATTTATTTATTAGAGAGAGAATGAGAGACAGAGAGCACGAGAGGGAAGAGGGTCAGAGGGAGAAGCAGACCCCCTGCTGAGCAGGGAGCCTGGTGCGGGACTCGATCCCAGGACTCCAGGATCATGACCTGAGCCGAAGGCAGTCGCTTAACCAACTGAGCCACCCAGGCGCCGTAAATTTTTTAAATCTTTTTTTAATTTAAATTCAATTAGCCAACATATAGTACATCGTTAATTTTTAATGTAGTGTTCAGTGATTCATTAGTTGTATATAACACCCAGTACACATCAGATCACGTGCCCTCCTTAATACCCATCACCCAGTTACCCCATCCCCCCACCCCCTTCCTTCCACAACCCTCAGTTTGTTTCCTGGAGTCAAGAGTCTCTCATGGTTTGTCTCCCTCAATGATTTCTTCCCATTCAGTTTTCCCTTCCTTCCCCTATGGTCCTTATATTCCACATATGAGTGAAACCATATGATAATTGTGTTTATCTGATTGACTTATTTCATTTACCATAATAACCTCCAGTTCTATCCACGTTGGTGCAGATGGTAGGTATTCATCCTTTCTGATGGCTGAGTAATATTCCATTGTATATATGTGTTATTGATTTTAGCCATTCTGACCAGTGTGATGTGATATCTCATTATGGTTTCGATTTGTATTTCCCAGATGGTCAGTGATGTTGAGCATCTTTTCTTGTGTCCATTGCCCATTTGGATGTCTTCTTTCGAAAAATGTCTATTCATGTCTTCTGTCTATGTTTTATTTGGATTATTCATTTTTTTGGTTGTTAAGTTTTAAAAGTTCTTTATAGGGGCGCCTGGGTGGCTCAGTTGGTTAAGCGACTGCCTTCAGCTCAGGTCATGATCCTGGAGTCCCAGGATCGAGTCCCGCATCAGGCTCCCTGCTCAGCAGGGAGTATGCTTCTCCCTCTGACCCTCCCCCCTCTCATGTGCTCTCTCTCTCTCATTTTCTCTCTCAAATAAATAAATAAAATCTTTAAAAAAAAATAAAATAAAAGTTCTTTATATATTTTGGATACTAACTCTTTATAGGATATGTCATTTCCAAATATCTTTTCCCATTCTGTAGGTTGCCTTTCAGTTTTGTGAATTGTTTCCTTTGCTCTGCAGAAGCTTTTTATTTTCATGTAGTCCTAATAGTTTATTTTTGCTTTTGTTTCCCTTGCATCAGGGAACATATCTAGAAAGAAGTTGCTATGGCCAATGTCAAGAAGTTATTGCCTGTGTTCTCCTCTAGAATTTTAATGGTTTCCTGTATCACATTTAGATCTTTAATCCATTTTGGATTTATTTTTGTGTATGGTGTAAGAAACTGGTACAGTTTCATTCTTTTGCATGTTGCTATCTGGTTTTCCCAACACCATTTGTTGAAGAGACTCTTTTTCCCATTGGATATTCTTTCCCACTTTGTGGAAGATTAATTGACCATATAGTTGTGGGTTCATTTCTGGGTTTTCTGTTCTGTTCTATTGATCCATGCGTCTATTTTTGTGCCAGTACCATACTGTTTTGATCACTATAGCTTTGTAATATAACTTGAAGTCCTGCATTGTGATGCCTCCAGCTTTGCTTTTCTTTTTTAGGTTGCTTTGGCTATTCGGGTCTTTTGTGGTTCCATACAAATTTTAGGATTGTTTTTTCTAGCTCTGTAAACACCCTCATGCTTTAATATTTAAACATTTCCCATTGCCGGCCTACATGAAATGTGTATTTTCAGCTAAGACAGCAAGCTTCTGAAGATAGAGACTTGTTTCTTCTTTTTATGTATGACTGGTATGTGACAGGGTACTTCTTAGGGTTAATAAGTACTAGCTAATGAACTAGCTGGCTGCTTTGTTGGCATGACGCCAACTGATTTGACCTTTGTTTTATGAAACTGTGGTGATGCCATGAGTGGATGTATTACTTGGGATTGGCTAGATTATGCATTAGTAACAAATAATCCCCAAATCTCAGTGACTTGGAACAAAAAAATGTTCTTTTTCTTCATGCTATGTACCCATGATGGAACACTGGGTGAGGAGGGTTTATTCACTGTAGCACCCCGGACCCCAGACAGACACCATCCTGAACAGAGGGAAGAGAGAGCACTGTAGGGCCTGGCATCAGTAATAAAATGCTCACTGGTCACAGTTCATTAATCAGAACTAGTTACAGAACTAGAACCCCATCCAGCCCCAGGGGCGGGGCAGGAAGTACAATCCTACCATGAGTCCAGAACATGGAGAGCTGGAAATACTCGACGAATGTCCCTAATGACCACCACAGTGGAGAAATAGATGTTCAGGTTTCCAGGAAGCAGAACAGTTGACAATCATTTCATAATATTTATCTTTGATACCACTGGGAGACTGGCTGCAACTTTCTTCTCCTCCTTTTTCATGTAGAATCAGCCAAGAAGTTTCACACCCTCTGTGAAGCCTGGATTGCCAGCTCAGAGTTGCAGCTCGTTGCAATTAGAGGGAACCTTACTTTCCATCTAATCTGGGGACTTATCCAATGACCCTGAGAGATCCTAGGAGTGATTCCATAGGGCTGTCTCCAGGGAGGGCTGTAGGAAGGGCTCTGGTCAGAGTAGGAGAGACCCTGGACCCCAGCTTTGCTTCCTCTCTGCCTGACTTAACATGTAGGGCTTCTTTGTTTTAGATATATCTTTGAAAACATAAATGGTGCTACAGAAAGCAATTGAAACCCATGAATGTAGTCCAACCACTCAGGACATAGATGATTCTCCAACATTGTTTCTAAAACCTCAAGCCAGGCTTTATGGACTGAAATGATACCTGCCTCTGTAATGCCTGGCACAGAGTCTGCCCTTCACTTCAGGGAGTTCCCTCCTGCTCTTGATGACTGCTACCTAGCTCGATTTCAGGCTGCTCTCCTTGCCTGGAGAGCTGCATGCACACACATTGGGCTGCCCCTCTCTGATGGAGCTGTGAAGCAGCCCATTAGCATTGCAAACAGAGGTACCTCCTCTCTGCTTGGAGGCCAGTCCTCAGCTTGTTTGGACCAATATATTATGCAAAGTAAACTAAGGGGGGATTAGAATATTTTTGTCTGCTGTGTCTCCAAAATCGCAGAGTCCCAAAATGCTTAAGATCCTTTTAAAGTTGTTTTCCTTTTGTTCCTTTAAAAACTCTCTTTCTGAGTAAGCTGAGGACTGATGAGCTGTCCCCAAACTGCAGCACTTACATGCAAATATGGGAGAGTGACAAAGACCTTGATTACAGCTTCATTTGCTTTATGCAAGATTCCAAAGCCAGTTAAAGCCACAGAAAACACAAGTACTGGACTCCAACAAGTGACAATGGAGCCAGCGGGGCTGCCAGGCAGGCCCTCTGTGCAGTCACACTCCCCCTTCCATGGAGCAGCCCTGGCTCTAGCCTGGTAGAGGGCCCTCAGTGGCTCCATGCATGCTGTCCTCACACAGAACGTCTTCTCTTCCTGCTGCCTGGGGGCTGAGACACTAGCATTGGTATTTCATCCCTTGGGTTCGGAGTTCAGTTCTCTTGTTGAAATGCCTCTCTCACCAGGAGGACACCAACTTCAAGCTGTCATCAGGTATGGTCTCCTCAGCGAGAATGAGTGTGTGACGGCAAGTGTCCCAGTGTGAGAGCGAGGGGTGAGTCAGGGCTCTGAGGGATTGATGACTGGGGGTTGAGACACTCAGTTGGGAATGGGTGGGCTAGGCAAGATTGACTTCAAAAGTTGAAACTGGTCAAACCCCTTGATTTGGGGGTCACTAGGCCCCATTGTTTTAATGGAAGAATAGCAAGTAAGTACCAACTTTTTTCTCAAAATCTAGTTATAGTAAACTCAGGAATCTTACTGAGTGAAGACTGGGGGCTAAAGAACAAGGGGGTACATGCACTTGGACTTGTCACCACCAAAGATGTCAGTTCATTAATTGAATTAAATACATGACCAAAGACCAGCCACGCCACACATACCTTCTCTAATGAAAGTATGCAAAACCCACAGCGACTCCTCTTGATTTATTAAATCAAATTGTTCAACTCAGTCAGTAAAGGTGAAAGCCCCTGAACTGAGAAGAGTACTTCTGCTTTAAGACTAAACTAGTCCAGGTAGGAAAAGGTAACAACTGCTTTATTAAGCTTAATGTCAGGAAAACAGGCAGCTAAAGGATGGTAACCAGGGGCCTGGGGCCTGGGGCCAGACCAACAGCTCTCCAGCCCTTGCCCCCTGCCTGGCCCACAGCCAGGACTGCTGATGCTTTTCTAGGTGTGAGAGCACTATATAAATGAATGGACAAGTGAGTGGTGGTAAGGGCAGCAGGGTGGCTCTCTGACCCTCAAACACTGCAGATGCCCCTCTTGTTCTTTACCCTCAGACTTCACCAGGAAGAGTCCTAACTCTACCAGAAATAGATTTGGAGAAAAGAAATGGATTTGCCACTCTGCTGCCAGAAGAATGGGGCCTAGTGACAGCAGACTGAGTTGGCTGCCTAGGAGGGCCTCAGTAAATGTTTGCCAAGAGTGGGGTTTGCTCGGTATCATCCATTAAGACATTGTAAGTGTCTCTTTGTCCATAACTTGTCATTGATGAACATGACCTTGTGGACTTGGAGTCCAGGTGTGTGTATTGGTAAAGGACAGGGGGACAGGGAGAACAGTGCCACTTCATAAAGAGACCCTGGTGAGGGGACAGAGGCCAGTCGGCATAAGGACAGCATGGGCCTCAAACAGAAGGACATGTGGGGATCATAAGCACTCTTTCCTGAGTGCCCCTCACAAGCTTTGCAGCCTGGAATTCAGTGATGGGCAAACAGACGGCTCACTCCTTCTCTGGTCCTCTCTTCCTCTGGACCATGGGGTCATCTGCAGTTTTGTTTTAAACTTCAACAGGAAGCTGACCTCCCTAACATGGTGTGAGTGTCTGCCATTCTGAGGGTCTTGGGTGTTTATAGAACCCATGAGCCATGGCGTAACTGGGTGGCTGAGCCACTAGGGGCCTGGAGCAGCTTCCCTGGCCTCCCACAGCCCATAATGTGAATGAACAATGCAATTTATAATAATTTATAATAATCCTTGAATTATAACTCCAACTTACAAATACTCAAACTAGCTCAAGATAAATATAAAATAGTAATTCCTATGATTGTCTTCTCCTTCTTCATCTTCCTCCTCCTCCTATTATTATTATTACTAATAGTAATTGTAGTAGTAGTAGTATTTTACTGCTGAGGCACTGAGTATTTTTGGAATCCTGCTTACTGAGTCCTCTCATCTCTGCCCTCTTCCTCAAACATATTCCAGCCTTTTGTCCCTAAGCTTATATTCCTGTAGTCTATGCTTTTGGAAGAAGCATTTACTGGGGGAGGAGAGTTGTTCTGGCAACTATTTCTATTACACAATTGATTATACTCTTATGCCACATCTTCCCAGTGACCACGATTAGCCTCTTCTTTAGGGCTTATCTCTCACCTCAGATACCCTTATTGTATTCTTAACATGATAATAATTGAAGGACATCTGTTTTCCTCACTTCCAAATCAGTGGCAGCACCAAGATTGGGCTGAGAGACCTATAGTCTTCCATTATCTCCATAAGCTATACCAAAAGTTACTGCAAATCAATAGAAATTATAAGTGAACACAGTATTCTTGCAGAGCAATTGGAATTTCAAAACAGGACCCTCTAGTGACTCCTTCTAACTGGACTGCAATCCCCAACTCCTACCATAGTTTCTGTTACCCTTTATTATGTTTCCTTATGGGTTTTTATGATACCTGAGATTCTTTGCGATTTACTTTGTAATAAATGTCCTTTAAGAGATGTGTGCATTGTCACTGGGGTGAAACATTCTGTCTCATATTCACTGACACATAAACAGGGATTGATTTCCTTTATAAATAATTAGTGGGCATGCAGCATAGAGCAGGCTCTGGGGGAACCAGATTCAGGACATGCATAGATGATGGGGATGTGGAAGGGAGGAGGCAAAGGGGATGGAGGAGGAGGAGGAGAGAGGCATCTACAGCAGGAGTCTGCAGGAGGGTTGTGGGAAGGTTTAACAGGGGATCATGACTGTCCACAGCAGGAGAGAGAGTGAGGTGGCCAAAATCAGTGGGCTTTGATGTCAGCGGCTGGGCTTTATTAGGGCATTCTTCTAGATGCTTCTAGGGATGCCCAGATAAGCAAGGCCAGGAGAAACATAGAATCACCAAGTTTCAGAGTTGGGAGTTCATTTAGTCTAATCTTCATCTAATGACTAAACTGTAACCAGGACAACCAATATCCAGACTCTGTTTCAGTACTTCCTGGGATGCAAAAAGTTTTCCAGGGAGAATTAACCGATTCCATTTTTGAACAATTTCACAATGGTGGATTTGGCATCCTTATGTTGAAACATAAAGTGACTCCACATAATTTCCACCCAGAGGTCCTTGTTCTGCTTTTGGAATTGTACCCAATGTGCCTATTACCCTTTCCACACGGCAGGTCTACAGATATTTTGGTAAAAGTTCTGATACTTCCAGAGTCTTCTTGCCAGCCTGAGCATTCTCCCTGAACACCCTCAAGTCTTTACTTGTCCTGCAGAATGCTAGTGATTTCCATCCAGCAGTTTAGTTAGGGTGTGCATGTCTCTGCCATTTTAGCATATTTATGCTTTAACAGTTTAAACTGAATGAAGTCATATATTTCCCATCTTATATTTGTGTAGAACAATTTCTCTATTAGATCTCACTTTTTGCTTATTGTTCAAGTATGAAGAACTTCTTTAGAAATATGTTTATGGCATTCACTTATTCATTCATTTGACAAACAGTAATATTTGAGCAAAACTGTGTGCCAGGCACTCTTTTAGGGGCTGGGTATGTACCAGTGAACAAAGCGAAGTGCTCTCTTTCTTGAAGCTCACATACAAATTAGAGGAGGGAAACAAGTAATACTTGAAAGGAAAGAAAACTAAAATGACTAGGATGGGCAAGTTTGCTTTTCATATAAGCTAGATATGGGTGTTGCTGTTTCATAAACTGTATATCTCAGCCTCTGTATTTGCTCCATGCTTATGTCATCTACACCCAAGGAGAGAGAGTTTTGCATTAGGTCACTGCTGGTACCACCAGTGCCCTGTATTCTTGTCATCAACTACACACGATAGAAGCTCTGCAAAAGATCACGGGCCCATGTGGCCAGTCTGATTGGGTCTAAAAGCACTTCTTAACTGTGTAACTTGGGCAGGATTTTTTTTTTTTTATTTTGAGCCTCAGTTATTTATAAAATGGGGATAAGAATAATATCTTTTAGGGTTGTAGTTTGGATAAGATCAAATTCTGCATGTAAAGCAAATTCTAGTTCATAGTAGTCAGGAGGTAGTCAGCAAACATTAGCTCCATTCCCTTTCCCCCTTTCCATGTCTCCAGATTATATGCTGATAAAAATGTCTAATTAAGAAGGGCTGAGAATTGAACCACTGGAATTCTTTCACATATTGACCTTACTCAATAATTTAGGGTCTTTGAACATGGTAGACAGATTTGGAGTCCATTTAAGTGGGGTCCCAATTTATCCCTGTTCATCTTTTTCCATAATAAGCACACCAGCTCAGGAAGATTACTAAAATTATTGTCGTATATGGGATGGGCTAGCTTTGTTAGGATATATAGTCTCAGGCTGAGATGAATTGTGAAGTATGGGATAAAATTGAACAAAATAGTTGTAATCAGCATAGGATATAGGATAGACAGTTGGGGGGGAATGCAATAGAGTGGGAGAAGATACAATGAGTAGATGGTTTGGAATGAACAGGATTGGAGGACAGAATTGTATGGAAGGGAAATGGGTTAGACCAGGTGAGCACATATAGTAATGAAAGAGTAGAGGCATTTCTTTTTTTTTTTTTTTTTTAAAGATTTTATTTATTTATTTGACAGAGAGAGACAGAGAGGGAACACAAGCAGAGGGAGCGGGAGAGGGAGAAGCAGGCTTGCTGCCAAGCAGGGAGCCCAACATGGGGCTCGATCCCAGGACCCTGGGATCATGACCTGAGCCGAAGGCAGACGCTTAATGACTGAGCCACCCAGGCGCCCTGAGTAGAGGCATTTCTTAGATTTTACTCTTTTACGTTCTTTTTCTGCAGAGGCTCTGAACATAACCACAGTGAGCATCTTGATTCTCCGTGTGTTTTGCACAAACTGATGCCAGTGTTGACAGAGACTTAGTGCTGCCATCAAGGGATTTACACTGCCTCTTTAATGTTCCCCTTCTGTGGGAGCTTTACGGCCCTGCTGTCCAACTTAATATCTGCAGCTTGCCATTTGGCACATGAGTCTCTCTTTGTCCCAAATGCATGAGGAATGGGAAGGGGAGTGAGGCCCTCTGTGCAACAGCTGTGTCTGTTTCTGGGCTGGGTCTGGGCTGGGGCCCAATAACCATTCTGTCCTTAGACTTTTAAATTTCCTGCCCCAATAGGGTAGTTTTCCCAAGGGAATACTATGTGTAGCATCAGGACAAGATAAAGGAACTGGAATGTCCATTGGTTATGGGCATGTACAACTTCTCTTGCAAGTGTCTGACTCTCTCAAAGTTGATATATTAAGAGCATTCCTCTTAGGTCCGGCAGGGGCTACATCATATCCAAGTGTCTCTTGATATGTGAGTGCTATGTGGCCCCTCCAGGAGCAGCTCTGGCTGACAGTGATTTATCCATCTTCATTTTCCTGCTCTGTCTTGTCTCAGCATCATCTAAGATTATGGTTAGTTAACATGCAGTTGGGAGCTAAGAGCCCTAGGCCAGGTTTTGCCTGGGAATAATTTCTCCCTATGGGGTCCTAAGGGGCTGATGTTATTGTTGAAAAGCTGGTGGTAGAGAATGTATGTGTGCTGTAAGAGAAAGAGTATGGGTTTTAAGTCAGACAGCCTTGTGGGTAGGGCCAGGACTAGAGTGAAGGAAGGCACTCACTCTTAGGGTCATGCAGGGTCAGAACCTGAGAGTGAGGGCTTCCTGAAATTTTACATCTTGGGTACTTTACTTGCCTTACCTTGCTCCTGGCTCTACTTGCAGGGTTCAAATCCTGGTTCAGCCACTTCCTAGCTGGGACCTTGGGAGAGTTATTTAACCTCATGGAGCTTCATTTTTCTCATCTGTAAAATAGGCAGCCTAATGTTTACCCCTCAGAATTCCAGCAAGGATGAAATGTGGTACCATTAAGTAAGATGTCAATAGAAGAGATACTTCTGAAACATTATCTCTCTCCTCCAGTATATACTCCTCCTTGAAAACAACAATTAAAAAAACAAAACAAAACACCAAAGACCTGAGTGCAGTGGCTAAGGGCTATATTGCTATTCTCATGGAGACTGTGTGATCGGAGTCCCAGCAGATCTCACAGACTTGAGCTGACTTGTCACACATAGTAGGAACCAATGAGCTACAAAGCTAGACTGGGACATGGGATCAAGTTCACCAGGTCTCCATGCCTTGCTGTACTTCCAGAGCAAACCCTCCACCTCTCTGCCTAGAACAGGCAAACAGGGGTGTTATCATGGAAAGCAGTGTGTGTCTGGGATGCTGCCAGCTTCAACTCTATGTCTTCATCCCCGTAAACACAACTGCTGGTGTCCCCAAAAGGTATCTAAAACCATCACATAAAGAATTATATCTGATAAAGATCATTCACAGTGAGGTTAACATGCCGGTCTTTCCTCACGGCTCTTACCCCATCTGCCATGCCCTCCCCATCCCACTCCTTCCAAATGCTACCTTCTCCTTAAAGTCCATCTTAGAGTCCTCCTTCTCTTTGAGGTTTTCCTAGCCACTCCAGCTCACCTTTGTTCCTTTGCCTGGGAGTTAGTCATCTCAAATCCTTCTGGGGCTGGGGTTAGGACAAGTTGGTAACTAAGATGTGGTGCTGACTGTGGATCAGGCACTGTGCTGGGCTCTGGGCTATGTCTTTTTTGACATCAAGGTATTCTGAACTTCTCCAACTAGAGATAACTCAATGGGAATGCAGGGCGTCAGACTCAGCACAAATCGTTGGAAGCATATGATACCCAAGGTCACACAGTGCCTTAATGACAAAATCTAGACTAGATCCCAGATCTTCCTAACCAAGTCCTCTTTCCACAGTTACTCCATAATCATCACTAATTATGTACTGTTGCCTTGTAAATGTCCACTGCTGGGCTGGGTAACTGCAGACCTCCTCCAAATAACCAGATAGTGATGTACTTAAAGGAAGAGGCTGTGTTTGATCAATGTTGTATCACCATGATGCCCAACACAACATCTGGTACACAGGAGAAGCCCTTAAAAAGATCACAAACAAAACCCCAAGCCCCCAAATACTTATTGACTGGACCAGAGGCATTCACATTCCAAAAACAAATCCTGCATGGGCAAGAGTTATGTTATCTAATGGGATTGATTTCCAATGTTAACCACTATTGAATTCCAGCTGGGTGTGATATGTTGGGGTCAGAGACACCTTTCCCATGCCTTTGATATCTCACAGCATAGACAGCTACCCAACCCTCCGTGTTGGAGTCTGCTGTAATCCAGGTGACTGAAAAGATCTAATTAATATGGTTTTAATTATGGCAGTAATAATACCTACCTCCCAGCATGAGAAGGTAGGATATTAAGTTGGTAATACTAAATTTCCCAAGGGTGCTAAGACCCTTTAATATGAGTTAATTTGAAAGTTACTGATATGATTAGAGAACAGAAATAGGCATATTTGAAAGATTCCAAAGGAGCAAGCAAACGTCAATATATCAAACGTGCAATCAATCAGCAATCCAAGACACAATGTTAGGCTCTGGCTGTGAAAAAATAGATGCTACCCCTGCTTTTATACCATATATAATGAGGCAGGACAGGCAAAACATAGATCTCTGACCCCCTCCCCAGATTAGTTCAGTGACCTCCTCTTCTTTCCACTTCCCACTATTCGCTCTGTATTAGTTGTTTCAACCTAGAATGCTACCTTGCATTGTTCTTACTTACTTAAGAATGTGCCTTTCTCCTCAACCAGGTGTATAGCCCCTTGAAGGCAAAAGTTTGTTTTGTATTGTTTTGTGTCCTCAACTCTTAGCATAGTATTGGCATTTAGTAGGTACCCCGTAAGTATTTCTTACAGCTGGAGATTAATTACCACAAGAGTCATTAATGTTAGCCTTATTTCTTTGGGAAGCTTTCACAAAGATGGAGAGACTTGACAAAGGATGATTCTTGTAGGAGAGAAATAAAAGCTAAGTATAAAGCTAAGTATAAGTCAGTAGAGTTGGCTTTTATAGGGCATTTACCAACAAGTTCAGGAATTTGGAGTTTATTGTTCAGGAAATGGGGAAGCATTGGTATGAGAATATCAGTGGTGGAAGTTCTAAGGTTTCTAAGAATATTGCTCTGTATGCAGTGTTAAAAATGCATAATAGGTTTTCTCCAGAAGACCCTGTGTCAGCCACTCAAGTTGGGTCCATACATTTACCACACTGCCACTTTAGCTCTGCTCAGTTTTGCATGAAGTTTCAGACTAAGGCTGGGAGTCTATTCATAACCTCACTGAGTTGTCTCTCTAGTGTGTTTTATAATGACCTCATTCATCTAGACTTAGAATTGTGGCCCAAGTCATGAGCTGTGTTGCTAACAGCCTATATTTTGTTATTAGGCATATTCTGGATCCAATAAATCAGTGATGACCCCTTATTCCAATACTGTTCTCAAGTTGCAAACCATCCCTAATTTTGTCTCCTTCTATATCCTTCACTTTTCAGTCCTAGACTGAGCATTTCCTTTACTTCCATGTTGTGATGTAAGACCTGAAATGAACATGCAGTATTAAATGCTCCCTTCACATCCTTAAGCCTCACAGGGCCCCAAAGGCCTACCCATGAGTTCCCTTGGCCCCCCCCTCCAGATATGTCCCCAATTCAATGAAAAAGACTTCCAGCTGGCTAGTTCCCTTATCAGAAGGACCAGTACACTCCACCAGATTTTCAACCTGATGGTCAGCCCATGAAAGTATTCCAACAAGCCAATTACATCCACTCTTGGAAGCTGGGAATCACTTTATCCTCATCACTACAGGGCTTGCCTCATATAACCCCTACTTGTTCCCACTATTCCTGGGGGCAAGCCCTGTGCAGCCCTACATGGCATGTGGTATCCCCCTCCCCTGCAGTGTATGTGATTAATAAATAGTAATCTCTTCTGTCCTGTGTAAGGTGTCATGTATTTCATGATTCATACTACTCAGGGTGAGGGATCCTTCACTTCACCCATAGGGTGAATAGGAGGTGATCTGAACACATTCCTCTTCCTAGCCAGTTACTTTGCACATCAATTGCCAACCCTTCTGATTTTCCTTAACTCGGTAGCTGTGGAAAGGGTGTTGGGTTGCTATCTTAGTCTTGGCAGCCCCACCTGACAGGGCTCTTGTGTGGATTATTACCACTGAGTATTTGTCTTCTGAGAATTGACCAGTGTCTGAGTTTCCCAAGACTTGGATTTGGTGCTTGGATTGAGAGAGAGTATAGCTTACTTTTTATATTTATGTCATTTATTCAATCACCAGCTTTTATTGAGCATTTATGAAAACTGCATCCTGAACATACAAAGAAGTATAAGACAGCGTGGCCTCAAGGCACCCACAGTCTGGTGAGGAGACAGACAATAACATCAATAATTTTGACAGAGACAGATATGTGCTATAATAATGAAATGCCTGTAGTATTATTGGAATTCAGAGGGATAGCAAAGAGAAGAAATTCTGAATTTAACCAAGGATAACAGATTTGAGAAGGCTTCCAAGAGATGAGGATATTTTTGAAGGTCAGGTGAGTCTGCCACCTGGCTGGAGTGGGGGAGAAAAACATTCTAGACTAAGGAGACATTATGTGCTGAAGTTCAGACCACCTCTTACCACCTTCACTGTTACAACCTTTGTTTGATCCACTGTCATCTCATGCTTGGGCCCCTGCAAGAGTCTCCTGGCTCCCTGCTTTTGTCTTTGCCTTCATCCCTGCACCCAGAGGTGCTTTTAAGATTATATCAGTAATCAGTTACATCAGTAAGTCCTCTATGTCTCCACATTTCACTCAGAGTAAAGTCAAAGCCCTCCCAATGTTCAACGCCTTCCATGACTTGGTCTCCTTAACCCTTCTAATCTCTGCTATTATTCTCCCCTTTTGCTGACTCTGCTCCAATCCTCCTTGAGGCTCTTTGGGGCCCTCTCCCCTGGAGGGCTTTTGCATTTTATCTAGGACACCCTTCTTTCAGATGTCAGCATGGCTTTCTCCCTCAACTCCTTCGTTCTCTGCTCAGATGTTGCCTTCTCATGAGGTTCACCCTGAGCATGCTATTTAATTATAAACCATAAAAGCTCTTGTGATTCCCCTTTACCCTATGTCATTTTCTGGGATTTTTTTCTATATTACTTATCCTCTTCTTTATATACTGTATAGTTTACTCTCATTTATCATTTGTTGTCTGCTGTCCTGCACTAGATTATAAGCTCAAATATAGAGAGATCTCTGCTGTTTTGTTCTCTGGTATTGCCCAAGGTACCCAGAACCGAGCCTGGTACACAGTAGCCTGGCACACCAATAAATAATTAGTTGTCAAGTGAAAGCCTGGACAAATGACAGATTGTGTGGCACTGGGATGCTGCAGGCAGACTGGTATGTCTGAATGCTTTCAACAGACACGGCTGAAGAAGAGTGGACAGGTAGATAGGGCCAGGTCATGGAGGGCTTTATAGGCCCTGGAGAAAAATTTCCAACTTTATTCTGAGGGAATTAGAGGGCCCCTAAGGGATTTTGAAACAAGGAAATGGAACAGCAAGATCAAATATCTATCCCATTAACCAAGATAGAAAATCCAAGGGGAACATGTCCACCTAAGTGAGATCTTGATATTTTAACTTTCTAGTATCTAGGATATAATGTGAGAAAGTCAGAAATCAGTATGTGAAATTTGACGGACACATCACAGAGGCATTGGCCCTTGGGCAGTGTGGAAGATGGGCTTGGAGTCTGGCAGGCTGACTGGAATCCTGGCTCTGGACCGCTCAGCAGGGCAAGTATAAAGAGGGCCCAGAGATACCATGAACTCCAGATTTCTCATCACTTTGAAGGGCTGGTGAGGATTCAAGGAGATAAGTGTGAAGTGTCTGATTTATATCTTCCTTAGAGTAGACAGTGATTGTTCCTGCTTTCTCACAAGTGTGGGATTATGCATGTGTGTGACATCTAGGAGAAGTCACCCAGGAAAGATGACAGAACAAGAGTGGGCAGAGTGTAGCTTGGAGACACCAGCACTCTGGGTGTGGCCTGAGAGACAGGGGCAGAATGAGACCCAGCCAGGCAAGGCAGGACCGGGAGAATGCTCAGAAACAGGTAGACGCCAGCGTTTTAGACTGGAGAGAAGTCAAGGAGGAAAAGCTCTGACAAACAACTGCAGAAAATCCCTAACCGCCCAAACCAGGGACGGACTTCTTCAGGAGAGGAATGTGTGGAGGGAGAAGCGACAGCAGGGAGCATACACTGTGGTATGAAGAAGTATGGTCATAAAGGGAAGACAGAGTGGATATTTGAACTGTGCTGGATCATGAAACAATATTTTTTTTTTGGTTTTTGTTCGACTTTCTGTTGTTGCTGGATGTGGGCTACTGGAGCAAATTTCCATTTCCATTTGGGAGAAAGAAGCCCGTGGAAAGACGATTTGGAAAATGCCGGAAATAAGGCATGGTGGCTAAGTGCTATTAGGGAGTCTGGGCTGAAATTGTGGTTTTGCTTCTTTGTAGCTGTGTAATGTTGAGCAAGTTACTCTAAACTCCTAAGCTTCAAATAAAAATGAGGATAAAATGATCACACCCTCTACTGCTATGTTGGGGGCCCAAATGAGAGACTTGGTGAAGCCCTTAGCAGTGTCCGGGGGAAGGAGCAGAACACAGAGGAAGGAGAGATGGTGGGAAGAGACATCCTCTGGCCCCTGCAGGTTAGGACAGAGCCTATCTTTGGGTGAGCTCTAAGTGTTTTGTTCTGCTGGAGAAGGAATGGAGGCGAGGGCAGAGGCAGGTTGGACAAGAGCAGAAGGAGCTGGGATGGTTGCTGACTTTACCTGTGAAGTGTGGGTCAGCTTGTCTGCAGCGAGGCTGGTTGGTGAGGGCAGGGGGACCCAGAGAGGGAGGCGTGGGATAGGGATCCTGAGCTGTGAGGACAATGGGGAGGAGCTGGGAAGGGTCAGCTTCAGGGCCCAGCACCCGGTGTAGTCACACAGGACCTTGCAGTTGGGTTTTAATGCTCTGTGGTTTCCATCTTGAAATTTTAATAGTTTATCTTTGAGATGTGTTCTTTAAGTGAGTTCAGTAAGGAAATAGGGCACGTGCTGGGGAATTGGAGCCTGGCTCACGTGTATGGTTCTACCTCCCAGGACAGGTTCTCTGCTTCCTGCTCCCCTGTTCTCACCCGCCTAAGCCCAGGGTGGGGGGCTGGGGGGGGGGTTGAAATCAGGCACACACCCCTACACAGAGATGTGAGGCAAGGCCCAAGCATCTGTGAGGGTCGGCACTCACCTGCCAGCAAGTATCCTTGCACTAGAGGGAGCACAACATTAAATAGCAAATAAGACATGGAAGCAAGAAGAAGGCTTTTTCTCTGCTCTTTGAACAAGGGGACCTGCATCTTCATTTTGCACCAGGCCCCACAAATTACACAGCTAGCACTGAGGAGGAGAGGGATCTGGAGAAGAGAAAGGGCTGAAGAAGAGAGGCGCAGAGCAGCGGGACTTGGCGCTCACCAGTCCTGGGTGGGCACTCAGGACGGGATTCTCCAGAAGTTCCATCAGCCCAGACACAGGAGTGTAGGAAGTAGCAGGAATTAGTGAGGGATGGCTGTGGCAGGTGAGAACGGTGGAGCTCTAAGGGGCAAAGGGACTATTGGTGCTAGGGAAAGAAAATTCAGATGATCCAGGGGTAGACCAAGTAGAGAAGGAACTCAAACCGATGTGCAGATGCACCGCGAGGAACAGATTTAGAAGGAACCAGGCACAGAAGGAAGTAGGCTCGTGGAAGATTTGGCCAGAATAGGGGATTTGAGAGTTCAGAATTTCCAAAGTAGAATATTTCCAGAACCAGTTCCTTTACATCTCATTAGTAAAGTTTGTAATCCCCCCCCTTTTTTGCTTTGCATTTGCAAACAAAACATTGCTCTCAGATTCAAGATTTAGACTTCTGAATCATAGTACAACTCATTTTTTTTTTTTGTATAAGTAACATATGTTTGGTGTCTTTAAACACAATTACTTTTGTATAATAAAAGTGTTGATTTGATGATGCGACATTTTCTGCAAGTGTGTTTAAGAGAGTTTATGTTTTCATAAGTTGCAATGAAACTCAATTATGTATGTGTAATAAGGCTTCTGATTGTTACACTTAGACTTTTCTGTATAATGAAGCCAGCAATTAGAATTTGCTTGCTCTATGGCTTAGGAAAACACACTTGTTTTGGAGACAAAAGACTCTTAATGAGCCCCCTTTTTTGTTAATTTTTTTTTGTTGTTGTTAAAAACCAGTCTATAACTCAAACATATAATTAGATTTCTTAAAGGTTTGGATTTTTGTTGTTGTTGTTATTTTTTCCCTCTAAACGCAAAACAAAGCAAAAAGCAATAACTTTAAGGCACACATTGTTTCAAAGCTGCGAATCTGGCTGTGATCTGCAGTTTACCTTAGAGGCACCTCCAGTGCCTAGTGGCATCCGGCTCTGCCAAGGACGCAGAGGCCTGGCATGGCAGCTCATTGAGCACAGAAATGTTCTTTCCACGAACTGCTTAGGCATCGGTGTGGACCCTGCCTCGAGGTGAGCACGGGTCTTCTGGTTGAGTGTCAGCTTCAAGGTTAGCCTGGCTTAGGAACAGAGTCCCCGTCCCCACCCCGCAAGGCTACCACTTGCCTCAGAGGCCTGCTGGTGCTAAGGTGGACGAGCCAGTCCCTGCGCTGACCATGTGCGTGCTGGCAGAATTATCTGGGTGGCCAAAGAAACGTCCTTGCTCTCTCCCTTTCCATCTCTGCTGGGATAGCAGCAGCTCATCATCCCCTCTTCACTGTTGGCCATTCATTTCACTGCTGGCCGTTTGCACCATTTCTACAGAAGGCGGTTTCTCCCCTGGTTGTTCCAGCCTGTGGGGAAGAGCCCATGGGTGAAAACTTCCTCCATTATGTATCAGTTGGAAGGAAGCCCTTCTGCCTTTCAAGATGTTTTCTGTGAAACCTACTGTTAGAAAGGGCCTGCTCTTGAAAGTGCTAAACTGTTTTGTCGTTACTGATCATTAATAGTTTAGTGAAAATTCATTTTTATAATTTATAATATACTGAGAACGTTTTCAGCGGTCTTGATCAGTCAGTGTCCAGTGAAAAAAACACAGAAAACTCGAGCTATGTCAAGCAGAAGAGGATTTAATCTGGGCAGTTGGTTACACACATGCTGGAAGGGCGGGAAGAGAAACACGGTAGCATGGTTTTCCCCAGGGCATAAAAGCATGCCCTGGTGCTCTGATGTGGCTGGAGCTCCTGGGAGGCAGATATTGCTGCCCTTGGATCACTGCCCTCTGCTTCCAGCAGGAACCAAGGAGCTCACACCCTGCTGGTCCGACTGTCAGTGGTACTGCCAGAACCTTCAAATCCCCAGAAGCCGCCAGTTGTTGCCAGGGCCAGGAGGAGATCAGCTGCCCCCTCCCTCCTGCCTTCCAGTCTCCAGTGAGCACCTCTCGGTAGCAGGCTGTAGCTGGCCAAGGATTCTGGGCCCTACAGTTTGCAGGCTTTCACCCCCTGTGGTAGAGAGGAAGGCAAAGCAGGGTGGAAATGGCTCTGAGTATCGACCTACCGTATTTGGCACACTGGGGGCGTGTAACAAGCGTGGTCTAGAAAATACAACCTTGTAATTGCCAGCGACATAGCCCAGCAAACCCCAACCACAGCTGTGGATTTCATGTTCAATCAACTCTCTGAGCGGTGGAGGAGGGAAAACATAGTGGGGCATTCTGTCAGGAATTATCGGGTATGAAGGAAAGCCAGGTCGAGTCTGATTGCTGGAATTAACAATCTCCAAAACTAAGAAGTACTCCATTCACCCACTTCTCAGAGGCAGACTTTTAAATTTTAAACAAAGGATCCAATTAAATTTGATCCAATTTAAATCCATTCAGTTCAGAAACCTTTATTAAATATCTATGATGGATTGTGCCCTGGGCTAGATAGTATAGGAGTTACAAATTTGTGGCTGGCAGGCAGGCTTTGTGCTGCCACGATAGATCTGAGTTAGAATAGACGCCTGGTCCCCCAAACTCTTGGTTTTGGTTTCTTCATTATTTAACTGCATAGACTGTGTATCTCCTTGGGAGAGGCATTATCACCCCCGTGTTTCGTATAAAAGGTCACTTATACTGAGAATTTCTTATGTGCTCGTACTGTGCTTAAACTCTAGAAAAGCACCATCTCATGAAATTCTTCCAGGATCCTTGAATTCAGCTATAACCTTAAATTTTACTGCACTTTTCACATAGATGAAGAAACTCAAGCTCTAAGAAGTTAAAATGACCTGGCCCAGAAAGCCACCAGGTTGTTGGCAAACTGCTAGTCCTTAAGCCCTGTGGCCACACTAGTGTGGATTTCTCAGGTAAGTCTCCATGTCAGTGATCTAGTCCAAGGAGTTGTGGTATTTTCCCACTTAGGTGCATAGACCACGAAGTCTGTGGATCCGATTTTTATCCCAGCTTTGACAGTCCTGAGCCACATTGCCATCTTTAGTCTCCATTTCTCATATGTGGAATGAGAGGTTGAGTAAGAGACTTTGAACATGGGAGCGGGACTTGGGTAGGTGCCTCCAGTAGCTTCCATTTTCCCTGTCTGTTTATAGTCTAATTTTTCCTCCCATCATGTCTGGCTCCTCACTGCCTGTTTCACACATCATTCTTGTTTCACGTACTCACCAAGCAATTGTGTTCTTGTCCACCGGGAACACGCTCCCTTTTCTTGCTACTTGCCCAGAGTAGATTCACTGTCCAGGTTCCTTCTCCCGCAGAGAGCCTCCAGCTTAACCTCCAGAATGCACAATGTTCCCGCCCTCCTCTGAGTTCATATTTAGCATACATTTGGCCCAAGTTTTTGTCTGAACAGCCCACTTGACACTTATAAGTGATGGGGCATTTGTATTAGCTTTTCACATGGGCAACTCTGGTCTCCCCAGTGTTTGAACTTTAGAAGTTAGGGGCTATTCAGGGGCCATACTTTTCGTGTCCTCACAATGCCCAGTATGGACCTCAGCACATGATGGGGTTACTAATTATCAATTAGTGAAGGAGCTGGTGAACCATCCACCTACATGTTAGTGGATCAGGGGATGGAGAGGCCACTGTGGACTGTGCGGGTTAGGAAGGAGTCCCCTGAGAAGGTGGGCTTGGAGTAGAGTTTTGAAGTCTGGAGAGAACTTGCAAAGGCAGAGGTGATTGAGTATGGAGAGTATCAATGGCACAGTGCAAGTAAGCACGTGGGGGAAGAACGTGGTAGTTGGGAGATGCTGCAGGGAAAACTGTTGGTTGAAACCCGTGAACAGACTAGGCTGTGAGAAGACAGGCTCAGGATGTGGAGTCCATGGGAAATAGACAGGCATCAGGGAAACAAAGGTGGTAGTGAATCTGGAGGGTTACTCAGCACTTTCTGTGTGCTGGGGAGACAAAGTTGAGGAAGAGATAATCTCTTCTTGATTATGCAGGAGTTTATAATCAAGGGAGGGGGATGGAGACAAGACCACAGTGAGCTTCCACACCAAGAGGAATACAATCTATGTCAGCAGGAACAGTGCTCCTGGGGCCCAGAGCTGGGCTCAATAAACCGTGGAGTGTGCTGGTGCCGGGCATGGGCCCTGAAGGCCGAGGACTGGGCTTAACTCTCAGCTCTGGAATTTACTGGCTGCCTTACTATGGGCAAATTCCTTGATTTCTCTGGACCTCTGTTTCATTATCTATAAAACTGGGGTAACAGTAGTGCCTAATCATAGGGTTACTATGCAAATTCACTAAGATCACAGATATGAAATTAGCACAGTATAGGACCTGCATGTACACTCCATAATTGTTACTTACTGTTGAATATGTATTTAAAAGGAAGAGAAGATGACCTGTGATTGAAAGAGACTGTTCTGGACCTCATGAAGGTGCCATATGGGGTGGACTTTGAGGAAATGGTGGAACTTAGCAGGTGGAGACTGAAGACTGGGCATGCCAGAGAGAGCAGACAGCTCAGGAGCCGTGTGCAGGGTGAGGATGTGCTTGGCCCCTGTGGGGAACAGTAGATTGCCCTGTGTTCTGGAAACAAAGAGTGACAATTTGGAAAGACAGCTAAGGGCTATGCAGGGCTTTACATGCCAGGTTGCTAAGCTTATTCTTAGTGGTGCAAGCAATGGAGTGACTGTGGCATTGGTGTGGACAGAACCAGGTAACACCAGGCATGGCCCCGGGATGGGAACCAGAGCAGTACAAAGGCCAGAGGGGCTCTATCCGCCAGATCTGTACTGGTTAACCTACTGAGGCAAATTCACTTTTTTCAAAGTCAGTCTCGGAGAGAGAAAGCCATGTGAATCCAAATATCCGGGCAGCAATCCCTAGCGGCACCAAAGGTAATGAAACGTCGGTATCTGCCGCTCTTATCTGTTATTGCTGATATTCAGATAATGGTGCCAATACCCAGCTCGGGAGGGAGGAGGGAATGCTGCTGGTGCAGCTTCTTCAGTTCATCTCCTGGATGGTTGAGAAGAAGGGAGAGGAGACAGGGAAGGCACCCTAAAAACAAGCCCTCTTCCTCATTCCGGTATAAAGTAAAGGCAGAATAAGCTACTCCCTACTGCAGAGCATCACCTGAAAATGGTTAAAGTTGCCCCACCCTTCCGGCCAGCTGTAGTGCTTGGCTTAATAACTGTTGCACCTCATAGCTAAATAGCGTTTTATAATTTTCAAAGTGGTTTTACATCTCATTAGGATGCATCGTGAGGAAAACTCAACTCAGGAGGTGATAGAACTCAGGCAGGGAACTTGTCCAAGGCCGTTTTGCCACCTCGAGCTCAACTTGAAAGAATTAGGACAAAGTGGGGAGGGTGGAGAATGTGGATGCTCCCCCAGTGGTCTCTGGGAGATCTGAGATCAGAGCTGGAGGGTGAGAAGCTGAGCGGGAAGCCTGCCTCACCTGCCCCCTCCACACCTATGGCAGACATTGGCAAGGGGTCATGACAGGCTTTCCTCCGAGCCCAGATGAAGCCTCAGGGTCCTTCTCAAAGCAATGCTGGGCAGCCGCTACTAACTGATCGGAGCTGGCACTCAGGATGGAATCTATTTGCTCTTCTGCATTAAGGCATTGTCCAGAGCCTCTCCTTGTTAAAATGTCAATAGTGGAATGTTAATGTATTAAACCATTATCAGCCCCTGGCCCCTTCATGTGAATTCATTTGTCAGAGTGCTGTGTGCAAGCCCTCAGAGGAGCTAATCTTGGATGGAAGAGTTTGTTTACTAAGGAATGCAAGGCCTGATGGGAGCATGGAATGACTAGTGGTGACTCCTCCAGCAGATACTCAGATTGTTTAACAATCTCTTGAGAAGATGTGTTATCTATACTCAGAAGTATAGTGTGGGACCTTGGGCAAATCACTTAACCCTATTAGGTTCCATTTCCTTACCTGAAAGATGGGAATAAGGACATCTGGTCTGCCCACTCCAGAATAACTATGAGGGTGAAAGCTTGTGAATGTGTGTTGTATTTTATATAATATTGTACAAATGCAAGGGATGATCATTTAGTTACATTAGGAAGAGACAAGCTCCCATTCCTCAAGTCGAATGCACATGAAGGGTAAGGAAAAGAGAAAGAGAGAGGAATTAATATTTATTAGGTTCCCAATTGCCATTCATCTTAAATATATCATCCCATTTAATTTCCACAACCACCCAGTGAGGTTGATACGGTTGAGCCCATAGTCCTGTGGACCGCACAGCCAGTATTTTTCAGAGACAAGGAGTGAACCCAGGTGTATCTGAGTGCTCTTCATACATCATAATCCAGGGCCTTACCTACACACATGTGCACTCTCTCCTTTGCTGAATGCTTCCTGCAGAATGAGTTAGGGCCCCAGGTTAGAAGGAGATGGGTGGGGAACAGGCAGGTGCCCTGTGACCAGAGCCCTCCGGACAGGCAAAGCTAGCTGGTGATTCGGAGATCCATGAGAATTGATTAGAAAGGCACAATGGGAAGATCAGAAACCTGTTCTCCAGGCCTGCGGCAGGGTGAAGGGCAGACACCTAGGGCAGAAGCATCCAGAAGACCTTTGCACTCAGTGTAGTTAGTGCACAGTCCCCATGGGGGCAAAGATCAGGTCACGGAGCGGCAAGGCTGGGTTTTAGGTAGAAGCAGCGTGTAGAGCTGTCGGAGGTGTGAGTGTAAATCCTGAGATGGGTCAGATTATCCAGATTCTCTGAAAACATGTAATCATCTACTTAGGTTATTTGCTATCATTGTATCGAAGATGGATATGCAGGATGGGTGCCTATGACCCAAAAGATGTACGTTCATTGAAAGGCTTAAGAAGCACAGTGGCACAAATAAATGCCAGTTGTGTGAAGTACTTTTCGTTTGGCTTTCATGCGTTTGAGGAGTTGCGTGGAATTTGGAACAGCACAATAAAGCAAATGCACACATTTGCTGCAGACTTCGGCTGTGGCTGTGTGGGGTTCCACGGTTTGGGGATAAGTGATGCTCACCCCTGAGGGAGGTGGAGGCATAGAAGATTCTTTCAAATGTAACAACTGATTTTTTCATGCTCTTGTACTTAATATCTCAAATCAGACATCTTTGACATACTGGACCAAATAATATGAAATGCTTTTTTTCTTTTTCTTATGCTAGTTAAGCATAGTTTGTACCCAAGGCCAAAGGTAGGGTTAGAGGGAAAGTGGAGTGCCCATGTTCCCTGCTCCATGGTTTTGCCTCCCCTGGGAGAGAGAAAGCCCGGGGTAGTTACTCACAGAGGAGAGGCATTGGGCCCAATGGGCCCTTGTGTAGCCTGGAAGGACGAATCTGCAGGAATAGCATCTCTTCCGGCTCCTTTACTGATGTGCAAATCTGTACAGTCACACTGCTAGGAAGCTAAGGGGAAAAAAACGTGAAGGATGTGGGACGAAAGGAGGAAAAACAGCAGTGCAAACAAGGAACAGAGATGGAGCAGGCCGAATTAGTAGATCATAGCTCAACCTCCAGGTTGAGGAGTTGTTATATTATGCATGGATGCGGAATTAAAGTAACAGCCACAGCTTCTCCAGCACTTCAAAAGAATTCCAAAATGACATTCGCAGCTCTCCCAAAGCGATGGCCCTGGCAGAGGCTGCATTGGGCTGGTCACAGGATCAGAAGACATTCTGGCTCTCTTATGGATGAGATCATTAATTATCAGGAAAAAGGATTCAGCTTGTTCTATGAGGTCCCAAGGGACAGAAGCAGGTCCCAGCGATGGGCATTGTGGAAAGATGTGTTTTGGCTCATTATGTGATAGTTCACTCTAATAAAGGAGAGTGGTCCAAAGATGGAATATTTTGCCTTAGGCTCTCATATGCCTGTACCCAGAGCACTGACTTCATGGGACTACATTTGCTGAGGGTATTAAAATGACTGGTTCCTAAAACTGACTGCATCTTGGGCTACCTGGGGAATTTCTTGAAAAATACGGATTCCTGGCTTCCTCCTCTAGAGCTCATATTTCAGGAGGTAACAGGGGAGAACTGGGAACTTATATTTTTAACAGATTCCCAAGTGACTCTTGCTCATGGAATAATACCTGGAATAACTTTTTGTGAACAATATTAAACCAGTGTTTGGCTAGTTGCACTCAGTGTTCTCCAAACCCATTCCTTTAAACTCAATTAGAATTCTAGTCGTTAAGTCCACCCCATATCTCTAGCTCTTCCACCCTGAGCAAGTCAAGTTCTGTGGCTCCCTATTGCATTCAGTGCTCCTCTCTGAGCTCTGTTCATGGGCTCCATGCAGCCCTAGCTGCTCCCCAGGTCTCTGTCCAGCATGCCTCTTTCCTGAGGAAGAGTTGGGTCACATGCAACAGTAATTCTCAGGCTAGATTAATTACATGAGAATATTTATGACTTTACATTAAAAATGCTAATAGTTTATCTAGGAAGCAGCCACATAGAAATAAAGTAATAACCTCATTATTTTTATTAGTTTTGATGATAATGATTATTTCTCAAAAATTTTATGAAGGTATATATTTTTTTAATTCAAGAAAGCAACTACCATGGTCTAGGTCATTCTTCATCAATCGATCAATTACCCCCTCCATCACCTAGATGTTATTTTTATCTTGCATGTATTTGATGGGGAGAAAGTAACCTGACTAGTTTTACCATCTTATGCATTTGGATACAAAATAAATAGCAGGTAGAGGAAATGGTCAACTCACAATTCAGTCACACAAGAAATTTCTATCCTTCTTGGGATGACAAAAGCGACTCTCAGAATGTGACTCTGGCACTTGAGGCAGCGTTGGACAACACGTCCTGACCCAGGAGGGTTTCTGTGTGCTCCAAGCAGACAAGGCCTTTCTAAATGTCGTGGCTTGTTTGGGTCACCTGGCCATACCACCTGGGGGTGAGACATGTACAGACATAACCACGGTTGGTCTGTATTGTGTGACAAAAGCCAATTAGAGGAAGACCCGAGCCCTATGAGGGTGGGTCAGAATGAGTAGTCTGGTATTGTAAGGTTGTATTTGAACTCATCCTGACCCAGGCTTCCTGGGGGACTGGAGCTCACTGGGAAGAGGACAGCACTGGGCCACTATAATGCTCCATAAGCTGGTCATGAGAAAAAGAGAGATTGATTCACAGTTAGGCTTAAGCTTAGGGCCTCCCCACAGGGAGCAGCAGAGTGATGACAGTCAAGGATCTGGATGCTGCAGACAGATGTGAAGCCAGCCGTACACTCTGGGGAGCCCCACGGTGAGAGGGGGCTGGCTACACCAAGGCCAAGAGCAATAAGCAAAAGATGAGGTGACCCAGCAATACGTAATGTGAGAAGTGCTTCCTTCCCACATCCCATTTGGGGCATGTGGAGAGCAGAGGTCCCCTCTTGGAAGAGAGACATGTTAATTCTATGACCTTAAGGACAAGTTGCAGTACAGTGACCCACATATAGTTCTGTGAGTGATAGGCCCTAGGTGGCAATCAAGATACACTTAGAATTGACTCAAGCCATTGTGCATGGAACTAGGAAGGTCATGGCAACAGTGAGAGAGATATGGTTTGACCTGAGAGATCAAACCAGCCAAATTATAATATCCATCCTTTCTCTTTTCTTCAGTGGGAACTCCATAGATTAAAAACCACATCAGTTGTCCATATCAATGCAGACACCTTTAAGTGAAATAGCAAATCTCAAAAGCTAAGGATCCAGGTATTGCAAATTAATTGTATTAAGCCACATGTTTTCAAGTCCCAGTGCTGATCTACTGATTCCCACACCCTCTCTCTTTTCTCATAATGTTATTCCTGTTACCTCACAGAATGGCATTCCTGTTATTGCACATATCACTTTCCAATTTGCATTATAAATGGTATTTACTGAGGGAATGCCACAGACCCACAGTTGATGTTGGTGCCTTGAGGAGAAACAGGGCATTTGATTCATTTTTTATACTTCTTCTCCCTCCGCCCACACTCTGCACACTGCCATTCACATATTGAACTACATGTGCTTTATGAGAACACCATGCCAGGCACTAGAAATATACTGAAGAACAAGACAGAGTTGCTGCTCTATTATCTGGTTGTTATGAATAAATAGTACCTTCTCTGAAACAGCTAATACTTTGAAATTATTAGTAACAGATCCTATTAACTCTCTTCTGGTGTAACATACAAATAACTTACAGGTTAGTTGGGAAAACAAGACTTAAACATATTAGACAGAGGTATTTATTTATTTTTATTTTTAATTTTTTAAAAGAATTATTTGTTTATTTTAGAGAGAGCACGCACATGCAGAGGGGCAGAGGGAAAAGGAGAGGGAGAGAAACACACTCCCTTGCTGAGCACGGAGCCTGACTCAGAGCTCCATCTCGGGACCCTGAGAGCATGACCTGAGCTGAAATCAAGAGTCAGATACTCAACTGACTGAGCCACCCAGCTGCCCCAGACAGGGATATTTAAGCAAGATGGCAGGGGAAGTAGATTTTAGAGATCTCATGGTCGAGGCAAAGAATGAGCTGGTTGTCAGAAGGGTCAACTGTGTGAATAGATGTCAGTGGGGTACATGCTTGGGAGGAATTCCATCCTCAGGCTCTGTAGGGGTTAAATACACAATCTCAAACACTCAGTTAAATACAGTCTCAAATACTCCATTAGAATTTTAACTCCATTGCTATTTTAGGGCATTGGTATCTTTCAGTAGAGTTGTGTGACCTGGAGCAAGTGAGTTAATCCTCTAATTCTCAGTTTTTTCATCTGTAAATGGGGGATAATATTTAACTGATCTTTTTGTGAGGATTCAGTTCAGTAATATGTCAAAATACTCATCAAACTGCCAGATACTTTGTAAGCACTAGACACAGATCAGTCGGACTTACTAGGAGCAGCATTGTGTTTATTTGTAGTACTTTTTCACTTGTGTAGATTGGACATTTAATCTCCTAGAGGTCAGGGCCATGCCTCTTTTTCTTGTGGACTTCACAGCAACAACACACAGTAGGTCTAGTAATTTCTTGTCGAATTGCCTCTTTTCGTTCTTCTTACGCATTCTACCGAATTGCCTTGCCTCCTGCTATGTTGTTCTGATACAGCGCCTTCATACCCTCCACATTTTGTGGTAATAAAATGTAGCAATGAATGTAGTTGTGGCATTAATTACACATGGTTAATGCAGCTTCTGAAGTGAGTGAGTGAAGAAGGAGAATTTGATTAGTCCAAGGCATCAGGGCCTTTCAACCCATAATAATTTACTGTCTTTACTAAAGTACTTCTGGATGCTCTCTGTAGAGGGGACATGCTGTTTTATATACAAGGGGCATAACCCATTCCTATGAGATCATGTGCTCAAAGAGTCAAATGACTGCCACACTGAGTAGAGAGAGGGCAAGGGCTTTCTTTCCCAAAAAGGTCACTGTTTTATTTTTCCTCTGCCAGAGCTCTAAGGGCACAGAGGAGGCCATAGTACTCTATGAGGTGATAAGGCAAGAGGATGTATTGGAGCAGAAAACCATGTGCGGGGCCTGGAGATTGAGACTAACTTTCTGAGATGCAGCATGTCAAAGAAAGGTTGTACATGCATGTGTGTACGTGTGTAGGTGGACATGCTTGTGAGTGGGGGTGTATGTGCATACACAAGGTTTATATGTACATGCATGTGCATGTATGAGCATCTGTGTATATGTATGCATTGTGAGTGCCATGTGAGTGTGTGTGTGTGTGTGTGTGTGTGTGTGTGTGTTCTGATTCTCTGTCCCTGGTCCTCTGCACCTTTATTTTCTTCTGGGTTATCTATCTATCTATCTATCTATCTATCTATCTATCAATCATCTATTTAGCTAGCAGTATATCAATCATGTATATATTTTTATTGAATGGCCATGCTTTATTGAAAACACTCTATGGCAGGCACCCAGGCAAGAGTATCTGCATAACAGTCCTCTGAGGTTGCTTTTATAACCCTGGTTACCTTGAGGAACCAAGACTTGGAAGTTGAGTAATTTGCCCAAGGTCAGCCACCTTGTGAGTGGCCCAGGAGGAGCTCAAATTCAAGCTGGCACAGCTATATTTATAAAGTCTACTTTAAAGATTCTGCCTTCTGGCCAATGTCTTCTCTGCAACACTCATGTTTTTCAAATTCCTTTTAAAGCATTACATCCAGAACCCCAGCCATGATCCTCCTGGAGTTTTCTGCCCAGTTAGTGTCCATTCTTCTAGTCAAGCCACCTTTCTTTCCCTAACGTAGTCCAAGGCAGCACTTTTAGCACGTGCTTCAGAGCAGTGGGCTTCTCCTTCCCTGACCTTATACAAAGGTTATTGCTTTTCAGACTTGGGCTCCCGAGTCGATGAGGATTTCCAAGACTAGTTTATAAAGTATAAAGATCAGTCATGGGGTGCCTGGGTGGCTCAGATGGTTAAGCGTCTGCCTTTGGCTCAGGTCATGATCCCAGGGTTCCGGGATCAAGCCCCACATCGGGCTCCCTGCTCGGCGGGCTCCCTGCTTGGCGGGGAGCCTGCTTCTCCCTCTCCTTCTGCTGCTCCCCCTGCTTGTGCTCTCTCACTCTCTCTGTAAAATAAATAAAAATCTTAAAAAAAAAAAATCAGTCACAGGTCAAGTAAGGTGGCCAGAGGGTGGCACTGACCAGCTGTTGAGAGGGAGGGATGAAGTGAACAGGTGACACTAGGCCCCCTGAGTGCTTCAGGGTCATCTTGGAACCAACAGCAGACCCAGCAGTTCTAGGAGGATCCTTTGAGCACAGAGAACCATCCAGGCCATCTACCCACCAACACCTGCAAAACCATTCTTGGGAAGGAACCTGTTGCAAGTTCTGGAGGGAGTGGGAGGCTGCCAGAGTGTAATGGGAACTTCATATGCAGGCTTTCGCCCACTCAGTCTGGTTTGAATGCCAAACAAATTTTCCCTGCCCACGTGGTCTCTCTCAGTAAGCTGCCCTGGAATGGGAAAATTCCCACTCTAAGATAAAATATTATCTAGGAGGGCTGATAGAGCAAATAATGGCTATATTTAGCAGCGTCTTAGGATGGATTCATTTCTTGAACTAGCCTTTGAAGGAAGCAGTGACCTGAGAGGCTGAAACTGAAGACTGTCAAGTCTCTAAGGCTGAACTGTCCAATATGGTAGCCATTAGCCACTTGGGGCTGTTGAGCACTTAAAATGTGGCTGGTCTGAGCTGGATTTTGAAAATTATGAAAAAATGAGAGTAGCATATCTCATTAATAACTGCTTTATATTGAGTGCATGTTGAAATAATTTTTAGATACATTAGGTTAAATAAAATAAAATTAATTTAACGTGTTTCTTATTACTTTTTAAAATGTGACTATGGGGGGCACCTGCATGGCTCAGTCAGTTAAGCATCTGCCTTTGGCTTAGGTCATGATCCTGGGGTCCTCATATTGAACCCCCCATGGGGCTCCTTGCTCAGTGAGGAGTCTGCTTCTCCCTCTCCCTCCAAACCTCCCCCCACCTTACTGCTAATACGCACACACTCTCTCTCTCTCAAATAAATAAAATCTTTTAAAAAAATGTGACTACTAGAAAATTTAAAATCACATATGTGGCTTGCATTTGTAGCTTCTTTATATTTCTATTGGATAGTACTGCTCTAGAAGTATGGTCCAGTGAGGGTCTTTGAACTGCTGGGTGGGGGGCTTGGGAAATGTGGGATTTCTGTGTGTAGCATCGATGGTGGGTGCTAAAAGTATACCTTACCTACATTCCAGGCTCTCTTGGGTAGAACCTGCCTGCACTAGCTTATGAAAAATGGGTCTCTTCTAGTGAAGCAAATATATGTCATACATGTGCATGACCTCACACTTTCTTCCCCTAATAATCGAATCAGCCATTTGGCTTTTACATCTAGAACATCTTTCTAGAGGATCCATATTCTGTACCTATCACCTTTCTCTAACCCAATTTGCTTTAACAGGCTGGTCTCCTCCTCCTATGTACCTATTCCATGTTTATATGGATATCTTTTTTTTTTTTAAATCATTATCTTACTTGTTTCTAAACATTAAGAACATTAAGCACCCTTCAAGTCTCATGAAACCTTCCTTGAATGCATGGATCCTCATTAATCTTCCTTCACTGACCTTCTTGGGTACTTAGTTCCCAAACTAGCTTTGATTACACACTGCTTGTCGTTCTCCTCTTATGTCACACATGGAAGTCCTGTCTTGTGGGTCATACTTTATCTCCCACTGGGCCAACCAGAGTAGATATGTCAATTAAACCTTGATTTCTGGCATCATTGCTTTGCTCTGCCTTGTTATGTCCTCCTATTAAATTTGTACCCTTTTTGCAGAAGGGTGGTGATGGCAAACAGCTTGAGGCCAGGTCCCATGATTTCTGCATTTAAGGGCTCATTTTTAAGCTCAATATTATTTACTCAAAATGTATCCATTTGTTACAAGAAGGAGTTGATGGCTTTTGACCTGCTATGACTTGGGAGCACTTGGCTGGGCTAGCTGCCATAAATGTGTCCCTTGTGGGCCTGACATGGTGCCTGTGATTCCTCCAGCAGAGACATGTTTCCCTTTATAACTTAGTCTTCTTTGAATATGTATAAGCCCTATGAGAAGGAGCACTTATTAATCCCTTCACCCAAGAAAAGAGTGAGGCTGTTGGGAGATGCTAAGTGGGATGCTTATGAGAGCTCTGAGAGAGAGAAAACATTAAGGAAGTGTGGGGTGGGGGTAGCTAAAAATATGCTTGGTCTTCTTCCCAAAATTCCTGAGGGCAAGCCCTTTCCTGGGTCTAGAAAGAGTTCACATCCTAGCTCTTCCTTTCATCCCCGCAGAGCCAGGGCTGGAGGAATAAACCTCGAGTCAGTAAATCAACAGAGCTGAGAGATCAGTCAGTCAGTCAATCTTAAGAGCATTCTTGGATTTGTGGATGCCTTGAGAAGGATGCTTAGAGAAACCGAGGATAGGGTAGTTATTAAAGGAGATTAAAGGGTATTAGCTAGTGCCTCCGCAAGTTATAATTAAAAAAAGGGAACAGAAAGGAAACAGGAGACTAATTTTTCCAGTCGCTGAAATTTCAAGGAGGAGTGAGCTGGCCTGTGAACCATTACCGCTTTATATTAATTCTCCTGTATGGTTAAATCTAACCCAAAGACACGTCTTTCTCAGTTGGAAATGTCCTAGTCAATTTCACTGTATAATACAGAAAAGAGGCAGCAGGGAGACCAGGCAGCCACGTTATTCTTCTCCGAAGGATCCTAAATCCTGTTCTGAAAATAAGTGAATTGTTTCTTAGGTCACACTCTTGACACCAGGAGGGGGTATTATCATGATGTCCCTCTGGGGAAGTTGAGTCCAGGAGAAGTAAAAGAACAGATCCTCCTAGAGCACCCAACAGTCATGTGTATCACTAAGCAGCCCCATTGTGACATGCATGACAATGATTTAGTCCCCGTGCTGGTTGTTAGGATGGCAGAAGGAAGGTGAGAGGCTACATACCTGAAGAGGTGTAACAGGGTCTCCCTAGTTCTTCACTCTCAAAACTCTCACCTATTTCAAAAGTCTTAGATTCCTCATTAGAACTTCTGTTTGATAACTTCAGACATCTCATTTAACATGCAGACTATCTGAGTAGCACCATATTTAATTGATGCCATTCATATACACCCTTAAGTAAGGATTTGAGGTCTGAGAACTGTTTTTGAAGAAAGGGTAAATCATTAAATTAGGAGGTAACTGATACAATAGAGGAATAGATCCTCAATACTTTACCTTCACATTTCTGCAGAAGCTTAGCTTTGATTGTTATTATGTGCAATTTTATTATTTTAAAAGACTGGGCAACAGTGGATCTAAAGCTCTTGGTGTTACTCAAAAGAAAGTATTTTTTAAAAATTAGCCACACATTAAGACTTAAATGAGACAAATGTCTGGTTGTATGGAGACTTCTGGATTTTTGATGGATTTTTTCATCTTTAACCCCAAAATCAGGGTTACATGAATTTAGTGGAGTCTCACAAAGCTTTCCTAGTCCATAGATGAGAAGGAACACTGGCAAAAAATGACAGAATCTGAAAGTGGCAGCCAACAGTCTGAAAAAGGAGAAAAAAAGAAAATTTTAAAAAATCATAAGATTTTCAAAAGGCACAGCAGTCTGAGATCAACTGCCATAGGAACTAACAGTGCTTGATATGTCAAGACCTCCTCAGATATCACTTTGCACCGTTGCAACAACCACTGATTTTCACTCGGGGTGGCCGCACGACATAAGAAAACACTGGAATTAGATTCAGTGTCTCTCCAAGGTCTAACTTGAGACTCATCTCCTCAAAGAGGTCTTCTTACCCCACATCCCATAGCTCTCTTCTTTGTCTGATTTCCACAGCACTTGTGGCCGCTCTGCTGAGCGATCAGTGATTATTACCTATCAATCCATGGCTTTTATTATGCCTTATTCTGTACAGCCTTGCAGTAGGCTTTGCCTCCCCCACCAAAGGCTTGCTTCTTTAGGTCAGAGACCCTGTCTTTTCTTTCTTCTTTCTGTTTCCTAATTCTACACGAAACACTTCTTTACACCCGATAAATTCTTGTTGTGTAGAATGTGAATCTACACAGTGAATCTAAGCAGTCTTTTCTGGACCTGTGCTTTTTTCATTTGCTGATGTCCATCTGTCTCCTAGTCTCTGAAATATAAATCTCCAAAAGCCTGCCACAGGAACGCCTGAGACAGTTTTAAGAATTCTTTCTCTACTTCTCATTGTCTAGGCCCATGGCATGCCAGGTGACCTTGCTGCCTAAACTATACCCAAGCAGAGAGGCTTCTTCCAAGGCTTGAAGTCCCTATGGACAGTAAATATGTTGAGCATTGCATTGATGAATTGTTTCCGTCCGAAAAATTAGAACTAATGCAAATTTCTCTCCTCTATCCTAGTTTCCACTGTTCCTCATCTATCCTACCATATCTTTGGCCAGAGTAATTTTTCCACAGTTTCTTCTGCCCACCTGCCTCCCTCCCTCACTCCCTCTTAGGTCATGGTGATTGCTCCTACCTGCATCTCCCTCTTTCCCTAGGAGTCACTGTCCTTTGCTAGCAGACCCTTTATTCCCCTTGCATTCTGTGCTGGTAAGGTCACTTCATCAAACTAAAGCTCATTAAAGAAGAAGGCAGAGAGACGATTCAGCATCCTGACCCCAGATATTGTAGCTGAAAAAGCCCTTTGCCTTTTATATTTCAACCTGAATAGGTGTATGACTCAGTAGTGGAAGGATTTGTAGCTGACACTCAATAGAAGCTGCTCTCGAATTTTGACAAATCCCATCTTGAGCCAAGAAGAGAAACAGATATTGATCCTAAGTGTACCTAATTCATCTCTGCACTTGTAATCCCAAAAGAAAATGCCTTCTATGACCAGAGGGCAGTCAATATTTTTTCCATCTTGTAAAATAAATAGCAGTTATTTTGGTGTGTCTTCATGTGTCCGGGGCACCAGAAGTAAACAAAGAGTTGATTTTTCCTCTTTCTGTAGTCGAGTTATAATAACTACTGGGTCTCTTGTTTGGGCTAATTAAAACCACATCAAATAATTTGGATTGATGAGTGACTAGAGGCAATTGTACCATACTCTGGCCACATTAACAAGGAAGCTTCATTCCGCAGCCTGGGGAGTGGCATATCTACAGAGATTTAGCTGGAGACATACAATAAATTGCAAGAGAATTCATTTCAGGGGACTCTCTCTGATTTCAGCAGTATTACAGTTTTAGCCACACAGGGGAGGTGTTCGTATCAGCCAGGGGTCTACTTACAAACATGGTTTTATTTATTGTCCTTCCTCTCCTTTACCTGTGAGAGTAGAGTTAGTTATGGGAGAACTTCTAGAAGGTCAGCAGGTCAGGCCAGATAGAGAACTGTTCTGTTACCACAATCATTCTGTATATTCCCAACCCAGATGGAGGGTCACAAGTTGTTGGAAATTCTGAACAACTGATTTGTGTCTATATTGATCCAAGCTCCACATCATTTCCCAACCACCCCAAGTCAATTCCAACCAAGGAGCACAGAACTAATCTGCCTACATGTGGGCAAACCATCTGCTCAATTTCAGTTTTGTCTACACATTAATAATTGTTTTGATTATTATAGCTGACTAGTTTCACTCAGATAAACAAAACTTCTAGCTTCTTGAAAATTAATAACAATATCAGAAATCAAATTTGGATTATTTAAGGCTTTGAAGAGATACTTGTTTCAAATTATAAATCTTTTGATTTTGGCAATCTAAGAGAATCATCTGGATTTTCCCCAAATTTTCTCTTAGTGCTCTGTCAGAATTCTTATTTGGATGGAATATGAGCCTTACCCAGCAAGGCAATTCTGATTTTATTATAATTTTCCAAATCCATTGGGTGGATACTGGACAAACAAGTCCTCATGACCCAACAATCAGATGTTTGGGAATTGTGTATACGTGTTTTACTCTCCAGCCAAAATAGCCTACTCCTTCTTCCTATCATGGACCACAGATGCTCTCACTTAGGCTGCTGTTTGCTCCTGGAATGGCCTCTGCCATCAGTTCATAGTAAATTAATGTCCTGGCTGGTTTGCCCAAGCCTCTGGAGTATAAGCCTACAGCTTCTATAGCCCAGCATTGAGATGTTTTCTTTGAAGGCACAGAAGGCTCAGGTCCTAGGCTCATCCTGTCCGCTGATAATGGAGATGAGCAGAAAATATGCTGGGCAAAACTAAGCAAGATTGTTTCTGAAATTATCTCTAATTAACATGTGAGTTAATAACTAAATGTCAACAACTTCAGTAGAAATTTAAAAGCCATAACACTCATTAATATGAATGGGTAAGTGACATATTTAAATGAAAGAATATAATTTGGTGAGGAGTTAGAAGCCCTGAAAGCTACCTTTAGCCTTGGCCCAAAGTAACTCTGTGTCCTTAGTTAAGCCATTTAATATTTCTGGGTTTCGGGTGCCTGGGTGGCTCAGTCGTTAAGCGTCTGCCTTCGGCTCAGGTCATGATCCCGGTCCTGGGATCGAGCCCCACATCGGGCTCCCTGCTCGGCCAGGAGCCTGCTTCTCCCTCTCCCACTCCCCCTGCTTGTGTTCCCTCTCTAGCTCTCTCTCTCTCTCTCTCTGTCAAATAAATAAAAATAAAATCTTTAAAAAAAAAAAAAATTCTGGGTTTCAACGTCCTCATTGTCAAATGAGTGGGTTAGGATTAGGTGACCTCTAAGCCCCCCTGCTACTTTAATATTCTATGATTTTGTATCTCAAAGGTATGTAAATAAGCCATTTGGGAAGATTTACATTGTTTTCTTTACAACTGTAATGCCAAAATAGAGATATTTGGCTTATCTCAGCATGGTTAAAACTCAAGAAATATCAAGCTTACGTTGTGAATCTCCTTAGTGGATCAGGCCATTTACCAAGGTTCTTCAACACTTTCATCTTCTGGGGTCCCAGGGGTGAAGCAAGTGGTGCACACTGACGAAACTAATCCAGTGAAATTGTCTGTGGCATTACATTTCATAACATAGCTAATGCACTGACATACATGTACACTGTGTGTACGTAGTCATGATCATGCATTCTTCCGTTGAAAAACAAACAATAAAAAACCTCAGAAATGACCTCATATGGTCCCTCCTTTCACATATGAGATTGTAAAGACTCAGAGAAGAGGAGTTGCCTGAAGCTGCCTAAGTAATTTAAAAAAAATGTTCCTACCTTAGGGTAACTATTGCCAATGTCCATATAAATTCATATATATTGTGCCTTTGATATGTTATATATTTTCTTTCATTCTGACATTATTGTTATAATCAATAGGCATGATTTACATTTAAAAAAATCGAGATCTGAATGGCTTAGCTGATACTTGTCTATTTTTTTCTTTGTTTCCTTCCACAATTACACAGGATGTACACATCAGAAGCATGTAAACATTTATATCGTTAAGGCAACATGCAAACATGTCTTCATTAGTTATTTGTGTACCTATAATATACCCCTACCAGTTAAAAATGTGTTCTTACAACCAAGGCAGAACTATGAAAGCTCATCCACAGACTTCAAAGCACCTCCTCAATCCCTTTAGGAGTCTGCTATTAGCCAATATGTTCCCTGGCTTGTAATTTGTCCACAGTCACACAGTAAACCCGGGCTAAATCTAGGTTTCGGTCCTGACTGGATACTTTCAGAGTTGGACGTGGAGCATGGGGCTCTTAGTTCTCAGTCTGTGTTCTGTCTCTTTCATATTATATCTCTTCTCTCCTATCAAGCTGGCATTTATCCAACTTTCACTGCTTTTTCAACATCTTACCCAGTGTTTGCTTGAGTACAGCTGATAAATAGAGTCCACCACTGCCTGAAATAGCTAATTCTACCATGAGAATATTGTTCCTGATTTGGACCTTAAATTAGATTCCCTGTGACTCCCACTCATGTGTCCTAGTTTGTCCTCTGCTCCTTTATGTAGTGCCACCCACACCGTGACACCCCTTACATATTTGAAGGCAACCACAATGTTCCTGTCATGCCACCCTCCAGTCTTCCATTACTGGGCTCAGCTTTCCTATTCTATTCTCCCTTTCATTCTTCACACCATGTTTCCCCTCCTTTGGGTATTTCTCATTGTCCTCTGGAAAAGATTGTGCCCCAAATAGAATACGATTCCCTAGGTGTTCTCTGATCAGTGTAGAGTGTAAGGAGCTGTTATTCACCATGAACAGGATACCACCTTTCCATCAAGCATAGAGACTCATCAGTTTTCACTTACTGTTTTGTAAAGGGGTGATGAATTTGTTCAATCCTTTCCTTGGTTTCCTAGCAGAAGGCAGGCAGAGGAGCAATGGGCTTGATTTCAAGAATCTCCTTCCTGCTAGAACACTGAAGAGCTTGTCAATATCTTTTCTAGGTGCATTTTGTCAAACCGATATTCCAATAGACAGCCATTAGCACCTCACCCTATGCTTCAGAATCACATTTGGGGGAATTTACTTTACTGATCATAACTTGCAGGGATCATTTGGTTCTATGAATCCAGTCTTATGTTTCAAAAGCCATTTCCTATCAGTGATGATGTGTATACCCCTTGCTTACACGGATTTGCAATGAGCAAGATAGAAATGCATCCTTTAATTTTCTTTGAGGCTTGTCTAAAGGAAAGAACAATCTCTCTCCCTACCTCTCCCTCACCCCAGTAAGAACCAGTCACTGAAGATAAAAGATATCATACCCCCTAAAAAATCTGATGAAAGCAAATTGACCCTATTGACATATTGAGATGGCAAATCACACAGTGCATTTCCCAGGCCCCTGCAATATGGATGTTTTTCTTTCCAGGAATGTATCTGATTGGGGAAGTTTATTGTCCTATAGAGTGTAATGTGGTGATCAGTCAGATAGAACCATCAAAGGCAAGAGTAACTCTGATTCTTATAATAAGCTGTGGACATATTTTCATGAGGGCACCAAAGAAAGATTAAATATTGAAGCAGGGGGATTCAAGGATATAATTCTCATCTATGGGAAGAGCAGCAGTATAGGGGGAAAATAATGGTTTAATAGGCCAAAGGAAAAAAAGATCCAATTGGTGACAAGAACAATAGATTTTACAGGAAAATATGTGATAAGAAAGAAACATTGCATTGTTTGGGACACCTGTAGTTAATTATTGCAGCTAAAGACATTAAAATCAGTTTCTTTGCTCATATATCTTCATAGACTGTTTGGCAATATTAAATGACAAAAGCTTAATAATCAAAAGTACTGAGTTAGCAAATGTTTTCTAATTTTAATAACTTCTTGTTGTAATTACCAAGTCTTAGAGTGAAATGATTTAATTAGAAAGTAATCAAGAAGTGTCTACTGTTAATTGAAGGAATTATAAAAGATCTACATTTTTAATATATTTCTAGGGTAATAAAATTAGAATTTACCATAATTATTTTTAAACCACCCCAATGAGGAATGTTTGATGTGGGAACAAAGTATTCAATACTTCCAGGAGTGGTACTCATCACTAAGAACATGGTGGGATTACAAGCTCTCATCCCTCTTCTCTGGGAAATAATAAATAATAATAATAATAATAATTATCAGCTAACATTTATTGAGAACTTACTGTCTGTCAGAAAAAAGAGGTGCAGAGCAGGAACCATACTGTTTTATTCCTTCTAGGCACATATAGGCTCCTGATAAAGAATTTGAAATCATGTTAAATGATCTCGGTACAGAATCAGAAATAAAGAAGTATGACGAGGTCCTCAAGCTCAGTTTTAATAGAGTTGGTCTGGCTGCTCACTCTTACCCTTAGAACTCCCCTGTTGACACATGCTCTTTTGGGATGAATAGACTAATTTATATTTTCCCTCAATTCCAGAGTATAATACACATTTCTACACATATCTAGTTCAGTTGAAGTGGGGAAGACCTTGCCACAGACCTTCGAGAACAAATTTTAGCTGTTTATCTGCTACTCATGGTTTATTCTCATAATGTATAAGAATTCAAGTACTGGGTATTAATGGGTATTTATAGAATGGAAGTAAATGGCAAAAAAAGAATGAAGAAAAATAAATAAAATTTAGTGTTCATTAAGTAGGAGTGGTGGTCTTGAATATTATTACAAAGGTAGAACCATTCAGCTTCATACTGTTGATGTGGAGTCGAGAAGGTGAGCTATACCTTTAAATACCTAACTGTACAGAAGCAGTCATTTTCATGGACACTAGAAAATTCACATCTTCACTAAACCCACCCATCTCTGGCTGTCCCTCTCAGGCCCATCACTATGATATGCCTGCCTCGCCATCCAGTTTTTAGCTGCAGTGAATTACTGGGGACTTAATAGTTATCTGGGGTTTAATGACTTTTCTCTGCATCTTGGACCATCAACTCCTCCTGGACTCTCATTAATCCCAGGGGCAATGGCTTAGACTGTGATCATTATTGCTTTAACAAATACTTCCAGGATATGACGAGAGTGACTTTCCATTTATCTTCCATGGAAATTCATTCTGCAGGAGTGACACTGTAAGCCTGAGAGACACAAGCTATTGTCTCGAAGTTCTTTAAAAAAATGGTGTTATTGCTCTCTGTATGTATTGTATTGAAAGACAAAGGCTAATTAAATGTTACATTTCCTGGCTCCTTGGAGACAGAGAAATTCTGGCCAACTTTCTTTGAAGAAAGTTTTACTAATACCGCATGGCTATTTAGCCCTTCTAGAGGTACCAAAAGCTAATGAGGGGGTAAATTGGGGAGAATCACTACCTAGAAGATTCAGTATTTCAAAGAATGTAAACTCCAGAATTTAACTGACTAAACCGAAAAACAAATGGATTAAATAACCATGTCTATCCATTTAAAAATTCCTGTGTTTGTCATTGATTTTTAATTTTAGATTTGTAGTCAGCCTCCAAAACTGTTGATTCGGCCACTAAAAAACAAAAACAAAATGAAAAGCTAAGCTCATAGTTCACGAGCAGCACCAGGTAGCAGAGCTTACATCAGTTATACACGCGTGAATCGATTAGCCAAAGATCTAGATCTTACAATAAGAAACTTTCTAATCTAGTGCATTATTATTAAAGAGTATATTAAAAATGATTAACTTAAATAACACCAACTGGAGAGTATATTCAAACATGCTCTTTGAAAGTATGATTTAAAGGAAGAGTAAGTCTAAGGTATAATTACATACTTTTATCAACTCCTAGTATTCACTTCTTAGAAAGAAAATTCCAGCTCTGTCATCTACTTTCAAAATCCCAACCTTTGGTCCTAGATCACTGTTACTTTATTTGGAACCAAAATATTTGTACCCTCTGTCAGAGTCATTGGTTGTAAAGTGTACCCCCAGTGTATATTCTCTCATTTAGTGGTGTGGCCCAGTCACTAGGTGTGAGGAAGAGTCTTCTCTGTTTCCCTGCTTGTGCTTTTCCTACATGCATATTTTTCTTAATATTGTAGCTACAGGAAGGAGAAAATTTTATGGAACGTCTCTGTGTCCAGCCTTTACTACTCTGCCCTCACATCATCTAATGTGTAATACAGGACAAACCATGTAACTTCTACGGTTGTCCCAGTCTTCAAGCAGAGGGCCTTTAGAGGAGGCTATTTTAGAGGATTGCTAAGGTCACTTCTGTTGTAAAAGGATATGATTCAAGAGGAGAAACTATTATTTCACTCTGCCCTTTTTAGAAGACAACCTTTTTTTCCAAATCCATTTTCTAACACGTCAGATGGATGCTACCATGATTTCCTCTTGTCGTGGCATAATGCTTTGAGATCAAACACTCATCCATCCAGTTAGCCCTTTTATTTTTTAAAGATTTTATTTATTTATTTGAGATAGAGAGAGTGCGTGTGAGCATGAGTGGGGGGGGGGGGGGGGAAGAGAGAAAAGGAGAAGCAGGCTTTCCACTGAGCAGAGAGCCCAACGTGGAACTCCATCCCAGGACCCTAGGATCACAACCTGAGCCAAAGGTGGATGCTTAACCGACTGAGCCACCCAGGTGCCCCCATCCAGTTAGTCTTTGATATTAAATTCTCAGAAAACCTTTTCAGAAATAGTTTGCCCTATTAAAACTGGTTAAATGTTTCAGGGGAAGAGTATGTTTTTATAAGAAGTTCAGAGGAGCTTGTCAAACCTGGAATATGAGTCGACTTCATGGTGATCCTCATCTCCAAGAACTTTCTCTTTACAATTTACCCCATGAATTCCATGTTTGGACAGTATGGTATACATTAATTATTTGTTTTCCCTATTGATTTGTCATAAGTGTACCTGATTGCCATCAGAACTTGGATCAGAATGAATTAATCAGGGCACCTGGGTGGCTCAGTCATTAAGCATCCACCTTCGGCTCAGGTCATGATCCCAGGGTTCTGGGATCGAGCCCCACATCAGGCTCCCTGCTCAGCGGGAAGCCTGCTTCTCCCTCTCCCACTCCCCCTGCTTATGTCCCCTCTCTTGCTCTCTCTCTCTCTGTCAAATAAATAAAATATTAAAAAAAAAGAATGAATTAATCAAATTTACACTTAGTGTTTTTATAATTCCAACCCAAAGGAGAAAACATTAGCCCAAACAATATCATGATAAGTGTCTGTTTGTCATTTAGGTTTTAAGATACTGAAAATAGCTTCTCAGTTTCATTTCTGCTTAAATGTCCTGAGGACCTTTGTACCCAAGCTGGGGCCTATCATTTACCGGGTCAGGAAACCAAGGTAGATACCTCACCCAAGGTAACAAAATAACCTGTGGTAGTATGATATCCTCCTGTGTTCCTTATCTTTGGTCCTAGAAAACTGGGGCATTATAAACTCTTTATGATCCTAACTGCTACCAAGGCCTGTTGTTTTTCTCCTATGTATGTCACCTCTTCTCTAAAATCATAGCCACAGCATTAGTTCAGTGTCTTCATTTTTTCCTGGACAGTTGGTTTTACTGAAAATCAATTTTCAATAACTTCCTCCAATAACATATCTGACCTCCCCTCGAGAATTAGGCAAGCCACCACTGTGGTCCCACAGCACACTTTTCCATAATAGTGATGTTTGCCCCTACATTAGTATAATTACCTATTTATGGGTCTGTTTTCTCTAATATACCTCAAACCTCATTAAATCAGGGAATACAGAATTTTCTATTTTGACCCCATGTGGTACTTGTAATCTGCAATGAATAATTGTATGTAGGCTGTGTATTCATAAAGAATTAAGATATGTAAGACTATTTAAACATTTGGGAATTGGAAGAAGCATAGATTTCCTCACCATTTGCCCAAACATGATAATGAGGGAATATTCTTTGTGTCTTGGTGGAGGTAAGATAAACAAGAAGTCCCGCTTTAACTATTTGGATAGAACTGGGGGGGGAGTCATTTTTCCAAGAGGAAAGGATGCCTAAATGATAGAGCCATCTTGGATTATTGAAGAAAAATTAGGGACTTGTGAGGAGGAGTAAATCTTTAGCTTAAAGAAATAATTTTAAGAATTGCACCTTTCACACACATCCTGTTAAGACATACTTCGGGATGTAATTTATGATACGCTCCTAGATTGGAAGGACTTCTGGAACTAACCTACATAGCAGTGGAGATGATGTTTCTCACATTTCTCCCTACATCTGTATTTTAGCATATTCGATGTGAGACAACCCAAAGAATTTCTCTCAGAAACCCTCTAGTTGCCCCTTTTTCAGTTAATGCCCCTTTTCATTCCCACTACATCTAACATGTTTCTGAATCCTCAGCCCAAAATATAACAGCATATGCTTTCTTGTCTCCTAGAGATTCTTCTGATCTTCCAAGGCCCCACTGCCTGGTATAATTAGGTAAACTCTTTGTCAAGCATCTTTAAGTTTATGAAGGAAAGCTGTTGTGCAAAAAACATAATTTTGAAACTTTTCTCAATGAAATTGCTGAGATTATCCCCCTTTTGTGTAGATCCAAAGTGATGTGACTGGTATTTTAAAAGCAAAAGATGTTCAGCTGTCACCAAAGTGACGCAATGTAATCTTCCTGCTTTCAGAGAAATGTAGACTAGGAGACTCATTTAAGACACACTATGGCCATAATGGAGAACATTTCTCTACATCTGAATTTCCCAAGGAGAAAACATTTTGAACACATTTGGAATAATCCCACAACTGTTTGTGAAGAGGTTGGGCTCCAGCAACAACATTTCAATAATCTGAATGAATCTTAAAATGACCACATGCAAGTATATTCATCTACATATTTTAACTGAAAAAATATGAAGGGAATAGAAAGAATGAACATAGTCATGTTTATCAAATCCTAGACACCATTAAGAACTGAAAGTGGTTGCATTGAGTCAGTTGCAAAGGTATTGAGCCTAGCTCTGTGTCTGTCTGGAATGGATTAGTCAGCTATCTTATAGCCACTTACCTGACTGCTGCCAAGATGGTAATAGTAGCCAAACTAAGGGGGTCATTTGGCATATGAATATGGTGACCAATGTGATGAGTGTCAGAATGACCAGATTTACCATGGCATAACCCAACTTACTAAATATGAATAGGTACTTCGAAGCTGCCTCTGCAATGGCTGCAGAGAACAGACAAGGAGGCAGTAAGGATAAAATTAGAATTACCAAGCGTAGCATGTGTTTTCCATTCTCCTGCCCCATTCTCCTGCTCCTTCTGCCCCTCATTATCAGTGCCCTCATTCAACCCAAATCAGTGTGCATGACCATTTCCTACTGCAAAATTCACATGTCTGGAGGAACTTGAGTGGATGATTATTAAACTGAAATTTCATACTGCTCTCTGTGGGTTCTTCATCGACCTCGCTGGCCTCTGTTACAGAGTCTCCCACCTTTCTTCCTTGTCAATATGGCATTGCCCCCTGGGTTCAGTTCTCAGAGGTTTCCCTTTGTCTCTGTCCATACTTGGTACACGGCTTTAATTAATATCTGGATGCTGATATGTATCTCCTGTTCCAGCATTTTCCCCGGATTCCAGATTTCTATATCCAACTGCCTACCTGGTATTTTCACTTTGAATGTTTTATTAGATACCTTCTGTACAAAAACAGCCTCTTGGTTTTTTTCCACAAGCTGCATCTGCTGAGGTTTTCTCTATCACAGTAGATGGCAACTCCATCTCCTCTAACCAACTGCGGAGTTCTTCCTCCTGATCCTCCTCCGCCTCCTATGTCTCATTTTTCTCCTCCTTCTTCTAAGGTCATTCATGAGTCCTCTATCTGGAATCCATTGCTTCAGACACTTTTGTGGATCATTTCTCAATTCCTTTGGGCATTTGACCAAATGTCATGGCCTCATAAGAGGCTTCCTTCATGGGGCGCCTGGGTGGCTCAATCAGTTTAAGCGCTGGACTCCTAATTTCGGCTCAGGTCATGATCTCAGGGTCTTGAGCTTGAGCCCTGCATTGGACTCCATGCTGAGCATGGAGGCTGCTTAGGATTCTCTCTCTCCCTTTCCTCCTACCCACCCCGCCCCCCATCCCCCTCTGCCACCCCCAAGGTGCTAGTGGGTGAGCATGCTCTCTTTCTCTCTCAAAAAAGAGACTCTTCCTTCATGCCTCTTTATAAATGACCTCTTCCCCACACCACTCTATATCCCTCATCCTGCCTTTTCTTCTCACAGCTCTTATCACACGTGATGATGTATTACCTATTTATTGTATGTCTGTCTGTCCTCACTAGAAAAGGGGCTTGAGGAAAAGGGCTTTATCTCTTCTGTGTCCTGTTGTATTCCAAATCCTGGAACAGGAGTTGAAATATAGTAAATACCAAAAAAATTATTTGCTGAATGAATAAATTATGCTTTGGTTTTATAATCCTTCATAATTTTGTAGTTCTAGGTTTACAGCTATTTTCCCTCAGCACCCTCTAATATATTATTCCATTATCTTCTGGCACCTACGGTTGCTAAAGGGAATTTTACTTATCATACTAATTGTCATTTCTTTTCATTAAGAGTAATCTGCCCATTTTTCAAAGCTTTTAAAATTGTCATTTAATTCTTGGTTTTCTACAGTTTTACTTCTATGTGACTTGGAGTGGACTTTTAGAGTTTAAATATATTTATGTATAATCTATAATATGTACTATATTTATAATCTCTAGTATGTATTTTAAGTAAATAAATACGCACACACACAAAGTTCTGTAGTCTTTCTTTTAAAAGTTTCTTTTAAATTTGAGAATAATGGTTGTCTTAAATTTTGGATAATTCTCAGGTATTACCTTCTTAAGTACTGTTTTTCCACCCTTCCCTGCATTTTTCCCCAGAAAATTTTTATCCAAATTTCCAGGCCCTCAATGACTTTTTTTAATGATTTTATTTATTTATTTGAGAGAGTCAGGCAGAGCACAAGCAGGGGGAGGGATCGAGGCAGAGGGAGAGGAAGAAGCAGACTCCCCACTGAGCGTGGAGCCCAAAGCAGGGGCTCAATCCCAGGACCCTGAGATCATGACCTAGCCAAAGTCAGGAGCCCCTCAATGACTTTTTTTCATATTAAAAAAAATCCTTCTTTTTCTAAATTACCTTTAAATTCACTTATGTCCAAAGTTAGAGTTTTAAGCCTCCTTTAAATTTCAAAAATTAAATTTTTATTTTCAAGATTTCTGATACTTTTAAAATCTCTGTTCTTGCTTCATTCTTGTCTAAGTTTGTTTCATAATTTCATAGTTCTTTAGTGGGTATCATGCCTTTGTCTGTCTTTTAGGTATCATTAACACTGAGTTAAAAGCCTTTGTAAGATTGTTCTGTAAGACAAACTTCACCTGGCTCCTATTCATGTTACAATTTCTGAAAACTACAAATGGCACATTTTATTAAGACATTTGGAGGAGTCTGGGTTACTGGTGAGAATCCTTGAGCAGAATTTCCAAGGTTTCTTAAAGGCTGCAGGCAACCTGACCCAGGTTAAGGAACTACCAGTACTTTAAATATTGGTGTCTATGTTGTTAAATGGGGAGATCTTTTGGTCATAGCCGAGGTTTGAATCTTTGAACTTGTTTTTGTTATCTCATTTGCATTTTCTCTTTATTATGTTTTTCTTAATTTATGTTTTACCTACTACTCTTATTTCTAATGAATTAGATATGATTTCTTTATATCCCTTTCTTTTCAACTGAAATAGGAAGGTATCCATTATATTTTTACTCTTAATTACTGTGTCTAAAATGCACATTTACCTAAAAGTAGTTTAAAGTTAATCAAAAAGTACAAAGACCTTATACCAAAAAGTACAAAGACCTTAGAATCTTTAAAATTCATGTCTCCTCCACTTTCCATTATCCTAGATTTCCTGCATTATTTTAAAACCCTAATTTATGTTTTTCATTATTTTCCATCAATACCTTTTTTAATGAACAAACATGCTGACTATATTAGTTGTTTAATATTTTTCTTGCATGCCACTCCTTCCTTCTGTCAAGCTGTGGGAGAGGTATAATGTTCAAAATATTCATTGCCTCTTCTGTCATAGAATTACACTTCCCTCCCTCCTGGATGTGAGACTTGGTTTGGCCAATACACTGTGAGCAGACGTTACCTGTGTTGCCGCTGAACAGAAGTTTGGAGAGACTTTGCTGTGAGGGCAGCTGGATCCCAAAGTGAAGAAATTGTGCGGCAGAGCTCTAGCCACCCCCAGCCAACGCAGGAGCTGTGCACCCCTGCGTATCAGTGCGTTATGGCCTACGCCCTCCCCAGCCTCTCCTGATATACACAAGTCTGTCTTTTTAAGAACTCTCACTGAGAGTTTGCTTATTAAATCTTGTAGTCTTTGTCAAAACAAACAATTTTGCTCCACTTTTTTTCTCTTTTAAGGTTTCAAATTTGCTCTCTCCAAATATAAAACCAATTACAATTCAACTCAACACAGGAGCTTGTGTGCCAGGTTACAAGGAACTGAGACATTCTGTAGCAGGCCAGGTTAAAGATGACTGTACGGTTTGTTCTGGGTGTGTTTTGTTTCGAGGGTGTGGCTCTTCCTCAGGCACCTGAACTCAGCCGGGAAATGGTTATCTTGACGGAATATCAACAGTTGATCCATGGACAACTTCTGAAAATTAAAAAAAAAGAAAAAATCACATGCAGTAGGTTGTAAATTCCTCCAGGAACTGTTTTACTGTCTGCTTTTCAGGAATTAAAATAATAATAACAATCATCATCATCATCATTTTAAAAAGCCACAAGTTTAAAAATCAAACTGCAGAGGGAAGAAGCAGGGACAGATTTTATTTATTTATTTATTTATTTATTTATTTATTTATTTAGGTGATTATGCTGCTTTTAAAATTTTTAAACATCTGGTACATTTTTTTAATAATTAATAAACACAACACTGATACACTACTATTAACAAAAGTCTATTCAGATTTCTACAGTTTTTACCTAATGTCTATTGTCTGTTCCAAGATACCATCCAGGATAATACATTACATTTAGTCATCATGTTACCTTAGGTTCTTCTTGACTGTGGTTGTTTCTCAGACTTCTCTTGTTTTTGATGACCTTGACAGCTTTGAGGAGTATTGATCAAATATTTGGTAGGCTGCCCCACTACTAGAAATTTTCTGATGTTTTTCTCATGATAGAACTGGGGATATGGGTTTGGGGGAGGAAAACCATAGAGTTAAGTGCCATTTTCATTACATCATATTAAAGTTATATACTATCAATATGATTTATGACTGCTGATGTTGACCTTGATTGCCTGGCTGAGGTAGTGTTTGTCAAGTTTTTCCACTGTAAAGTTCATCTTTTTTTACCTCCTTTCAACACTTACTCTTTGGAAGGAAGAAGCAACTACGTGCAGCCTACATGTCAAGAGCGGGGGAGTTATATGCTCCACTTCCCTGAAGATAGGGTATCTACATAAATTACTTGGAATTCTTCTGCACCGGAAATTTGTCTCTTCTCCCCCATATATTAATTTTTTCAATAATTTATTTATATCCAATGGAACCATGAATATTTATTTTATACTTTGTGTTACAATCCCACACTATTTGGTTGCTTGCATTTTTCCAGCTTTGGTCATTAGGAGCTCTTTCAGTTGGCCCCTGTGTTCCTTTGACATATCCCCACCATTGTGGGGGTTTGTGATTTTTCCCCTGACTTTCAGTACTACAAAGTGTTCAGTGGTCATCTTTATAGTTCATGTTCCAATCCTAGAATCAGCCGTTTCTCCAAGTGTCTTACTCCTTTTATTAGAGAATGGTATTAAAACCTAAGATTTGGACAGTAGGTTTATTTGTTGCCGCTAGAGTGTTGTTTCTTTTAGGCTGACAACAAAGAATTCTATGTAGTGTATACTAACCTGTGTATATTCACATATCGACAAATATTTCTGTATGTAAACATCTCTATCTAAATTTAATTAAGCTAAACATGAGTTTATACTGATATCTCCATTGCTATGTGGATCATTCTAGTCTTCCTTGCTGATCTGTAAATTCCCACTCCAATAGTGAGAATTCTAACGATTTTTAAGATTCTTTTTCTCTGATAACTGATTTTTTTTATCACATTGGAACTAGGTGTGCATATAATTTACTCTATTGAAAACTTTCAAATGGAAAACATCTTTTGTTAAATTATGTATCTGATTCACATTACATCTTTCAGTACCCATTCTCTAATTTCTCCTCCTGAAACCCCGAGGAGATATAGATGAAACTTTTTATTTTCTTTCTGTCTTTCATCTCTCTTACCTTCTCTTTCATAATTCCCATCTCCTTATAGCTTTACACTGCATTCAGATGAATTCTGTTTGTGTCAAGTTTAACAATTTGACCCTGTTTCTTCCTTTACTTTTTCTTTATATGTATGCTATATAAACACCACCCAGAGAAAGATGTAAAACATTCCCAGTATCACTGAATGCTCCTTTATGTCCCTTCGAGTTAGTATACCCCTAAACGGTCCTCCATACCATAGATTACTCTTTTTGAATTCCATATGAATTAATTCTTGAGTTTATGCCACTGTGTCTGGCTTTCTTTTTAATGGTTAATTTTGTTTAATTTGAGATAATTTTAGACTTACTTATAGAAATGTTGCAAAAATAGTAGAGAAAGTTCCCATAAACCTTTCACTCAGCTTCCCTTTCTGCCAACAGCTTATACAGCAATATGTTTTAGGTGAACATGAATACTCACTTAAATTAGGTATTTACCCATATGTCGAGTTGCTGGGTCACAAGGTATGCATGTTTTTAGCTTAAGAGATTCTGTTAAACTGTTTTCCAAAGTGGGCATAGCAATCTGCAGTTCAACTCATCCATATATATAAGAATTTTAGTTTCTTCACATCCTTGCCAACCCTTGCTATTGACAGCTTTTAGAATTTAAACATTCTGCTGGGTGTGTAATAGTATTTCACAGTGGTTTTAATTTTCATTTGGTTATAACTAATGGTGTTGAACATTTTTTCAAATACTCCTTGGCCATTTACCTTTTTTTTTTTTAAAAGATTTATTTATTTATTTATTTAAGAGAGAGAGAGAGAGAGAGAGAGAGTGAGAGAGAGCGCGCAAGAGGGGGTAGGGTTAGAGGGAGAAGCAGACTCCCCGCCGATCAGGGAGCCCGATGTGGGACTCGATCCCGGGATTCCGGGATCATGACCTGAGCCGAAGGCAGTCGCTTAACCAACTGAGCCACCCAGGCGCCCCCATTTACCTTTTTGATAAAGTACCTGTTCCAGTCTTTTTCCTACTATTTTATTTGATTGTCTTTCTCTCATTGATTTGTAAGTATTTTGAATATATGCTGGAAAGGACTTTTTTCTCACTTTATGCACTGCAAACATCTTCTACTCTGTGAGTTACCTTTTGACTAATGTGAAAATTAAAACAATGTTTCTAGAATAAAACATAGGAAAATATATTCGTGACCTTAGAATAGGCAAAAATTTGTCAAATATGAAACAGAAAGAACTAACATTAAGGAAAATATTGGTAAATTTGATTTATAAAGCCATTTTAATATACTTATTTTAAAGTTTTTTAAGGAATTTAAAGCAATCCTTCCTTTTTTGTTATTGCTATTATGTGGGCTCATTATCTCTCATGGAGATTTTCTCAAATGGCTTGTAATTATTCCTCCTCCTCCTTCCCTCCCTCCCTCTCCCTCACCTCTATCTCCTCCTCCTCTCCTATGGATATGAATGATCATATCCATACCTCAGGATAATAATAATTCCAAGCCGTTTCCCTAGGTTTATGGGTAGAATTTTTCAGTCTCCTCTTAATGGATAGGAAAACGGTTGGCAACTCATAGATTTTATAGACAGCCCAGTTCCAGTTCTCACACAGCAAAGCCCTGTGACTATTTTGATCCAGCATGGGTGGGAGGCAAGGAATTCTGAATTAATGCAATCTCCAATTTTGACCAAAACATGTTTAACTCTGTATTTCCAAAACACAGAAATTTTAGAGCTACATCTAGTAAGATCTCTGAAAAATATATTTTAATAAATGCTGAAAAAGACTAAAGGTCAGGGTGTCAGTCATCTCTATTTCCCTAGCATAGTACCATAGTTCACTGATTATGTAAATAAATTAAGATTAAATTTCAGCTCTAATGAAGACTGAAGTGTGAGGAAGATATAGTTGGAATCCATTTTACTGAAGACTGCCTTTAGAATGAGTCTGTTCTTATTTGTGTAAGTTATGACCATTTGACAAGAGTCCATGAGAAAGAGAATATGATAACCCTCTTGTCAATACCAACGATGTGTCGATAATAGAAAAACTCTCTGTGCAGCCTGTCCTGGGAACAACAAAGCAGACAATAGCCATTATCCATGTGTCATTTCCTGGTTGAGGACATAAAAACAGATCAGGGCAAAACCCAGTGCATCTTTAAATTAGTGGCACAGATCGATGCCCATATTTCTCAGTGTCATGTTTCATTATGTTGAACTATTTATGTCATCGTAACCCAAGGCATCTTAATGCAACCTGACATCCAGGTTATGTTGCATTAAAAAAAATAAGAAGCTATTGCATTTTGTTAATGGGCTGGAAAACATTCCAAGTCTCTTTTTTTCTGCTCAGAATAAGGTTACCACATGGTGTCTATGTGGGGGGTACAGTTCTGTATTAAAGGTTGAAAGGTCAGACACCTTCAACTTAAGTCTGTCAAAAATATTCCTTTCACTTGGCCTCTCACTCCTATTTTATGCCAGTAATAGAGGTTTCAAGATTAGTTTTGGGATGGTAAAATTGTTGTTTATGATAGTATTTAGAGGTGACCACTTAAATTGGGGCAACTCTCCTCCAATTTTCCAAATTGAAATGGCACTCATCTTTTAAGATTCTACTTGAATGCTATGCCTTCCAATAAACTTTCCTTCTTACCACTTAGTTTTCTTCTTTCTTTTCTGAACTTTCATAACAAGTCATTCCTACTGATAATGGTATATTTTTATATCCTAATAATATTATAGATTTTTGAGTATATATCTTAGCTCTTTCAAATATCCTACATTTCTTCAGGATAGGGACTAGTTTTATTACTGTAGTTTAGTGATTCTCTAATCTTCGTGTCCATAAAAATAATTTAGAGACTGTTTAGAAATTTAGATCCTTGTCATACTACCAGAGACTTTGATATTGTAGGCCTGAAGTGGGAATCAGTAGTCTGCATTTGTACTAAAAAGCTGCAGGAGAGTAAATACCAAGAATACCAAACTTAGGTACTGATATGATCGTCAAATTGCTGAAAACCAAAGACAATGATATGACAAGAACATACTAAAAGTACTAGGAAAAATCAACACCTTACCCACAGTGGAACGATAATATGAAAGATGGTTGATTTTCAGTCAGAAACAATGAAGGCCAGAAGACAATGGAATGGTCATCTTTAAGGTGCTGAAAGAAAAAGGGAAAAACAAAACAAAACAAAACAAAAAAACCCTACCACACCAGAATCTATATGCAGCGAAATATCCTTTAAAAATGAGGGTGAAGTAGACATTTGCAGGTAAATGAAAGCTGAGAAAATTTGTTGCTGGCAGACCTGCACTATAAGAGATATTAAAGGAAATTCATCAAGCCAAAGGGAAATAATATCAGATAGAAATCTGGTTCCACAAGAAGAAATGAAAAGCATTAGCAATGGTAAGCATACAAATTAATATAAAAGACTCACTTTCAAATTTTCTTAATTTCTTTAAAGGGCAAATAAACTCTTTAAAGCAAAAATGACGTCATTATAAGGTAAAGTTAAAACATATGTAGAAATAAAACATATGATAATAATACTATGAGAGATGGTAGTTAATAAGAATAAACTGATTTGATGTTCTTACATTTGTGAAATTGCAACTGTGAAATGTGAAGTGTGAGCTGGTAAAATATTAGTTCTAAGGATACTTTTATAAATTAAAGATACATATCATAATTCCTAGCATGCCAAGGAAAAGTAATAATAAAAAGAAGTATAGCTAAATAGCCAATAGAGGAAATAAAAAAGAATTCTAAAATGATTCAATTAACCCCTCAAAATGGCAAAAAGAAAAAACATAACAACAGAGAAATAAATAGAACATAAATAATAAGATGATAGATTTAAACTTAAGCATATAAATAATTGTTAAATGCAAATAAACTAAAACTCAAAAGGCAGAAATTGTCAGATTGGTTATAAAAATAACATATATGCTGTCTACAAGTCATAATCTAAGTGTAAACAGGTTGAATGCAATGAACTGTTAATACCTCCTTCTTGTAGTTAATAGAGTAAATAAGCAGAAATTCATTTAGGATATGCAGAATTTAAACAACATTAAAACCAACTTGACTTAATTGACATTAACAGATCACCACACCCAACAATTGCAGAATAATATTATTTTCAAGTGCACATGGAGCATTCATCAAGCCAGACCATATATTGATCCATAAAATGCATCTCATAAGTTTCAAGAAATTGAAATCTTATAAAATATGTCTTCTGATCATGGTGGAATTAAATTAAAAATCCTTAAAAATAAGAGGCACAGGAAAATTTCCAAATATTTGGAAATTAAAGAATACATTTCTAAATAACCCAAAGAAGAAATTATAAGGAAATTAGGAAATGTTTTGAATTGAATTATAATAAAGGTACTGAAAATCTTTGGACCTTGTGGACACAAAAAAGCACTAACCATAAAAAACTAGGTTGACCTTGAATGTGTGAAATTACAAAGCTTGACAATGTCAAATGAAGATGTGGAACAACTGAAACTTTCACACATTGATGGTGGGAATATTAAATGGTACAGACAGTCACTTGAGAAAACTGATTATTCTTCTTTTAAAGCTGGACATACACCTACCCCATGACCCACTACTCCCATGCCTAACTATTTATCTAAGTGGAATAAAAACTCTGTTTATGAATGACATATAATTATGTCATATGGCTTTATTCACAACAGTCAGAACCTGGAAACCACTCAAATGTCTATCAAGAAGACTATGGATAAACAAATCATGCAAATCAGCAATAAAAATGAACAAACTGCTGATGCCCAAAAATTGATCTCACAGACTTTATGTTGAGAGGAAAAAGCCCGTATAAAGAAGTACACCCTGTGTGACCCCATTTATATGAAGTTCTGGAACAGACAAAATTAATCTATGGAGGTTGGAAGTCAGATCAGTGATTACCTGGAGCAGTTGGGGATTGACTGCAAAGGAACACAAGAAACTGGGGCCAAGAAATGTTGTATATCTCAACTGGGGTGAAAGCTACATGGGTGTATATGTTTGCCAAAACTCATCAAAATAAATACCTAAAATTTGTGCATTTTATCTCATGAAAGCTGTACTTCAATAAAGTGTCTTAATCGCTTGAAAAGCATTTGGGCATACAAACTCCTGGGCTCATTTTGCAAAGATTCTGATTCAGTGGGTCTGTATGAGAACTCGTTAATCTGAATTTTTAGCAAGGGGTCCTGGTTGATCCTAATGCCTGTGGTCCACCAATTATACTTTTGAAGGTAGTAATCAAACATAATATTGTATGTCCAGAAGTGCTGATCACATATTGCAAAAGTAAACGAATTAATCATAACTTACAGTGAATTGGTTGTCTCTGAATTCTCTATTTCAAAATAAATAAACTTTTTTTTCTTTTCTTTTTTTTCCCCCAAATCTCAAGTGTTATGAGTTTCCTCCAAACAGGATAAAGCAAACTCATCTTTCCATTATCTTTCATTCATGCCACAATACTTCCAGTGTTTGCTTTTGCTAATGGGCTTTTTTCCCACTAGAAAAGCCTCTGCTAGCCTTTCTGCCTTGTATCCTCTCCTTGGAAAGCCCAATGACATGAAGCCCTTTCCAGCTAGGCCCGTTGCTAGAATCTAACTAATAATGATTTCCCCTTTTTAAAAATCCTGTAGTTCTTATTGACTGCTTTATTCAGTCTGGCACTTACACACATACCAAACTGTATGGTTCTCTCTTTCCCATGTGGGTCTTTTCGATATTGTAAACAGTGAAAGCAGTTCTACTTCTCAGTTTCTTGTAGCTAGTCTTCCACTCCCACCATGCTAAGTAAAATTAAAATATTTGATAATTGTTTTTAAATAAAGAACACAGGATTTGAGATTCAGTGGGAGTTAGAATTCCAATGCTGGCACCCACAAACTATGTAATATGGGGAAACTTACTTGTCTTCATCTATAAAAATGAGAACAGTAATTCTTTCTTCATAAAGTTATTGCAAGAATTAAATGGAGTAAAAGTACATAAGCCACTTAGCACATTGTCTGGTGCTTTATAAGCGTTTAGCAAATGGTTGTTGACAAGATTGTTGTTGCTGATATGCCATTATTGTGTAGTTGTGATATTATTATTTGTATTGTTAAAGACCATACAATATTAAGACTGTAGGGGAATTTAGAATTATATAATCCAATCCATTTGTTCTTGTAATTAGAAAACTGAGGTCAGAGAGGAACAACCTGTTGATTGATTCTTTTGTCTTAAAAGAACAGTATTCAAGTTTCAAAGTTTATGTTCTGATTTACATTATGTTGAAATTTTAATACCTATTTGTTATGTACAGATAATATTTTCCCATTAAAAGAGGAAAATACTTCCATGTAAATGAAAGCAGTTTATACCTAGATAAGAAATAGAATTACCCAGTTGTTTTTTTGTTTTGTTTTCTTATCTAGGTTTTAACTGCTTTCTTTAAAATATAGACCCTGAAAGATATAGGAGGGAAAGCCTCTGCCCACCATGCTCTGACTGCCTGTACATGGGACATATATTCTCACATATTCACAAAGATTCAAGTCAACCTCATTCAAGGAATCAATAATTGACTTGATTACTAACTGTTCACCTTGTGACTGTGATCACAACACTCACAGTACACCTGCCCTATTTTGGTCCTGTGCTCTTAGTTGGTTGTTTAATTCCTGATCAGAAAGTTAAATGTCTTGCCCTGAAAATGCCTAGCCTCCTGATTCAGAGGCCACCACAGCTCACTAGTGAGCCTATTTCCTCTCCATCATTAAGGGTGCACAAATCGCCATGCTGAGAGGAAGTCTATATGGAAATTTGCAGATGGTGAGAGAAAGTAGAGGAGAGAGGTGGGATCTGGCGCATGAAGGAAAGAAGTTGTAGATATTGAGGCTTTAGGAATGAATGAAGTAGGGTCTGTGAAAGTGGACACCCTGAGACCAGTGTGCATTTGGTATGCACAGGCCAGTAGCTGTCTTGTCTTCACTATACCACTCATCTGATTTTCCTCTGGAACGTTGGGCAGATTTTTAAAGTCAATGAACTCCCGGATGGTGCAGCAGTCACCGCCCTGTTTCTTTTCCCTTGCCTTGGGGCTCCCTGGGTGTCTATGGTTAAGTGCCCTAAGAGCTGCTGATTATTGTGATTTCCTTTAACCAGCTCAACACATTCTTTGCTTTTCAGTTGTTGATGTCAGTCCTAATGTGTTGGGCCAAACATACTGGAACTTGTTAAGATTCTCCAAATAGCTTCTTTGTACTGGAGAAATCACACCACTGACAGGCCCTCCTCTCTGGGCTCCCTGGAGCTTTTTATGCATGTGCTGTGCCCCCTACTGTCCCCATCACTCTGTCTCACAGAGGAACTGACATTTAGAGCCAGAACTCAGATACCAACAACACATTATTTTTTAAAACTTCATTTCTCTCTATACTTTCCCCTTAGTCCATTCAAATGCTGAACGTAATAAAGTTGCCAAAACTCTCCCTCCATTGGAGTGAAAACCATTCATTTGTCGTCTCAATTTAAGATTCCTGACTCCAAATAGAAGGATATTCTCTGTGGACGTAATGGGACATTTAGCAATTCATTCATTTTCTTCACATGCTACTTATTTAGGCACTCAGCGGTTGGCGGCTTTGATGTGGAGTGGTGAAATTATAAAGACATTACATATCGTAAAAATATAAATGAAAGAAAACACAGACCCTCTTTTATATCAGGCTAAATTGACTGCTGTCATATTAAAGGTATTTTGTTTTATAAATTATACCCGTTTCAAGGTATTCCCTTGAATGAGTCACTACTTTGTCTTTTATTTCCTTTTTCTTTCTTTCTTTCTTTCTTTCTTTCTTTCTTTCTTTCTTTCTTTCTTTCTTTCTTTCTTTCTTTCTCTTTCTTTCTTTCTTTCTTTCTTTCTTTCTTTCTTTCTTTCTTTCTTCTTTCTTTCTTCTTTCTTTCTTTCTTTTTTTAACAAAATAGGCTTTCTCTTTCCAATATATTGATGTAAAGAATTACACAGGGCTCAAATGTAGAGATTAATGTATCTGATACCAAACATCATCTGGAATTTGCCATATTGGGCCAGTAAGGCAGTCAAGTCATGCATGACTTGCCAGTTCTAACCTACATTGTTATATGTTGGACATAACAAAAGAGCTTTGGACTAAAACCAAATTTATGAATTATATTCTTCAACATTTAGTTTCTTGAAAAAGTTCCCCAAGTATGACTACCTGTCTTAGTCAGTTTGGGCTGCTATGACAAAATACCACCGACTTGGTGGCTTATAAACAACAGAAATTTCTTTCTCACAGTTCCAGAGGATGGAAGTCCAAGATCAGGGTGCCAGCATGGTTGATTGAGGGCAGACTTCTCCTTGTATCCTCACATGGCAACTCTGTCAGCCCTCTTTTATAAGGACATGAATCCCATTCAGGAGGGCTCCACTCATGACTTAATCACCTCCCCAAGACCTCACCTCCAAGTATCTTCACCTTGGGGGTTAGGTTTCCAACATAGGAATTTTGAAGGGACACAAATATTTATACTATAGCATTACCTATTTAATATTTGCTCTATGAAGCTAAGATTGCTTACACTACTAACTCCTTCAATAATCTATTCTGTGCCTGTCCTTCATGATTGCACTTAATCCTGTTTCCAGGTTTGCTCCCAGCTGGGTGGACATGGCCAGCAAGGAGGAGATGGCAGCTCCAAGATGGAAGACAGAGCTGCCTGGACCAGGGATGTCACAGGGGCCATGGGTGGGGTTGGCCTGTACATGGGATCAGGTAAGGGGCCTTGTTTGGTTACTGCTGGAAAGACATGAGATTGAGTGAGTCAAGCTGATGAAGGAGCTGGGAGAGGGCTATAGGGTCACAGAAGTCAAAGTACAGAAGAGAAGAATCAAGGTAAAAGATTCAGCTGAGAGATGCTAGGTCAGAAGGAACGAGGGGAATAGGAGTAATTCCAAGGCCAGCATAAGGTACAAAAGCAAAGATGGGCTTTGTTGTGAATGGTTTGAGATAAAATTAAGTGCAGGATCTTTCTATTGCCTCTTATTTTTAAATGTTAGAAATTCTCCTTTCTTATTATTGACCATTTTTGTCTTGAGTTGACTGTCATCACTAGCCAAGAATAGGTATTTAGGAGTAAGTGTATCCTGTGATTTTATGATTTGACTTTAATACTATTTTGTTCAGTCTTCAAGAAAGACTTACTAGTATTACAGTATTCAATGAGAAATACATGTTTCCCCTCTCCATTCTTTCCCTCCCTTTTGAATGGATCACTGCTTGTGTTGCATCCTCAAATAAGAGTCTACCCAACTCCTCAGTTTACTGAGCTGAAATTATCTTGGTGTTCCCCAGCCTGCACCTTGGGGTTCAGAGGTGGTTCATCACAGGGGAGTTTCTCCTAGTGACAGGCTCCCAATGAATACCCTGGCTCCTGACTCCCAGCCTGAACTCTTGCTTTTGGGCCATACTGCCTTTGGCTTAGAGATAAGGACCATGATGGCTTAGACACCCTCACTCCTCTCAAGTTGCTCCACACTGCGTTTTTAGAGCTTATCTGGTAACTTTGGCAATGATTTGCAAATTATAGCATAATAAATTCTTAATCCAGTTTTATTTTAACATCTTCATTAATTATGTGGAAGAGGGAGACAACCATCCGCTAATTAAATTTTCAGATGTTGCTAAACTGGGAGGAGTTGCAAACCCAGCCAAGAGCCAAAATGCAACATAAAGGAACCTGGAGAAGATATAGGGAAGTGCAGGTAGAGGATCAGAATGAGGTTAAAATTAGAAACAAAAACATGGAGGTTATCTAGAAAGGAGATGTGGCAGCTCCATAAGCTCAGGGGCCTGGAGCAGCGTGGGGGAGCCAGGCAGATCATCATCGCTTCGTGATGGAGCGAAGGCAGGAGGCTCAGGGTGCCAGGGTGCCAGATTTCCATTTTCTCCTCCCAGAAAGGAGCCATGCCTCCAGACTGGTAGCTGTGTCTGGTGACTTCAGGCCTGATGCTTTTGGTCACCATGGCTTGGGAAAACAATGAGAGGGAGCATACCAGCCACTCGGGGGTGTGCGAAGATTTGCTTCTTGCATTCCTCACAGCGCCTTGCCCCTGGCTGGGCACAGGGCAGATGATAAAGACTGAACTAATTAATGTATGTGAAATGGTTTAGAAAAAAAAAAAAAGCACTATGGGAAGAGAAAAGATTATTGTTTTTCTTTACAGCAATGATAATTATTATCAATCTCTGTTAAGTTAAATTTAATTGAAGTCGATTAGGGGGGAAAATGGCGTATGTGGGCAAAGAGAGTGGAAAGGAAACAGCCGTCAGAGTGATGAGCATGGTCTCTCCTCCTAACTGCGCTTGCTCCATGTCTAGGGAAGTTACTTAGGTTGCCAGGAGGCTGAGGCCCTTGCTGACAGTGACAGGTCTCTGTCCCCGGAGTGAAGCCCCTCTGGTGGTTTTAGTAGCTCCTTCAGGACAGGTTATGTGGAGAATTCTGTTAGGAAGAGTGGCTGCTGGGGCCAGGGCAGTACATTGAGCACTCTAAAGGTCATCACCCTCGCATGAAGGAAACATTTTTAACTCCCTCACCCCACTCACGATATCGTCCCAGCTTCAGTCACATTGACCTTTAGTCAAGTCCCCATTGCGGATACAGTCTCCTTACAGCATAACTGTATAATTCAAGCCATACACGTCTTCATTCCTGGCCTCAGCCCCTAAATATTACCGCAGGTGCTACTGTGAGCCCTGATGAGTATCTCTTCAACTAGATGCCATTGGTTACAAAGGATGCTAAATGAATGAGTCCATGGAAGGGATTCCCAGTGCATCCCCAACCCCAGAGCTAGATAAAACCCGGAAAGACAGTCCTTGTCCTACTAAAAGGAAGACGCAATTTCATCACATATGAAAAATAGCAGAATCATTAAGATGTTCTCTTCCTACAGTAGAGTTTTATTTTCTTCCCTATACTAGACTCTGATAGGCCATGGGATATTGCTTCTCTTTCCCTCATATCTTCCACAGTGACTAACAAGGGGTGAACACAAAGGGGGAACTCAGAAACTGATGGATGGCATTTTAGAAAAATGCTGCTTCTCCCAAGTGCCTACTTACCCCCATTTAGGAAAAAAAATAGGGACAAATGTGCTGCCTTTTACAACTCTCTAAAAGTAAAGAAAGGCTGTGGGCAAATACAACACAGCTTTTTAGTCCAATCAAAGGCAGGTAGATCTTCCACCAGAAAGCATCCAATAGATGGCTCTGCTGAGAAAGCATTGGCTTTTGTTGCCTCCTGGCTCCTACTTGGTGAGTCAGGGAGTGGAAGAAATGAAAATAGCCAACCAATAAGTTTAGGATTATATGGAAAGAGGCTAATTGGTCTTTTACCTTGCTTTCCTTGTCATTCCTTCAGGGATTAGGTTAAGCCTCTGTATATGTTTCATCAGGGAGTCATCGGGATTATACCTTGCCTCTCCGTCTATCATGCTGACAGCACCTGTAATGTTGACTCGATTTTGATAAGCCCTACCACTTGTCACGCAACTCCTTTTAGTCAAAACAGGTATATAATTTATGGCGCCCAAAGCAGTTGTTAATATAAAAGAATTAACTAGAAAGGAGGCATGTGCACTAGGACAGTCATTGAATCGTTAAGTGGCTATTCCAGCCTGCTCTAAGGGGATTGGGTTTTTTCCTTTGAAGTTCCTGAGCAAGGGATAGACACATTTGTCATTCAAATATTGTGTCATTTCCCACTTAGGAAAGAAGAACTTAGAAAAAAAAAAATGACTACCTTAAATTAAAAAAAAAAAAAACAGTGGAGAGGGCTAGGGTTTGGCAGTGAGTCTGGGGAGTCAGCATCCAGGGAGATGCCTGTTGAGTGAGCGACAGGATGAGGGCGAGTCGCAGGGGTGGTGGTAGATGTGGGGCATCAGGTGGAGTGAGGCATAGCAGGAGTTTAGGCCGGCTAGGGCTGTCAGGATAACTGCTCTCAGGATAACTGCTGGGACACTTTCTCTGGAAGTTGCAGGCTAAGATGGAATAAGGACCTTGAGTCAATCTCTGGGAGACATCAGGACAAGCATCTGTGGGGTTTGCTGTTTCCAAGGATGCTCAAGCATAGCTACTCCCAAATAACCCAGGTATTTAAGGTTGAATTGGGTCCCCCCCCAAAAGATATATTGAAGTCTTGACTCCTGGCACCTCAGAATGTGACCTTATTTGGAGATAAGGTCTTTCACAGAAGTAATCAAGTTAAAATGAGGTTCTTAAGGTAAGCCCTAAATCAGTGTGACTGGTGTCCTTATAAAAAAGGGGAATTTGGGCACAGAAACATGCACATAGAAAAAACATCATGTAAAGATGAAGGTAGAGGTTAAGGTGATGTGACAACAAGCCAAGGAATACCAAAGATTATCAACGAACCTCTGGAAAGTATGGGGGAGGCATGAAACAGATTCTCCCTCAGAGCCCCCAGAAGGAACCAACCCTGTGACATCTTGATCTCAGACTTCTGGCCTCCAGAATTGTGAGAAAACAAATTTCTATTGTTTAAACCACCCAGTTTGTGGCACTCTGCTACAGCAGGCCTAGGAAACTAATATACCAGGAAACGTCAGCCACCCTTATATGAATGGACCCATGACTCTGAGGGAGTCACACTGGCTCAGCAGTTCCAGTTCTACAAGGGAGATATGATGTTCTTCACTCAAAGAGAAATCTCTAGAGTCTGTCTGCAAGAAGAATCAGTGGTACTCAGACTTGCTCTTTAACTAGTGTTCAAGAGAGATTAAGTAATTCAGCTGAAGCCTACAGGGGATAAATGGTGGTGGTATGGCTAAGATCCAGCCCTCCTCTGTGAGGTCTATTCTAAAAGTATGTTCAATGACAATGTCGGGACGCACAGTAGGCTGTTGGAGTTTTTCTAGGGATCAGTTTCCCACCTTTCAACCCTTACCCTTGAGATGTCTTTCAAATGTCTCTCACATCTTCTACACGCCCTACATTCATCTCAGCTTTTTCAGGCTCTTTTGATCTCAAGACAAGAGAATTCTTCTAACCACAAATCATTTGTCTAACTTCCTCAGGAATGAAGCTTCTCACATAAGCAAATGTTCTAGATTCCTGATACTCATCCTTAAAGTTGCTGTATTAATCTTCAAAAAATGTAACAAGTGGGATTATTTCTAAAATAGGTCATGCAAGCTTAGACAGATATTCTTATTTCCTTAAGCACCATTGAAGTTATCACAATGGCTGTGATCATTATTGATCAATCATTATCAATAAAGATCATTATTACTAATATCAGTACACTCTGCTGTAACACGGGTTTTCTCTGTTTTTCCTGCCCCAAGCAATATCTAAACTGCTGTATTCTGTGAGGTTTTCATTGGGACAGGGGGAAAATATTGTAGTTATCCACTGCTGCATAATGAATGACCTCAAACTTAGTAGCTTAAAACCACAATTTATTATATCGCTCAACTGGGCAATTATTTTACATCACATAATGATGAATGGGATCATTCTTGCTGTTGCTTTTGGTTGAGAGCTTGGCTATGGCTGGGACATCCACAATGGCACAACCTCCTCCAGAGCCTCTCTCATTTTTGTACTTCTTAACAGCATGGTGGGTGAACTCTAAAAGTAAAGACACAAACGCTGCCAGTCCTCTTAAGCCCTCTGGGGTCAAGCATTCCAGAACAATACTTCTGCCACATTCTGCCAGGCAAAGCAATTCCCAATGCCATCACAAGTTTAACGAGAAAGAGGGTGGTCTCCAACTCTTAGTGTGAGAAGTGATATGCTTTATAAAAAAAAATAGAGGATTTCTGGCAGTCATATTTAGAGAGTGCCATGGTAGAGATTTAAGTGACATTAGATAGTATATGAGAAGTCTACACCAGCAAATTACCTCTAGGAACCCCTTCCTTTGCCAATGTGGAGATTAAAGTTACTAAGTACCCAGAAAGAGAATGGTGGCCATCAGAGTACCAGGTTTTAATAGCTGTGTGGCCAGGTCTGATAGAAATCTTTGGATCCTGAAATTTAGGCTTGTGGCCTAAGTAAGATCTATCTTTCTCTTTTTTCTGAACCTAAATCTTCATAGAAGAAGGAAATTGAGGTGATAGAGACAGAATTCTTATTACCTATCTAGAAGTCTGGAACCCCCAAAAAGAACAAACAAACCCCAAAAGTCTCCTTTGTTGGAAAGACTAGGAAAGGAATAGCAGCTGTCGGGAGACAAAACATTTCCTTTCTAACTACTCTTATTTCTGCTTCACATCTCCTTTGGAGGGAGTCATCAACTGTCACTTTTTTGTGCAATGGTCATATCTGTTTTTAGTAAAATTTTACACATGCTTTTCATTTATGGTTTTGAATTTGCTGTGGGAAATTGGGCAATGACCTTATATAATGTGCCCAAATGAAAAGTGAAATAAACTCTAGATGAGAAAAGATCACCTTCCATGAGAAGGTACATCATGACTAAACATTTTGAAATTTATTTTGGCTATTGGGGTTATTTTAGTTTCTTCCTAGATTCTCATATATGTTCTAGACTACTGTTCCCTTACATTGTGCTCATCTTTAGGATCACTGGGAGAACTTTTGAAAAACACATATTTCTGGGTGCATATCAATACCTTACTAGATTTCACGGTTTGGGGGGATTGGGCCTAGCACTGAAGGAAAAGAGAAAAAAGGAAAGAAGGCAGAGGAAAGACAGAGTGATTTTATTCCGAAGATATGTGAAGAGATCCATATTTTTTTTTTTTTACTATATTTCAGAAGTTGAAGAGTGAAATACAGTAGTTGGTCCAGATTCTGATGGAACAAGGTCCCAAGGATGCATCAGATGGAAGTGCATAGAGGGGAAAAGTCCATGAAGAGGAGGCACCAATCTGCAGGAAGGCCGGTGCAGGTGGAACTGTGATAGGGTTGGCCCAGGAGTGGCCAAGGGTATTTTCCGGAGACGAAAAGAAGAAAATATTTGGCTAAAAGAGTAGGGTAATTACAGAGACCTCTTGCTTATCAAAATAAGGTGTGTGAACTGTGTTGGGGAGGCAGGCAACTTCCTCCGAGTTAAACTGTTTTAGACCACAGAAACAACTAAAGTTGGCACCAACGGTGCCATTTCTCCTTGGTAATAATGAAATCAGGCTTAATCTCCCCCTAATGGCCTCTCCTGCTGAAGTTGTTTGCATGGCAATTCTCGGGAACGGTTTTGCTCTCCTCCTTTTCAGCATTTCCTCATCGTCTGAGCTTCAGAACACCAGCTGGATCATGATGAGGACATAGAAGATCTCCAGACCTAGATTCTGATGCCTCTCAGAGTGTCAAGAATCATTTCTTTGGTTAATAATATTTAGCACTCAGAATAGAAGGGCATTTTTCGTGAGGCAGAGATTCAAAAGAAGGGGATGAGCACGGAGGTGTAAGACTTGACATTGTTATCTGTTGATGTTGGTAATGACCCATGAATTTAGAATGATAGAGACAAAGGCATCTCAGAAATTACAGATGAAAAAACTGAAGACAAGGGCGCCTGGGTGGCTCAGTTGGTTAAGCGACTGCCTTCGGCTCAGGTCATGATCCTGGAGTCCCTGGATCGAGTCCCGCATCGGGCTCCCTGCTCGGCAGGGAGTCTGCTTCTCCCTCTGACCCTCCCCCCTCTCATGTGCTTGCTCTCTCTCATTCTCTCTCTCTCAAATAAATAAATAAATAAATCTTTAAAAAAAAAAAAAAAAAAAAAAAAAAAAAAGAAAAAACTGAAGACAAGAGAGTAGTTATTTCTTGATTCTTCAGAGAGAATTCAAAATGGAATTAGAATAAGACCTCAGTACTCCTAGCTATTAGCCCAAGGCTTTTTCCTCTACAATAGTCTCTTTGAACCTCAAGCACCATCATGTGTTTATAAAAAGCCATTGAAATATCATTTTGGGGCAAGGAAGATGGAGGAAGCGTTTAGATTCCCATTTCACTAACTCAGATAGTTTAATAGGAAGTCATCTTTGGCCTTACTTTAAATTATGAAGTTGACCTAATTGCCTTTGTAGGTGTTTTCATAGATTTTAACCACCGATGATGGTAGCATGTTAACGTCAGGAGCACCCATCTTCCAAATGTCTGAAAAGATTCAGTAAGTGTGGAAAATGAACTTCACAGAAGGCAACTGAAATTCTCTTCTCTCTTGGTTGAAAAAGAGCTCAAGATTATGGACAGGTATATTTGGGACGCAGAATATTACAGGTAAAGAGTTATATATGAGGCTGCATATTTTGAGAGGTGGTTTAGATATAGTTCAATTTATGCACTGAGTATCTAAACCTAATTTCTAATTTCTAAATTTCCAAACCATCATTAAAGTTTGTGTCTGATAATAAGCTACATGGACCATCAGTGTTGGCTTGCGATATTTGGGAGGGCCACACCAAGGAGGTGAGACTTGAGTATCAAAGGTATAAAAGGAGTGAGGTATGTCTAGGGAGTTTTTGAAATAATGATAGTGTTTTGTCTTTTTTGCTAGATGGAGGAGATATAGATATGTGTTTTATTATTCTTTATAACCTATAGATACTTCATTCTTTTGTATCTACTCAATATTTTATCACCCTCTCAAAATAAAACAAAACAAAAAAGTAGTGAGATGGATTTTCAGTGGGAAGAACAAGGGAAGCAGTTTACATGGGTCTATGAGCCAGCTATTTGAATTAAAGGTGAGGACCTTCAAGTGGGGAAAAATGGGAATGGAGAAGTGAGAGACAAGACAGAGCAGGAACTAACAGGTGAGGAGCCATACTAGGTGTCAAGGACAAAGCATCTGAAAATGCCTTGTATATTTTGAGCTCTGAGCTGAGATGGTGAAAGTTAATTGTAAGATAATATGTTAAGTCAAGAGCAGCAAACTTTTTAGCAAAGAGTCAATAGTAAATATTCTAGCCTTTGCAGGCCGTACGGTCTCTGTTGTAACTATTCAACTCTGCCTTTGTAAAGTGCAAGCAGCCATACACAATATATAAACAAAGGGACATGGCTGTGCTCCAAAAAACTGTATTGATAAACACTAAAATTTGAATAATTTTTATGTATCATAAAGTACTATTTTTCTTTTAATTTTTTTTCCAACTAGTTAAAATCACTTAGCTCACAGGAAGTACAAAAACAGGCAGTAGGTCAAATTTGGTCCATGGGCCATAGTTTTTCTACCCCTAGGTTAAGTGGCTATGATACAATAAAGTAAGTGAAACTGAGTGTACAGCTTGAAATATTAATTTTATCTACACTAACTTTTCTCCATCTTTCTAATTCCTAGACTCTCCTTTAAGATTCAGCTTAATTTGGGTGCCTGGATGGCTCAGTCAGTTGGGTGTCTGCCTTCAGCTTGGGTCATGATCCGGGGTCCTGGGATTGAGTCCCGTGTGGGGCTCCCTGCTCAGCGGGGAGCCTGCTTCTCCCTCTTCCTCTGCCCCACCCCCCTGCTGTACTTGCTCTCTCTCTCTCAGATAAATAAATAATATCTTAAAGAAAAAGATTCAGCTTAATTTTTTTGACTTAATGATTTTAGAGCAATTTTAGAGTTACAACAAAATTGAGAAGGAGGTACAGAGATTTCCCTTATAACCTCTGCCCCTACATATGCATAGCCTTCCCCATTGTTAACCTCACTCACCGGAGTGGTACTTTTTTCTTTTTTTAATCAAGGATGAAGCTACACTGTCATATCATAATCACCCAAAGTCCATAGTTTACCATCGGATTCATTCTTGGTATACACTCTATGGATTTGGATAAATGTATAATGACATAAATCCATCACTGTAATATCATATACAGAGTAGTTTCACTGCCCTAAAAATCCTCTGTGCTCTATCCATCTCTTTTCCCTGCCACCCTTGGCAATCACTGATCTTTTTATTGTTTCCAAAGTTTTGCCTTTTCAAGAATGTCATATAGTTGGAATCATACAGTATGCAGCCTTTTCTGATAAGCTGCTTTCTCTTAATAATATGTGTTTAAGGTTCCTCCATGTTTTCTCATGGCTTGATAGGTTATCCCCTTTTAATGCTGGATAATATTCCATTGTCTGGATGTCCCACAGTTTATTTATCCATTGACCTACTAAAGAACATCTTGGTTGCTTCCAAGTTTGGCAGTTGTGAATAAAGCTGCTATAACCATCTGTGTGCAGGTTTTTGTGTGGACGTTAAATTTTCAACTCCTTTGGGTATTAACAAGGATCACCATTGCTGGATCATATGGTAAGAGTTTGTTTGATTTTGTAAGAAACCACCAAGCCAAACTGTCTTCTAAAATGGATGTAACATTTTATATTCCCACCAACAATGAATGAGAGTCCCCTCTACATCCTCCCCAGAATTCAGTGTTGTCAGTGTTCAGATTTTGGTCATTCTAATAGGTGTGCAGTGGTATCCCATTGTTGTTTTAATTTACATTTCCCTGATGGCATAAGATGTAGAGAAACTTTTCATATGCGATTTGCCATCTATGTTTTTTTTGGGTGAGGTGTCTGCTAAAGTCTTGCTCATTTTTTGATTGGGTTGTTTTCTTATTATTGAGTTTAAGAGTTCTTTGCATATTTTGGAGAACAGTCCTTTATCTGATGTATTTTTGCAAATATTTTCTCCAATTTGCAAATATTTTCATCTCATGATATTGATATTGCCTTTCACAGAGCAGAAGTTTTTAATTTTAATGAGGCCCCTCATCAATTATTTATTTTATGGATCATGTCTTTGGTGTTCTATCTAGAAAGGCATCACCATACCCAAGGTCATCTAGGTTTTCTCCTGTGTTAACTTCTAGGAGTTTTATAGTTTTGCATTTTATATTTACGTTTATGGTCCATTTTGAGTTAGTTTTTGTGAAGAGTGTAAGGTCTGTGACTAGATTGCTTTTTTTTTTTTTTTTTTTGCATATGGATGTCCAGTTATTCCAGCACCACTGTTGAAAAGACTGTCTTTGCTCCATTGTACTGGCTTTGCTCCTTTGTCAAGATCAGTTGACTATATTTATGGGGGTATATTTCTGGGATCCTCATTCTGTTCCACTGATCTATTTGTCTATTCTTTCACCAATACCACACTGTCTTGATTACTGTAGGTTTATAGGAAGCCTTGAAGTTAGGTAGTATCATTCCTCCAACTTTGTTCTTCTCCTTCAAGATTGTGTTGACTATTCTGAGTCTTTTGCCTCTCATATAAACTTTCAAATCAATTTGTGAATATCTGTTGAATAACTTACTTGGATTTTGAGACTGCATTGAAAACTATAGATCAAGTTGGGAAGAAATGACATCTTGCCAACCTTGAGTCTTCCTGTACATGAACACGAAATATCTCTCAATCTCTTGAGTTCTTTGATTTCATTCATCAGAGTTTTGTAGTTTTCCTCATATAGATCTTGCATATATTTTGTTATATTTGTATCTAAATATTTCATTTTTGAGGGTGTTAATATAAATGGCACTGTGTTTTTAATTTCAAATTCCACTTGCTCTTTATTGGCATATAGGAAAGTAATTGACTTTTGTACATTAACCTTGTATCCTGCAAGGATAATTGCTATTTGTTATAATTGCTTATTAGTTCCAGGAGAGGTTTTTTTGTTGTTGTTGATTCTTTCAGATTTCTACAAAGACCATCATGTCATCTGTGAGCAAAGACAGTTTTATATCTTCCTTCCCAATCTGTATAGCATTTATTTTCTTTGCTTGACTTACCACATTAGCAAGGACTTCCAGGACAATGTTGAAAATTTGCAGTAAGAGGGAACATCCTTGCCTTGTACCTGATCTTAGTTGGAAACCTTCAAGTTTCTCACCATTAAGTGTGATGTTAACTGTAGGTTTTTTGTAGATAGTCTTTATCATGTTGAGAAAGTTCCCCTCTATTCCTAATTTGCTGAGAGTTTTTGTCAGTCATGAATGAGTTTGGATCAGTTCAATTTTTACTTTTCTCCAACACACCATTATCTTTCCTTAGGAACAGATAACTCTCAACACCTATACTAATTGTGTGTGTATGTGTCTGTTTATTTTCATTCAGTGCTTATAGCCTTGTGACATATCTTAGTATTGAGACTCAAAGTGTTATCCTTTCTTATTTCCCTCACAGTGCCTAGCACAGTGCTAAATACATGGCCTATGGTCTATAACTATTTAACTTAATGCATGAAAGAATAAATAAAGTTGGAGTTCATTCTGAAGTCATCAAATTAATTCTTCCTTAATGGTTGAGTGTAAAGTGTACCAGAATTATACTAAACTTATAAGTTAATCAATATAAATTATAGGAGTTCACACTTAATACAAATTAACAGCATTTAGAATGTAGGTGAGTTCATTTTATAGTGATACTTGCAAATAAAACAGATCTACATTCAAATTACGGTCTAATTAATCACGTCCTATGTATCAGTCAGTGTCCTGTCAGAAAAAAAGCCAAGCCATTCTATGTATTCCAAACAGAGAAAAACAATGTGGAAATAGTTTGCAGGCTTTCTGCTATGACAGTAGGGAAGAGAGTATATGAAAGCAAATGTGGAACTGAGGGATAAGAGATACTCATGGCAGAGTTCACCCCTGTGACTTCTCAGCATCCACACACATCCCCTTCTGCTGTAGTCAAATTTTTGTATAATGGTAATAAAATCCTCTTGCTTCCACCTAAGAGACTGCAACTAACCCTCATACTAATGAAGGTATGCTTACCCTCTCCTAAAAAGTGGAGATACCAAATCCTGTCTATATCTATGTTTGGGTAATGTTAAAGTAGCCACAATTCCATCTGTATATTCTATAACCTGAAGACTAAATTCCCACAATTAACCATCACCAACACTCCTTATATCAAACTACAGAGGAAAGAGAGAGTAGAAAGCTGATTGACATATACAAATATGTGCATTAAAAAAAGGAAATAGTATGCTCTTATTGATCTCAATTCTGAAAGTGAACATGAGTCTGCAGTTGATATTTATAACTGCTTATCTTACTATCCATTCATTGCATGTTCCTTTGTCCCTTAGCCTGCATCTCAGTTTGTTAGGTTTCTTCCTCTGGTGGCCAACCCATATTTCATTTCCATAAATCTTTAATAGTCCTGATTTTATTGGGTTTCTGTAGTTTTCATTTACTATTGAACTTAGATGTAGTAAGAGATGCCTAATGCCTAGGAATACATTGTCAGTACTAGAATCCCTGGAATTACAACCCCCCACCCCCATCTCCACTTGGCAGAGGGTAATCAACTCTCTGTTCCAGGGTCCCTCTCCCTCTGTTTTCCCCTGCTATCCCAACATGTGATAGGTTACTTTTCTTCCCTAATTAAACATTTTGAGCTGCGAGTCATTTGTAATGATTTATGGCAGCTGTGCTTTTGCCAATCTTACACAGTATTTTTCTTATTACTTAATTGTTTTAGCAGTGCTTCAGCCATTAGTATCTGAGTTCTGAAAACAGGAAACAGAAGTCTTCTATTATAGACGCCTGCCTAATTAGCTCAGAGGCTGTCTAATGGGGGCTATTAAAAATGCAAATGAGGTGTGATCAAACAGTGAAAAGTTTGGTCCTGACAGAATATACTAATGCATTTCCCCCCCTGCAAAATATACCACAATCCTGAATGTAGATTTCTCTCTTCCTTCCTTACCATGTGAAATAGCTTTTTTGTAGTGATTGGGTTCTTCCTTCCTCACCTGGGCAGGGTTACAGCTTAAGAAGAGTTCTTAGGGAAATCATTCTTATTTCCTACGCCTCAATCTAAGGCGGTGGTTCTCAAACTTTAGCATGCAACAGAATAACCTGGAGGGGTTATTAAAACAGATTCCTGAGACCACTCCCAGATTTCCAATTCGGTAGGTCTGGAGTTGCATTTCTAACCAGTTGCTAGGGAATGCCAGTGTCATGTAGTATTTGTCCTTTTGTGACTTTGTGATGTTCTTAGCTTCATCTACATTGTCACATATTACAGGATTTCCTTCTTTCTTAAGGCTGCATCCTTCCTTGATATTCCATTGTACATTTATACCACATTTTCTTTACACATTCGTCTGTTGATGGACATTTAAGGTTGTTTCCACTTCTTGGCTATTGTGAATAATGCTTCAAGCAGTGAACATGGAAGTCCTAATATCACTTCAAGATCCTGATTTCAATTCTTTTGGATACTCAGAAGCATGATTGCTGGGTCATGTGGTAGTTCAATTGTTAATTTTGGGGGGAACCTCCATACTGTTTTCAATAGTGACTGTACCATTTTGCATTCCCACCAACAGTGCACAAGTGTTCCAATTTTTCCACCTCCTCACCAACACTTGTTGTCTTTTGTCTTTTTGATAATAGCCATTCTAATAGGTTGGAGGTGATATCTCATATATTAAGATGTCCATACTACCCAAAGTGATCTATAGATTCAATGCATTTCCTATCAAAATCCCAAAAGCATTTCCTACAGACATGGAAAAAATAATTCTATAGGGGGTGCCTGGGTGGCTTAATCGGTTAAGCATCTGCCTTTGGCTCAGGTCACGATCCTGGGGTCTTGGGATAGAGCCCTGTGTCAGGCTCCCTGCTCAGCGGGGAGTCTGCTTCTCCCTCTCCTCCCCTCTTGTGCTCTCTCTCGCTGTCTCTGTCACTATCTGTCTCTCTCAAATAAATAAAAAAAAATAAAATCTTTAAAAAAATAATTCTATAAAGTTCACAAAACCACAAAAGTCTGAATAGCCAAAACAATCTTGAAAAAGAAGAATAAAGCTGGATTCATCGTACTTCTTGATTTCAAAATATACCACAAAGGGGCGCCTGGGTGGCTCAGTCGTTAAGCGTCCGCCTTCTGCTCAGGTCATGATCCCAGGGTCTTGGGATAGAACCCTGCATCGGACTCCCTACTTGGCAGGAAGCCTGCTTCTCACTCTCCCACTCCCCCTGCTTGTGTTCCCTCTCTCGCTGTCTCTCTCTCTCTGTCAAATAAATAAATAAAATCTTTAAAAAAATATACCACAAAGCTATAGTAATCAAAACAGTATGGTACTGACATAAAGACAGACATATATATCAATAGAATAGAATAGAGAGCCCAGAAATCTATACATATATGGTCAACTGATGTTCAACAATGGTGCAAAGAATACACAATGGGGAAAAGATAGTCTCTTCAACAAATAGTGTTGGGAAAACAGGTTATCCACATGCAAAAGAATGAGATTGGACCTGTTAATCAGTAAAGTGAAAAGACAATCGGTGGAATGGGAGAAAACATGTAAGGAGCTCCTATGAATCAACAGCAAAAAAAAGCTATAACCTGATTTAGAAATGGGCTAAAGACTTTAGTAGAGATTTCTCTAAAGAAGACATACAAGTGGCCAAAAGGTTCTGAAAAGATGCCCAACATTGCTAATCACCAGAGAAATATAACCCAAAGCCACAATCAGATATCACCTCACATCTATTAGGATGGCTTTTTCTTAATTAGCAACTGAGAATGGCTTAGTTAAATCAAGTGTTGACTCACTGGAATAGCTTCTCTGACCCTTTCTCAACCCAAGTCAAGGTTATGTGCACATTCTTTATGATTATATTATTATCATATGACCCGGTACATGGTGGTGGATCTAGGTTTTGTGGAGTCTGAAGCTTATATAATTTGAGGAATATTCTTTTAAAGAATTTTAAAAATTAATATAAAATTGAGTGAAGATCCCTGAAGTTTCCCAGTTAATTTGCCCTTGCACTGCCTTATGCGGAACTGATTCTTTGCATTATCTTCCTCACTAGATAGTGAGTTCCTCATGGACTAGGACTGAATCTTATTTGTCTCTGCGGTCCCATATCCTATGGTCCCCTGCCCCCATCTTGCTCCTGGCAGTGACCAAGGACTTCCACTGTTTCTCTTTCTTCTTTCCCTCTGTCTACTCACAGCTCAGGGCCTGATTGTATTTGGGCTCTTCAAAGAAAAGGATCTGAACAGGGCACTCTGCCCCGATTATCCTTCTACTACTTCCTACGGAAGGGGCTAGGGGTAGGAAGAGGAGGAAGAGGCCACGCTGGTGGGCACTGTGCATGAGAAAGTGCAGCCTGTGGGACTTAGCCGAAGACCCTGAAGGAGGACATCAGCAATTAGTGTTCCACACACTGGACCTCACAAAACAGTGTCCTCCAGATTCGACAAGCCATAGTCAAGTGCTGTCTTTTCATCTCTTCCTTGGTGCATTAATGAAAAAGAAGCATCCTATTGATTGTAATTCTTAATGCTGCTATTCACGCCTCACCCAGCGGACTTGGATATTCTGAGGAGGGCTTGAGCTTGAAGGTGCCCTGGCTGCCAGACCACTCTCCAGGTCTCCTCACCCCTGGCTGCTCCTTTGTGGCTAGAATACAAAATGAGGGAGAGGCAGTGTGGGCTGGAGTCTGAAGGTAGCTGGGGCACACTCACAGGACGCCCGAAGACCTCAATGGCTCCCAAGAAGTAATCTGCTTTCCCTACTTCTCCCCTCAGTCTCCATCTCCAGGGTCTGGGCTCCTCCACTCTGCCTCATACTGAGAATCCTGTATCCCTTGTCAAACTGGTAGCTGGTGGGGTAGAGATCTCTCTTCTCTCCTGGCAATCATATCTCACAGAGAACCTGAGTTATGCTTTTAGGTGGAGGATTCCAAATCTCTCTGTGCTTACCACTTCCTAACTGTTCTGGAAAAATTGTTCATGGGCCGCCAAGCCTATTGCAAAGGAAAAAGGAGCATCACAGATATTGAGGGCATTTCCATCACCACCCAAGCCATGGTGCTTGTTCCAGAATAAAGGACCGCAGGTGCCTTGCTCCTGGATCACTTTTGTACCTGCCTGCCAAGTGGCCTCTTGTCACTGGCTGCTCATCTTGCCACTTCTTCAATTCAGATGACCCTGATAGAACTTAATCCTTTAATTAGACAATTAGCACATCTCCACTGAACAGGATTTGTCGTTGTTGGGCTGGGGAAAGAAACTGCGCATCCTGGGGAAAAGAGGAAACAGCGAGTCAGTGTGTGGGAAGCGCAAAGAGAACTGGTTTAGCCTTTGTCAAGGGGCAGTGGTGATGTGGTCAGCAGTGCTCAGAGCCACCCTTTCCAGGAGGTGGCCAAGATCATTCTTAACAGTTCACAAGTGTACACTGGTTCTTAGGTTACTGAGGGAGGGACAGGTTGGACTCCTCCTTGGTGAGCTTCTACTTCTGCCCTTCCTTTCCTTCGCCTCTCAGGCTTTATAACATTGGCCATCATTCACGCTAGATTTCCTCTGTACTCATCCCTGCACTATACCCTCTCCCCCCGCTGGACTGGCCCTGTATTGCTCAACTTCCCACTCCCTTCTCTCTGGGCAGACACTGTCCTGAGCTGACAGCCCCAGAGGTGTCAGAATACAGCTCCAAGACGAGGCATAATCATAGCATAGAGACCCCCCACCTGCATGGCCCCATAGGCTCCAGGGATGCTGACAATTACAGACCCTCAAGGACCAGGGGAATAGTCTTCCCTAAGTGCTTCCAGGGTGAAAAAGACTAGTTTGGCACCTCTGTCTGGGGCTTTAAGAGTTATTTTTGCCCTTGAAGTCTAATAGCAGGTTATTGGTAATTATAGAAAAAAAAATGGAGTGGAAATAAGGGGTTTTTTGAAGTTTTGTTTTTTCTGGTTCCAGTATTATATTTTGAATTTCCTATTCAGTTAGATACAAGTCCTGAGATCATGACCTCTATGATTATAGCAGGAAAAGGCTCCCATCATCCATGAGCCTATGATTTCACTTTGTTGCTCTCCCTCTAACTGGCATAATTTCTCTGGACACTGCAGAGAAGGGATGTTACCTAAATGCTTGTTTTGCAGGGTGCCATTTCCATGCATCAAGTTCACTCGCAATAAGGGCACACGGGGGCCCAGTAGATCTCTCTTCCTTGGTGCTTTATTCAGAGCACTCAGAATATTTGCTCTGTCAGATGCTTTCAGTGGCTCCCTACTGCCGGCGGACCGAAAGCTCCCTCCTTAGCTGGGCCTTCCATTTCTTCTGCAAGTGACTTGCACACTCTCTCTCAGTCACTCTGTCTCATTCATTCATTCATTTCTCCATTCATGCCCATAAACATGGATTCAGTACCTCTTCTAATGTTGCAGAAGCTGTCCTAGGTTCTGGGGTAATGAATAATAAATGATAACTTCCTCTTCTGTTCTCAAAGATCTAACAATCCAGAAGAAGACAGGGATGTAAGTCAAAGCCACAAGAAGCACTCTGTGATAGCGAGGTGGATGTCTGTTTAGAGCTGAGCGGGGCACAAGGAAGGAAGAGCCCTGGTTCACTCGGGAATAGGCCTGGAGGAGAACCCGACAGGTTTCACACAGCAAGTGGCTCCACCATGTTACTACACACGTGTTGAGAAGCCATTTCAAACGGAAGCAGTGTCCTGAGGAAAGCCAGAGGAATACTGACCAGAGTGTACTCAGGACTCTAAGCCAAAACACAGGTGGCCAGAAAAAGGCTGGAAGGAAGGGCGAAGTCCAGAGTCTACAGAGCAACATGTAGGCTGTAGGAGACATTAATGGATGCTGTGTTGTGTATACATGCGTGTGTATGCTGAAGCCTATACTTGGGTAACAAACAGTGCATTGGGTGCCTAAAGGAGCAGCACAGCTATAAAGAATTCTTTAAACATGAAAAATATGAATAGCTTAGAAGACATCCAACTGACTGATTTAATCATGAACTGTGTAGTCCAAAACTTTCTGGCTTAATAGTCCCTTCCATGTATACCCTACAACCTCAGACATCCCTGCAAAGGTCACTTGTTATTTCGGAGAGTCCCCAGGGAGTGATTCATGCAGTAGCAGGACTCTCTCTCACCTCAGGGGCACCATATGACTCCTGCCCCCTTCACCTGCCCTGCTCTGATGTCCTTGGATGTGTCCATGCCCACTGTCCTGCATGTTGTGGGGACCCTGGCTTCAAGGTGTCCAGTGCTTCAGGCTTTGGTGAGGCTGATCTGAAAAAGGCCTGGCTTAGGGGAAGGAAAAACCTCCCTCCAGGTCTGGGCCACACAAATCCCAAAGTATCTGAGCTTGAAGCAGAGACCCACAGAGCTCTTCGCGGATGAGAAGCTGCATCAACCTCTGCCCCTTCCTGCAGCCAGGTAACCAGGACCCGCCCTGAGGTCAGATCAGGGGCAGAAGCTATTTCTCTCCTCCCTCTCATCCCTGCGCCCCCACCCCCCAATGCCTCATGTCTTTCGTAGTTAAATACAAATGCTTCCAATTTGCTGCTTATTCTGACAGCAGTAAACACATATTGTTACAGACACCAAAGACCCTGCCATCTAAACATTGGGAGCAAGGGATTTGAGCTCAGGAGCTAACTGAAATCAGAAAATACTGGAAGAAGGCACAGAAATTCAAGTTGCAAAAACCAGGATATAATTCTTGCAAAAAGAAGGAGAGATAACGTGGGAATGGTAGGAATCAGCTCAAAACGTATTATTTGATATCAACTTTTTTTTTTTAAGATTTTATTTATTTATTTGACAGAGAGAGACACAGTGAGAGAGGGAACACAAGCAGGGGGAGTGGGAGAGGGAGAAGCAGGATTCCCGCTGAGCAGAGAGCCTGATGCGGGGCTTGATCCCAGGACCCTGGGATCATGACCTGAGCCGAAGGCAGATGCTTAACAACTGAGCCACCCAGGCATCCCGATATCAGCTTTGATAATTAGAAATGCAAATGCATATCTGGCAAATTATTAGAAGTAAAACCCATAATTTTTAATTATAAATAACCACAGAATGTATAAGCAAATAGATTATATCTACGGAGTCAAAGACAGAAAACCAAGGCAGCAGCGAGAATGCCCAAATAAAAGGAGGCTCACAAGAAGATGGAATGAGTAGGGCAAGAGATGCATGTTATGCCAATAATTACAAATGCGTTAACATCCAATATTAAAATCAATGACATTCATGTTGTGATAATGATAAATCTAAGAGAAAGAATCCCCTAAATAAGATGGCAAAGGAAGAAGTTAGAAATAAAAGGATGGGTAAAGAGAAGACAGGAAAATACAAAAAATAAAATTAGTCCTGGAAATATTAATATCAGTCTATGTATAATTACAGTAAAAAGCATTAAATAATGGTTAAAAAGGGTCTGTTGGACATGAAAATAGTACTTTAAAAGGCATTAAAACAGTGTGAGGAAGCAGAGACAACTGCCCTCCAAGAATCTTCTTTTGGAATTCAGCTTATCTCTGAAGGGAAGGAGAGAAATGGTACAGTAAATATTGGAGATATTTGTCAAGGAAAGGTTAAAAATATGTACTTTATTGAATTCTTTTCTTAAAAAACAGTTTTCATGTAGAACACATGGAAAATAAAGAAAAGTAGTACGGAAGAAATCAAGGTTTACCTACAATCTCAGAACCCAAGGGCAGCTGCTCCTTTAAGAGAGCTACTCCCTCTGGGAGAGCCATGGTCTTGGGGAAGACTTCCCCCTATAAGGCCTGGGGAGAGTGGGGGCAGTAGGAAGGAAGAGGGCGAATATCCAAAAGGGAGAGGAGCTGAGTGGTGAGCTGGGTCACTGTTCATCTCCTTTTCCCTTACCTAGACCTTCATGCTAAAAACACAGGGATTTTGCTGCCTACTTCTTTCTTTTCCCCTGGAGCTCCCAATATGACTGAGAAGGGCACAACAATTCCATGAGGAAAGGAGAATGGGAGAAAGTAAGCACTGTGGTGCACAGAAGTCTTATTTTATTTTCTTAAATAACAATTACTTCTGATTAAAAAAAAACATATAAAGCTATCTGAGAAGGGAAGTCCCTTTGGGGAGAGTAGTGAAGCCAAGGGGGAAGGAGAACAGGAAAAGGGAAAAATTCCCGAGGCCTCCCTGGTGACGTTCTGTCTCAGCCCTTAGAAAAAAAGAGAAGGAAGAGAAGGGGGCTGGGAAGGGAAGAAAGAATGTAGACAAAGATGGGCTTCTCAGGGCGAAGAGGATGGAAGACATAAATGGAGGAAAGAACTCTAGACAAGGAGCTTGGCTGTAAAGGAGCCAAGACCAGTTCCTGGGAGGAAGAAATAACTTGCTAAGTAGTTCACCTTAGCCAGGTGGGCATGCAGCCCCAAAGGTAGCTTAAAAATAGGCTTGCTTGATTTTAGTGGCTTCCACATTTGGTTAGCACAGGTCAATTCCCAGATCAAGGGTGCTGTACTGAGAGGGCTGGGTGGTCCCCAAGGGCCTGAAGAAAGGGAGTATATGCTGAGTGGAGGGGAGGCATGGTGTTTATAAAGAATAAGGCAAATTTGAGTTTTTACACCAATGCAAGCTTTCTCAGGCTAGAGGTAGTTCAACAAATATGGAGGAAAGGGGGCTTTTGAATTTGTAGATTTTATGCCAGCAGTTGTCTTAGGATAACAAAACAGCACTGCTCCTTTATGAATTTCGGATTGAGAACAGCAAGTACAGAGGTAGGAAATGTGGTAGGTGGGAAATATGGCTTAAATGTGCTTTTCAGCTGTGTCTTCCAGATAATTATAATGGAGCCTACTTCTCCCCCACCAATGCCTGTCATCCTCAGTATTAAATTATGATGATGATGATGATTACTGGTAATTATCCTTTTCATGTATTTGGCATTTTCTACTTTCTAAAGTACTTGCACATGGATCCCTTCACCGTGAGCCTCGGAGACAGGAAGGGCAGGCACTGCTCCACCTGTCTTTTAGATGTAGAGTGAGGCTGCAGTTCCCTTGCCCTGGGTCACACAGCTTGTTAGGGACCCTGGGCATCTAATAGTCTCTAGCTGTCTCTCAACTGCATATTTGGTTCACTAGAAGGCTAATTATTTCTTTCCACATTTGAGGATATAATGGATATGTATATGGGTACATATATTCCATACATCAAAAATTGGGTTGTTATACTTTAATTATATGGCACTTAAGTATATAGCACTCTCTCCCTTCTTCCATCTCTGTTTGTCTCTGTGTCTGTCTGTCTCTCTCTGTCACAGAGAGAAAGACAGGGAGAGAGAAATTGAGATACATATTCAGTTGTTCACTTATGGATTTCAAAGCAATTTTCAAATAACAAGACATTATCTCCTTTGTCAGTTATGATGGCTGGAAGTTTTGGCAGGCTTGTCTCAGCTTTCTGCTTTTTCTATGTATTATGGAAAGAAATCTAGGGATAGAATGGGGTATCCGCATTCCATTTAGGAAACCGGATATAGAAGTGTGTGCATGCAAGGTACCACCTGCCTCGCACCTTGGCCAACTGCTGATTACTCTCCATGATCTGGAGCTAATCCCGAGGATTAAGTGAGCATCTGCTCCCTATGCTGACAGCTGGGTGGGGCTGTGCCATAAACAGAGGGGCCCATCAGGCTAAGGCAAACCAGCCAATGTGGAGAGGGCTGGGCTTCTCTGAAAGCCTTGGAGACTTGACCCTGGCTGCTCTTGACCCCGCCCTCCTGCACCATGCTCCATTCTGCCCTCACCCACCTCTCAGCCTGGAAGTTGTGCAGGGTGGTGAAGAGCCAGAGTCAAACTGCTGCAGTTGGTACCTGCTCTGCTGGCTCTGTGTGCATTATGTGACCTTGGGCAGACTGCTGTGGATAAGAGCCTCAGTTCCCTTATCCATAGGAGGGGACCAGGGCAGTAATCCACTCCTGAGTCACAGTGCAGATGAGGTGAGATGTTCCCCTTAGAGAGCCTTAGCTGTAATCGGATGCATGTCATCCTGCTGCTCCTCTCTCCCTCTCCTTTTGTTCCTTGCTCATCATTTCAGCTCATGTGCCACCTCCCAGTGTTCTAGTACACACGGATGCTCCTTATCCTCTGCCACACCTAGACTAGTCCTTTTGGCATTCACCTTGTTAGGGTCATGCGTTTATTTTTCTCTGTTTCATGGATCTGAGCCTGTGAGTTCCTCCTGGGGAGAGTCTGTTTCAGATCTTAGTTTTCTGTAGACACACACACACACACACACACACACACACACACACACACACACAACTGGTGGGAAGGGAGGGGGGGATGAAGGAGAAATGAATGAAGACACGGCTTTTGTTTTAATCATCTCCAATGTTAGTTTCCTGCCCACACTTCCTCCTCCTTAGAGAAAGCAGTCTTGGGGAGCTATACCTAGTAGCACAAACTCAGCAGAAAGTCATTCGAGAGTAGAAAAAGAGCCCAATTTTGTGATGTGACCAAAGTAATGGTGGTAAAGCAGAAGCCCCTCGGTCCTTAGGAGGCAGGGGGACTCTCATCTCCTCTTCCGGGCATGGAGAATGTAAGACTGCATCTTGACCCCTTTCCTGAGATGGAGGCTCTTTTCCCCATAGATTCCACCTCTTCTTGAGATTTCTCCCAGAGATGGGAAACAGGCAGAAGACACATTGAAAGGTTGGGCTTGTCAAAGTGATGACAGAGGGAGGAGCTGAGAAGCACCACCAACTGAGTCCTAGGTACCAGCAAGAGCACTGGCCTGGCCCCCAGGTATTGGCCCTGACTCAGGAGGCCACAGATCCCCTTGGACCATCCTGGGCAAGTGGCTTCGCCTCCGTGGCCTCAGTACTTCATCTGGAAAAGGTAATCACCTAGGGTCCCCTCCAGCTCTGACATTAGGTAGCTTGCCACAGCCCCTACAGACATCACTGCCTCCTTGCAGCAGTTGGTATTTAAAATAATGGCGGTGAGTCATCTCAAGCGATGACAAAAGAAGGTTGTTCTGATTTATTCCTCATAGTGCCTCCACATTCTGGAATCCTGAGAGCTAAGATAGTCTGCAGAGCTGAACCTTCCAGATATCTGAACTCTATCTACTTTTAAACATCCAAACTGAATTTTGTTCTAAAGTTAAAAAAAATTAAATGTATTTTCTTGGATTTTTTTCATTATATTTAATATTTTGTTCTAATTTTATTTTATCTTCAGTAAAGAGAAGGGGGAGAATACCTTGCACTTCTCTGGATGACCTTGGTCCTCATTCTGAGCATGAATGCTGCTAGTGAAGGGAAACCCTCGGGAGCTCCTGAGCTCTGCCATGGGTTTGAATTTTCTCCCCATTGACCTCCTCCTGAGTCTTTCCTCACTTCCTTCTGAAATGAGGAGGGCGATAGTTTTCATATATGGAGTCCAAGGCCAGAGCAGGACAGGGATTTCCTCAAGGTTAAAGAGCTGGTCAGTGGCATTGTTGGAGGAACAAGCTCTTTTGCTTGTGAGCCAGTCTTAGAGGGCTCCAGATGCCAGCTTGCCTAATTTGCAATCCTGTATTTCCTTTTCAGAGGATCTTAAGCCATCCAATTCAAGTTTCATGGCTGGGTCCTTACTGACTTGATTGATATTGTTGCTGATGAAGACTACCCCATCATAGAACCCACTGCATATCATACAAATTTCTTAGTCTAGAGAGATTCTTGGGTGGGGTAAATAAATTAAAAAACAAAAACAAAACAAAACAAACAAAAAAAACCAATCACCTAATATAGCAACCCAAGATCCTGCTCTTGCTTGGGTAACTGGAAGATACCTCACCAGAATCATATATAAGCAGTTTTACCTTTCCTTTTTCACCCACTGTCTTTCCCTCCCTCTCTCCCTCCCTCTTTTCCTCCCTCCGTCTCTTCCTTCCTTCCATCTCTTTTTCTTTCTTTCTTCTTTCTTTCTTTCTTTTTCTTTTCTTTCTTTCTTTCTTTCTTTC